>NC_068446.1:23318498-23670998 GCF_023373465.1 Oncorhynchus keta | reverse complement strand
ACCTTAAGGGAAAGAGAATGGTGTGAAACCAAATATAAACAAAGAGCATATAAAAATGTTATTTATTTTTTCTCCATAAGATACTAGATATTAAGGGTTCCAGGTTAAAGACCGATCATCAACAAGAATGCTAGCGTGTGAGTGATTTTATCACTGTTATTACACATTCCCAAACAGGGGGAAATGAGTTATGTTGCTCCTCAATGAAGTCATGAGCTGAACAATTTATGGTATGATGTCTTCACCATAACTCATTTAGCTATCCATCCAACTCCCTAACACCATTTGCAGTTACACTGCAAACAATAAGCAGTTAACTAGGCTGAGGAAGAGATTACATTTTTGGGGGGGCTGTGTTAGCTATATCACATCGGAACACCTTGGACTCATTGTAGCTAAAATCTGGTCAACAAGGAAAACGTAGTTAAACTGCATGGTTAACGTTAGCTAGCTAACAAAACCGATGGTTCTGTACGGCATATGATCATCGATTTTAAAATCAGCAATACGAATAAACAATACAATAGCTAACGTTAGCATGGCGTATTGGGAAAACCCTACTCATAAACTAGCTGGCAAGTTATCAAACGACTAACGTTAGTTAGTTGTCGGATTACAAACCAGCTAGCAAGCAATAGCGCGTATTTAAAGACAGGTCTCCCATTTTGTGCCAACAAACACCATCCCATTCTAGACAACTTAAATGTGACTTTTTTCTGGCATTGCGGGCAGAAAATGTGAACAAGGAACCTCAGATGCTCAAAGTTATCCAACAATGGAAAGTAGCTAACTAACCAGCCAAAGAAACTAACATAGATATATGTTGTACTGTGCTGTATCTGGATGACCCAATGAATGATTATTAAAATCGTGTCTAACGCAATTGAAGAATCCAAGTTCTGGCGTTAGTTAACCTGCACTAAAGTACTGTTCATGCGACATTCTATTCAGAACACCTTTATGATTAACTAGCTAGCAAACGTTAACTCCTGAGCATGAAGAGAAATACAATATCTGACGAACACAAAATGGTTCTGAGGAAGACTTTTCCCTTTTTGTTCCCGTCTCTTACCTTCAGTTTTTGAAAGTGCTGTTGTTGCACTTGCTTTTGTACAACATAGGCCTTGTCTTGAATTTGGTTTATTTGTTTCGTGTTGCTGTGTGCCTGAATTTTCGCCATGATCCCGGAGATAGTAACAGACATACAGCCACTACTACTTGGTTGATTATACGCTTTAGTATCTGGTTGTTGGCTAGCCGACAAAATCTTGCCTTCGTCGGAAGCTAGCTAGCTAGCTAGCAACCCTTAGTTGGCTAGCTAGCTAGTAGATAACGTTAGCCAGAAGCAAAATAAGGAAAATCCAGCCAAGTAACTATTATGGGAATAAGCTACGACTCGATGAGACTTTGATTAAAAGTCATTATCGGTCCAACAAGTAACTACTGCTGGTACGCTGTCAGAGTGAAGCCTCTGAAAAAAGCTTTGAGACAATGGTTGCTGATTATGATATTTTAAATAAACTATCGCCTGTCTCTTTAAATTCGGCGGCAGCTGTGCAGCCAGTCTTGGCGTCCGGGAGCAGAGACGGAGGAAGCGGCGAGACACCCCACTCCCTTATTTTTGCTGGATACATTACCGTCAAGGAACTAAACCGAGCAGACACAGCTGCTATTGCATGGTTGACTATGGAAGAACCACCCCGTTAAGCAGACCAGAGCTGACCGTTTTTTTTCCAAAGGCAAACGGCCTGAGTAAAAACTCTTTATTTATCCACCATCTTTGTCCGGAAGCACAGTCAGAAAAATTCCAATGCGCAGACGCATGGAGAAACGGGTGGAGCTTCACGAGCAAAGTATGGATTTTCTCCATCCTCCTTACAACAGTACAGTCCTTGTTCAATTTTCACACTGACTGGAGGAAACCTTTTTACAGAAGTATATACAAGTTGCACGCAGAACTTGAATATTTCTACGAATGTTAAAGCGTCTATTTGCATAGTTTGAGATGTGAGCACAGAATTTGACGGCCTGCCACTCACCAACACAGAATCAACCCGGAGGGAAAGTAATGGGCGTGCCAACAATGCGCATCACACAGAAGACCAAGACCTGAATATAGCTAGTGGCCTACTACAATACACACAGGATATTTGTATTCGATACTTTATTTGTAAATACAGACATACTTGGCGTAGCACATTCATACTCTATACATTCTGTACATATCAGCTATGCATATTCTATTACTTGTTATTGTTTTATTGCACTGTGAATTTGAGGTAGCACAAGCATTTCGCTGCACAAACTATATCTGTTGTGTGTACCTGATGAATACAATTTTATTTTAGAAGTATTCATACAACTCCAACCATCCAGACTGAGAAAAACCATACCATGGACAAAGTGGTTCTATTTATGGAATAACAAGCTAATTTATTTCAACAATCTACTCCTCTATTTACTTGTGTATGTATTGATGATATAACTACTAACGTAATGGTCTTGTTCAAATAGGATTACATTTGTGATTGAGTTTAACAGTCAAACTCTTTAAGAAAAAGATAAAGTGCAGGCAAAGTTGATTTAATGGCATAAAGACAACAGCAATTTACTTGTGATATACACGGCACAGCGAAAAGTATGTGGACACCTGCTTGTCGAACATCTCATTCCAAAATCATGGGCATTAATAGAGTTAGTCCCACCCTTTTTTCTAACAGCCTCCTCTCTTCTGGGAATGCTTTCCAGTAGATGTTGGGAAATTGTTGCGGGGACTTCCATTCAGCCACAAGAGCATTAGTTAGGTTGGGCACTGATGTTGGCCAATTAGGCCTGGTGTGCAGTCAGCGTTCAAATTCATCCCAAAGGTGTTTGATGGAGTTGAGGTCAGGGCTCTGTGCAGGCCAGTCAAGTTCTTCCACACCGATCTCAACCAACCACTTCTGTATGCACCTCTCTTTGTGCACGGGGGCATTGTCATGCTGAAACAGGAAAGTGCTTCCCCAAACTGTTGCCACAAAGTTGGAAGCACAGAATAGTTTGCTGTTACAATTTCCCTTCACTGGAACTATGGGGCCTAGTCCGAACCATGAAAAACAGCCCCAGACCATTATTCCTCCTCCACCAAACTTTACATTTGACACTATTCTTTCATGCAAGTAGCATTGTTATTCATCCGTCGGACTGCCAGATGGTGAAGTGCGACTCATCACTCCAGAGAACGTGTTTCCAATGTTCCAGAGTCCAATGGTGGCGAGCTTTACACCACTCCAGCCGACGCTTGGCAATGCGCTTGGTGATCTTAGGCTTGTGTGCGGCAGCTCAGCCATGGAAACCCATTTCATGAAGCTCCCGATGATCAGTAATGTGCTGACGTTGCTTCTAGAGGCAGTTTGGAACTTGGGTAGTGAGTGTTGTAACCTAGGGCAAACGATTTCTATGCGCAACTCACTTCAGCACTCGCCAATCCTGTTCTGCGAGCCTGTGTTGCCGACCACGGTTGGGCTGTTGCTCCTAGACATTTCCACTTCACAATAACAGCACTGTGTTGACAGGGGCAGCTATAGCAGGGCAGAAATATGAAGGGAAAAAATGACTTTTTGGAAAGTCACAGGGCTCTTCAGTATGAGCCATTCTACTGCCAATGTTTGACTATAGCAATTGCATGGCTGTGTGCTCGATTTCATACACCTGTCAGCAACGAGTATGCCTGAAATACATTGAACATTGAATGGCAAAAAGGAGATGTGAAAAACTAACAATATAGTAAATTAACCTTAGTGGGAATAAAATGGTAGTTTTAGACAAGTATTGTTGTCCATCTATGCACTTGTCTATTTTCCATGGAACTCATTAAGAAGCCTTGGCTGCAAATTTCCACCTCTGTAGCCACTGCTGAAAAGTCAGTCCCCCCTTACGTATGTCAGGCAGAGCAAACTGAGAAGGCTGATCCCACCTGCAGACAGAACAAATAAATGAATTGTCAATCGTCTAGCTGGTGAATAATATTGAGGTTTAATAAAAAAGGGAGCTCTATGTGAGAAAGATTTGATGGGAACACTTACCAATAGGAAATGGCAGTCTTGACCTGATTCCCGTAAGAAAGGCCCTGTGAGCAGCACTGGGTGAGCTCCCAAACCCTGGGTAACAAAGACTGAAGCAGCTCCTTATCTTCCTCCAGGACACGTAGCAGGAGGGCTAAGAAGAAATAAAGAAAAGGGAGATTAAAGGGAGACGAAGATATCAGTCAGACATGTAAAACTGAATGGTTAACCAGGTAAAGAGCAGTGATAGTGTGATTGGAGTCTGATTTAATGGCATCTAGCTATCCCATTTGTTAGTTTGCAGCTTTGAACTCTATAGAAGACCTGTACCTTGTTGGTCAGGTGCAGGTAGCAGCGCTCCTTGCTTCTCTACATTTGCTAAAGAGGAGGAGTGAAATTGCAGCAAACGACGCAGAAAGCGAAGCTCCAAATGCTGGGATAGAGCTTGCGAGTACAGTTCCTCAGGGGCCTGGCAGAGAAACAGAGAATATATAAATAAACAGGATAAGAGCAAAAAGCAAACCTCAAGGTACATAAATGGTCATGGAATAATCTGTTAGGACTCACCCGGTACATTGGAAAAGCCATGCTTTGACACAGATTGTGGAAGGGCGAGGAATGCAAGCGATGGATAGATAACCACGCAGCTGGAATTCTCTGCTCGCTGAAATTTATAGCAGATGACAGAATTTAAACATCTGAAAAATCTCCCTCTGAGCATTTTTTCTCAGCCAGACCAATTACTAAAAACATGTTTTATTTGAATTAAATAGGCAAGTCAGTTAAGAACAAATTTGTATTTACAATGACGGCCTACCAAAAGGCAAAAGGTCTCCTGCGGAGATGGGGTCTGGGATTAAAAATAAATAAAAATATAGGATAAACACACATCACGACAAGAGTTAACACAACTGTACATAAAGAGAGACCTACAATGACAACACAGCATGTTAGCAACAACATGGCAGCAGCACAACATGGTTGTAGCACAAAACAGGGTACAAACATTGTTGGGCACAGACAACAAAGGGCAAGAAGGTAAACAATACATCACACAAAGCAGCCACAACTGTCAGTAAGAGTGTCCATGATTGAGTATTTGAATTAAGAGATTGAGATAAAACTGTCCAGTCTGAGTGTTTGTTGCAACTCGTTCCAGTTGCTAGCGACAGCGAACTGAAAAGACGAGTGACCCAGGGATGTGTGTACTTTGGGGACCTTTAACAGAATGTGACTGACAGAACGGGTGTTGTATGTCTAGGATGAGGGCTGAAGTAGATATCTCAGATAGGGGGAGTGGAGTCTAAGAGGGTTTTATGAATAAGCAACAACCAGTGGGTCTTGCGAAGGGTATACAGAGATGACCAGTTTACAGAGGAGTATAGAGTGCAGTGATGAGTCTTATAAGGGCATTGGTGGCAAATCTCATGGCCGAATGGTTAAGAACATCTAGCCGGACGAGAGCACCCTTACCTGCCGATCTATAAATTATGGTCGCCGTAATCTAGCATGGGTAGGATGGTCATCTGAATCAGGGTTAGTTTGGTAGCTGGGGTGAAAGAGGAGCGATGACGATAGAGGAAACCAAGTCTATTTAACTTCAGCCTGCAGCTTTGATGTGTTGAGAGAAGGACAGTGTACCATCTAGCCATACTCCCAAGTACTTATATGAGGTGACTACCTCAAGCACTAAACCCTCAGAGGTAGTAATCACACCTGTGGGGAGAGGGGCATTCTTCTTACCAAACCACAACCTTGTTCTGAACACCTCCAAAACAAAGGTTAAGGGCAGAGAAAGCTTGTTGGACACTAAGAAAGCTTTGTCAGGGAGGGGCAAGCTGAGTATAAGACTATCATCTGCATATAAATGGATGAGAGAGCTTGAGCTGTTGTTGATGTAAATTGAGAAGAGCGTGGGGCCTAAGTTGGAGCCTTGGGGTACATCCTTGTTGACAGGCAGTGGCTGAGACATCAGATGTTCTTACTTTATACACTGCACCCTTTGAGAGAGGTAGTTAGCAAACCAGGCCAAAGAACCCTCAGAGACACCAATATTCCTTAGCCAGCCCACAAGAATGGAATGGTCTACCGTATCAAAAGCTATGGCCAAGTCACTAAAAAAAAATCAGCACAACATTACATAGAATCAAGGGCTATGGTAACATCATTGAGGACCTTTAAGGTTGCAGTGACACATCCATAATCTGAGCGGAAACCAGATTGCATACCAGAGAGAATACTATAGACAAAGAAAGCCAGTCAGTTGATTATTGACAAGTTCTCAACACTTTGATAAACAGGGCAAAATAGAAATAGGCCTATAACCATTAGGATCAGCTTGATCTCCCTCTTTAAATAAATGACTAAGAGTGGCTGCCTTCCAAGCAATGGGAACCTCCCCAGAGAGGAGGGGCAGGTTAAAAGGGTCAGAGATATGCTTGGAGATTGTAGGGGCAGCAACTTTAAAGAAGGGTCTAAACTATCTGACCCAGATGATTTTTGGGGGTCAAGTTTAAGGAGTGCCTTTAGCACCTCGGACTCAGTGACCCCCTGCAGGGAGAAACTTTGTAGCTGGGCAGGAGAAAAAAAAAAATAGGGAGGAGCATCAGGGCTAGTTGCACTGGAAATGTTGGACGGGCAAGGAGGCATGGCTGAGTTAAAATGGAATCCTGACTAATTTAAGTGGTGATTAAAGCGCTCAGCCATGTGCTTCTTGTCAGTAACAACCACATCATCAACTTTAAGGGACATGGGCAGCTGAGGAGGAGGGTTTATTCTCCAGGTCTTTAACCATTTTCCAGAACTTCTTGGGGTTAGACCCACAGAGAGAGAACAGCTCCTTAAAAAAAAAAATCTTTGGCCTTCCGGATAGCCTGAGTGCACTTAGTTCTCATTTGCCTGAACGAGAGCCAGTCAGCCTTATGATCAGAAGATGTCAACTCACCCATCAAACACCAACAAATGGGAAGCTCTTACCCTTCAATGAGCCTGCGATCAAGTGTTACTAGTGACACGTTTCCAAACTGTCTGGCCTCCTGGGACACAGAGTTGCGAAGCCTATTGGCTGCTGAAAGAACTTCACCAAACTGGGGAGTCAGTTTTCCCTGGACAAACTGGCCAATCTGGGGTCAGAAAAGAGAGAGGAACAGGTTGAGTTAGATGGCCACTGTTTACACAGTATGCATTAGAGTACACAGAAGCATATAGAGGGCCTACCTCCTTGTGCATGCGAGTCAGTTCAGTCTTAGCTGTTGAATTCCCCTTGATCAGACCTCTTGTCTGTTCCTGCCTGACGTCCTATGAAGAAAAACATGACAAAAGTGTGTCACACTTATTTAGGTTAACATGTGGCAAATGTGAAATGCTGTGGTGTTGTGTGTGGAAGACAAAGGTAGAAATACAGACTGCAAAAAACAGTACATTTCCTCACCACAAGCTGTCTGAAGTCCGTGATGCTCTGCCATTGTCTCCGCAGGTTGCGAAGGGCCTCCTGTCTGTCCCTGGCATGTTGCTCCATTTCAACACACTGGTTTCGCACACCATCTCGCACTGCTGCCTGCATCACACACTGCATCTCCAGCTCAAACACTGACCTGGGCAGGAGGGAAACATGTGAGAAAAGAAACCAGAGCATTTTGATGAATTGACATGACTTCATTAGAGGCTGAGCAAGTTTATTAATGACATAACAAAAATATTGTGAAAAAAGCCAATCTGTAGTGCAGACTTACTGCGCCAGGGCTTGGGTTTGAGATTCCCCGCCAAGCAGCTCCAACTCTGCCTCATTCTTTCGGGCATGAAGCTGGGTCTTCAGCTGTTGAATTTGTGAACGCGTTTGAGCCAGTTCCATCAGACTCTGTTCCACCTCCTCCCAGGCTGACTGCAAAATGATCAGACACAGATATCAACTACAGCAACAGTGAACTACAGTACTGTTCAAGTCTATGCAGTGTCTTTACCCCATGTTGGTATTTTAGTGTAAACTGAAATGTGTGTAAAGCACCTGTAAAAGACTCTTAACGGGTGGTAGCTCTTTCTCTTCTTTCGAGATGTCTAACAGGTGATTACTCTCGTACCGAAACCTAAAACGAAACAGATACATTTGACCTTTAATTCCAATCCATGCAGATTTTTGTCTAGCCACATTTAATATAAAAAAAAACAATTTACCGTAATGCGGCAACATCATGAGCCACATCCAATGAGGCAAGCTTCTCCTGCAATGTAATTTCCTGTCCCAAGGCCAGGTACTGCAAGGCTGACAGCACTTGGTTTGGAGGATAGCATCGCAACAAGTCCTGATGAGATAAAAATTAGAAAACCATTCTCACTCAACTGAAGCAAATATGAAACAGATCGTTATGTACATTGTCGTCGGGAAAGTATTTAGACCCCTTGACTTTTTCCACATTTTGTTACGTTAAAGCCTTATTATAAAATGGATTAAATAAAACATCTCAGCAATTTTGACACAATACCCCATAATGACAAAGCGAAAATAGTTCTCACATTTTTGAAAATATATATAAAAAATGAAATACCTTACATAAGTATTCAGACCCTTTACTATGAGACTCTTAATCGAGCTCAGGTGCATCCTGTTTCCATTGATCATCCTTGAGATGGTTCTACAACTTGATTGGAGTCCACCTTTGGTAAATTTAGTTGATTGGACATGATTTGAAAAGGCACATCTGTCTATATAAGGTCCCAGTTGACAGTGCATGTCAGAGCAAAACCCAAGCCGTGAGGTCAAAGCAATTGTCCGTAGAGCTCCGAGACACTATAATATATAATAATAATAATATATGCCATTTAGCAGACGCTTTTATCCAAAGCGACTTACAGTCATGTGTGCATACATTCTACGTATGGGTGGTCCCGGGAATCGAACCCACTACCCTGGCGTTACAAGCGCCATGCTCTACCAACTGAGCTACAGAAGGACCTAAGAGCTCTTGAGTTCCTCTGTGGAGATGGGAGAACCTTCCTGAAGGACAACCATCTCTACAGCACTCCACCAACCAGGCCTTTATGGTAGAGTGGCCAGACAGAAGCCACTCATTAAAAAAGGCACATAACAGCCTGCTTTGAGTTTGCCAAAATGCACCTAAAGACTCTCAGACCAGGAGAAGATACTCTGGTCTGATGAAACTCTTTGGCCTGAATGCCAAGTGTCACGTCTGAAGGAAACCTGGCACCATCCTTACATTGAAGCATAATGGTGGCAGCATTATGCTGTGGAGATGTTTTTCAGCGGCAGGGACTGGGAGACAAGTCAGGATTGAGGCAAAGATGAAAGGTGCTATGGAGCAGGTTAGCTACCTTATATAATGTTACTTACCCTACATTATTCATCTCATATGCATACGTATATACGTATATACTGTACTCTACATCATCGACTGCATCCTTATGTAATACATGTATCACTAGCCACTTTAACTATGCCACTTTGTTTACTTTGTCTACATACTCATCTCATATGTATATACTGTACTCGATACCATCTACTGTATGCTGCTCTGTACCATATCACTCATTCATATATCCTTATGTACATATTCCTTATCCCCTTACACTGTGTATAAGACAGTAGTTTTGGAATTGTTAGTTCGATTACTTGTTGGTTATCACTGCATTGTCGGAACTAGAAGCACAAGCATTTCGCTACACTCGCATTAACATCTGCTAACCATGTGTATGTGACAAATAACATTTGATTTGATTTGATTTGGTTTGGTTAGGACCTCAGACTGGGGTTACGGTGGGGTTAAGGTGTGGCAGGGTAGCCTAGTGGTTAAAGCGTTGAACTAGTAACCGGAAGGTTGCAAGTTCAAACCCCCGAGCTGACAAGTTACAAATCTGTCGTTCTGCCCCTGAACAGGCAGTTAACCCACTGTTCCTAGGCAGTCATTGAAAATAAGAATTTGTTGGTTAGTTAAATAAAGGTATAATTAAATTAAATAAAAAAGGTTTACCTTCCAACAGGACAACAACCCTAAGCACACAGCCAAGACAACGCAGGAGTGATTCGAGTCAACTGAGTAAAGGGTATAAATACATGTGATCTCTTCTAAAAACCTGTTTTCGCTTTGTCATTATGGAGTATTGTGTGTCGATTGATGAGGGGAAAATCAATTTAATCCATTTTAGAATAAGGCTGTAACGTAACAAAATGTGGGAAAAGTCAAGGGGTTTGAAAACTTTCCGAAGGCACTAACTAGATGCAAACAACAATGCAACTTACCTCCACAGCACTTAACCAATGCTGAAATACTGCAGTTCTCTGTTCACGAGTCAAGCTGAAGACAGAGAGTCAATGATGATTTAGCAATAGAAGAATGCCATGGATGACTCTGGTTCCTATATAAACCATCTGATAATTCTTACTGTGTGGCAGTGGAGGATGCCATTTTCAGCTCACTCTCTTGTAAAGACTGGAAGAAGAGGAGTCTTTCATCACACAGCTCTCTCACATTACGCTAAGGAGGAAGAGAAAGACGATTAGTCCAATACAAAACCATCACAGATTATATCTTATAAAGCATCATCATAAAACATGAAGTAAAATCACTTACCAGAACCTGAGGCTCTGCTCCTGTTGGGTTGAGATAGTCCCCACTGCTATTGGAGGCTTCATTTCCAAACACCACCTCCAACTCTGCCTTCCTGCAAAACACACCAAAAGCAAAGAATGGATTTGGGCTGGGTTTGCAGCATTAGAATGTATGTAGAAGTGTGTTAAGAAATGGTAAGGGTAAACAGAGGCTCTAGCAAGCACACCTAGACAGCTGCTCCAGAACCTGGGAGTGTCCACTGATCTTGCGGGTATCCTCTGAGAGAACCTGGCGCTCATTCATGCAGCGCTGCTTAAAGGCCTGTAAAAGCAGCTCCCTGCGTTGGTTCTCCTCCACCATTCCCCAGCTCCAGTTAATGGACTCTTCTACTCAATACAAAAGAAACGTTACAGCACAACATGTCACAGCAAAAGGGGGCATCAACATATCAGCATATACAAACCTTGCACAATTTAGGATGTGGAAAACCAAATTATACAGTGGGGTCCAAAAGTATTGACACCCTTGAGAAAGATGATCAAAAGTGACAAACAATTCAAATAGGCTCAGTAACGTCATCTTCACAAGGTGAGGTTATGAAAGGTATTGAAAACAAGGGTGTCAATTTTGACCCCTACCTTTTAGAGAAAGAAAATATGACTTGTTACAAAATCTCTGAGCAATTGTAGTTGTGTAATATAATTTCCCAATTTCTTAGAGCATACAACATAGCTCAGTATTTGAATTATACATTTTTTACAGCCATTTTTTGCCTATTTCAGACCCCACTGTATGCCTATTTGTTAAAAGGCTAACCTTCAGTAACAAGCTGTGCTTCAGTCCCATTGATTTGAGAGTCCAGGTGGTTGAGTTCAGCTCTCAGCTCCTCAATCTGCTCCTGAAGCTCAAGCCGCTTAGCAGCATCACTCTGCCCCGCTACCTTTTTTAACTGCACACAAATACATAATGTAATAAAAAGAATGTTCACACAGAAAACATAATGCTAAATGACAGTCTAAAAATTGTGATACTGTACCTACAGTGCATTAGGAAAGTATTCAGACCCCTTGACTTTTTCCACAGTTACATTACAGCCTTACTCTAAAATGGATTAAACATGTATTTTGACACACAACACCCCATAATGATAAAATGAAAACAAGTTGAGAAATTTTTGCAGATGTATAAAAAAAAAACCCTAATACCTTATTTACATAAGTATTCAGACTATTTTCTGAGGCTCAGGTGCATCCTGTTTCCATTCATCCTTGAGATTTTTCTACAACTTGATTGAAGTCCACCTGTGGTAAATTTAATTGATTGGATATAATTTGGAAAGGCACACACACCTATCTATATAAGGTCCCACAGTTGACAGTACAAGTCAGAGCAAATATCAAGCCATGAGGTCAAAGGAATTGTCCGTAGAGCACCGAGACAGGATTGTGTAGAGACCCACATTTGGGGAAGGGTACCCCAAAAAATTCTGAAGCGTTGAAAGTCCCTAAGGACACAGGGGTCTCCATCATTCTTAAATGGACGAAGTTTAGAACCACCAAGAGTCTTCCTAGAGCTGCCCGCCCAGCCAAACTGAGCAATTGGGGGGAAGGGTCTTGGTCAGGGAGGTGACCAAGAAACTGATGGTCACTCAGAGAGCTCTAGTTCCTCTGTGGAGATCAGCGAAACTTCCAGAAGAGCAACCATCTCTGCAGCACTCCACCAACCAGGCCTTTATGGTAGAGTGCCCAGAAAGATGCCACTTCTTAGTAAGGCACATGACAGGGAGCCCAATCAATTGTACTGTTATGTTTTTTTTTTGCGTTATTTGTAACTTATTTCGTACATAATGTTTCTGCAACCGTATCTTACGGCAGAAAAGAGCTTCTGGATATCAGGACAGTGATCACTCACCTCGGATTAGACAAAGATTTTTTCACCAACAAGCAAGACTCACATGATATTCTCCAAACACCCAGCAGGGCCGACATCCCAGTTATTCACAAGAGGAAGCGACGCAGGTACAGAAGATGAAGAGCCGGATGCCTCGTCAGGACCCACAGAAGGCGAGTAGGAAAGCTGCTGGTACCGTCAATATTACTCGCCAACGTGCAATCATTGGACAATATATTAGACAAGGTACGATCACAAATATCCTACCAACGGGACATCAAAAACTGTAATATCCTACGTTTCACGGAATCGTGTCTGAATGACGAAATGGATATTCAGCTAGCGGGATATACGCTGCACCGGCAGGATAGAAAAAGCATACTCCTGTAAGACGAGGGGGGGGTTGTGCATATTTGTAAACACCAGCTGGTACATGAAAGTCTCTAGATTTTGCTCAACTGAAGTAGAGGATATTGTGATAAATTGCGTTCTCAGCTATAGAGTTCTTGCCTAGAGTTCTCAGCTATACTTTTCGTGGCTGCTTATTTACCACCACAAACAGATGCTGGCACTAAGACCGCACTCAGTCAACTGTATAAGGAAATAAGCAAACAGGAAACCACTCACCCAGAGGTGGCGCTCCTAGTGGCCGGAGACTAATGCAGGGAAACTTAAATCAGTTCTACCAAATCTCTATCAACATGTTAAATGTGCAACCAGAGGGAAAATAATTCTAGACCACCTGTAATTCTAGATCACTTGCACAGAGACGCGTACAAAGCTCTCCTCCGCCCTCCATTTCGTAAATCCGACCACAACTCTATCCTCCTGATTCCTGCTTACAAGCAGGAAGCACCAGTGCCTCGGTCTATAAAAAAGCCGTCAGATGAAGCAAATGCTAAACTACAGGACTGTTGCTATCACAGACTGGAACATGTTCCGGGATTCTTCCTATGGCATTGAGGAATACGCCACATCAATCACTGGCTTTATCAATAAGTGCATCGAGGACGTCGTCACCACATTGACTTTACGTACATACCCCACCCAGAAGCCGTAGATTACAGGCAATATTCGCACTGAGCTAAAGGGTAGAGCTGCCGCTTTCAAGAATACAAAGGGAAGCACAGCCGCGAGCTGCCCAGTGACACGAGCCTATCAGACGAGCTAAATCACTTCTATGCTCGCTTCGAGGCAAGCAACACTGAGGCATGCATGAGAGCATCAGCTCTCCGTAGCCGACGTGAGTAAGATCTTTAATTAAACAGGACAACATACACAAAGCTGTGGGGCCAGACGGATTACCAGGACATGTGCTCCGGGCATGTGCTGACCAACTGGCAGGTTTCTTCACTGACATATTCAACATGTCCCTGATTGAGTCTGTAATACCAACATGTTCAAGCAGACCACCATAGTCCCTGTGCCCAAGAACACAAAGGCAACCTGCCAAATTGAGTACAGACCCGTAGCACTCACATCCGTAGCCATGAAGTGCTTTGAAATGCTGGTAATGGCTCACATCAACACCATTATCCCAGAAACCCTAGACCCACTCCAATTCGCATACCGCCCAAACAGATCCACAGATGATGCCATCTCTATTGCACTTTCCTTTCCCAACTGGACAAAAGGAACACCTATGTGAGAATGCTATTCATTGACTACAGCTCAGCGTTCAACACCATACCACCAAAGCTCATCACTAAGCTAAGGAACCTGGGACTAAACACCTCCCTCTGCAACTGGAACCTGAGCTTCCTGACAGGCCACCCCCAGGTGGTGAGGGTAGGTAGCAACACATCTGCCACTCTGATCCTCAACACTGGAGCTCCCCAGGGGTGCGTGTTCAGTCCCCTCCTGTACTCCCTGTTCAACCACGACTGCTTGGCCAGGTACAACTCCAACACCATCATTAAGTTTGCAGACGACACAACAGTGGTAGGCCTGATCACCGACAACGAAGAGACAGCCTATAGGGAGGAGGTCAGAGACCTGGCCGGGTGGTGCCAGAATAACAACCTATCCTCAACGTAACCAAGACTAAGGAGATGATTGTGGACTACAGGAAAAGGAGCACCGAGCACGCCCCCATTCTCATCGACGGGGCTGTAATGGAGAAGGTTGAGAGCTTCAAGTTCCTTGGTGTCCTCATCAACAACAAACTAGAATGGTCCAAACACACTAAGACAGCCGTGAAGATGGCACGACAAAGCCTATTCCTCCCCAGGAAACTAAAAAGATTTGACACGGGTCCTGAGATCCTCAAAAGGTTCTACAGCTGCATCCTGACCGGTTGCATCACTGCCTGGTACGGCAATTGCTCGGCCTCCGACCGCAAGGTACTTAGTAGTTCATACGGCCCAGTACATCACTGGGGTAAAGCTGCCTGCCTTCCATGACCTCTACACCAGGTGGTGTCAGAGGAAGGCCCTAAAAATTGTCAGAGACCCCAGTCATAGACTGTTCTCTCTACTACCGCATGGCAAGTGGTACCGGAGTGCCAAGTCTAGGTCAAAAAAGCTTCTCAACAGTTTTTACCCCCAAGCCCAAGGTTACCCGGACTATTTGCATTGTGTGCCGCCACCCCCCCCAGCCCCTCTTTTACACTGCTGCTACTCTCTGTTTATCATATATGCAGTCATTTTAATTATACATTCATGTACATACTACCTCAATTGGCCCGACCAACCAGTGCTCCCGCACAGTGGCTAACCGGGCTATCTGCATTGTGTCCCACCACCCCCTCTTTTTACGCTACTGCTACTCTGTTCATCATATATGCAGTCACTTTAACCATATCTATATGTACATACTACCTCAATAAGCCTGACTAACCAGTGTCTGTATAAAGCCTTGCTACTGTTATTTTCAAATGTCTTTTTACTGTCGTTTTATTTCTTTACTTACCTACACACACACCTTTTTTTCACACTATTGGTTAAAGCCTGTAAGTAAGCATTTCACTGTAAGGTCTACCTGTTGTATTCAGTGCACGTGACAAATAAACTTAGATTTGATTTGAGAGTTTGCCAAAAGGCATCTAAAGGACTGATGAAACCAAATCTGGAAGAAACCTTGGCACCATTTTTCAGCAGCAGGGACTGAGAGACTCGTCAGGATCGAGGGAAAGATGAACGGAGCAAAGTAAAGATAGATCCTTCATGAAATCCTGAGCGCTCTGGAGCAGGTTCTCAGAATGGGGCAATGGTTCACCTTCCAACAGGACAATGACCCTTAGCCAGCCAAGACAATGCAGGAGTTACTTCGGGACAAGTCTCTGAATGCCCTTGATTGGCCCAGCCAGTGCCCGGACTTGAACCCAATCGAACATCTCTGGAGATACCGTAAAATAGCTGTGCAGCTACACTCCCCATCCAACCTGACAGAGCTTGAGAGGATCTGCAGAGAAGAATGTAAGAAACTCCCCAAATACAGGTGTGCCAAGCTTGTAGCGTCTTACCTAAGAAGACTCGATGCTGTAATCCCTGCCAAAGGTGCTTAAAGTACTGAGTAAAGGGTTTGAATACTTATGTAAATGTGATATTTCAGTTTTTGCATTGTCATTATGGGGTATTGTGTGTGGCTTGAAGAAAATAAGGCTGTTATGTACCAAAATGTGGAAAAAGTCAAATGTTCTGAATACTTTCTGAATGCACTATATATCAAATTATCGAGCTAATTGTTATGAAATATTGGGTGTACCTCCTTATCTTGTAGAACTTTGTACCTGAGAGATCACAATGTCAAGGAAAGGCTTGTGGGCAATTCCATGGTAACGGAATTACGCATCAACTCATTTTTATTCATTTTAAAATGTATGCCAAACCAAAAAAACATTGATTTCAAAGTTGTTTGTTTGTATTTTTTCCCCTTTTTCAACCCCAATTTCATAGAGCCAATTACGATCTTGTGTCATCGCCGCAACTCCCCAACGGGCTCGGGAGAAGCTAAGGTCGAGTCATGCGTCCTCCGAAACATGACCCGCCAAACCATGCTCATTAACACCTGCCAGCTTAACACGGAAGCCAAGCCACACCAATGTGTTGGAGGAAACACAGTTCAACTGACAACCCGAAATAAGCCTGCAGGCGCCCGGCCCGACACAAGGAGATGCTAGAGCGCGCTGAGCCAAGCCCCACCGGCCAAACCCTCCCCTAACCCAGATGACGCTGGGCCAATTGTGCGCCGCCTGGTTACAGCCGGTTGTGACACAGCCTGGGAATGATACAGGTCTGCAGTGCCTTAGACCACTGCGCCACTCGAGGCCTGATTTCGAAGTTAAACCATACAACTCTATGCACAAGGACTGTTTAAACCATTTCTACTGAACAAATTTACCAAAATTATTTTGTGATTGAACCGTAAAAATGTGAAATTTGTTATTGGAATTATGGTCAAATCTTCCTCAGGTTTTAATGTAACCACATTTTCCAAAAACTCTGGGGAGGGTCAGCTATGACATGGTACCTTGAGATTGGGGGAATATTTTTAATATATATTTTTAAACTTTTAGTTAAACTACAGTAAATTAAGTGTATTTACACCCGGTAACAGAATTACAGTTATGAAATTACATAATGACTCCCTGATCTGTACAACACAAAAGCATATTTCTAGATATGAATGTAATTTCTCATGTTTCACAAGTATGGACAGTGCTGCACAGCAGAGCACAGTACAATACAGCACAGCAGACTAGGATTCTGTACATGCAGTACAGTTCAGTAGTTTAATATACTGTACTCTACTGTGCTGTATTGTACTCTACTGTGCTCTACTCACTGTACAATCCAAACTTGTGACACAAGTCTATGATAGGTTCAGATTTGGTCCAGCCCGTCCGTCTTTGGATATTAACATCAAGGCCAGGGTGGACTGACCAAATTTTAACGTCCATGAACGTCCGGTGTCAGTCAGTGCTCAGTGGGTGAGGATGCTGGTCACAGTAAATGGAAAGAGAGGGGTTATCACGGGTATGTGTCAGTAAGAGCTGACAGAGGTGACATTAACTGGAGAGTGAGAGAAAGGCTGTCCAGACTTGGTTTAAATGCCAGACAACAGAATGAAAAGTTATCAGCTGAACATAACAGTATGCCCATGTAAGATGGGACAATGGCAGGTGACCCATCTGTGGTTTCTGACTATTATGATTTCCCCATTGTAGACAATTCCGTTGCATTACTGATTTTTGTGTAATTCCATGAAATACACATTTGAATCACTTAATAAAATCAAAGAAATATCAGCAAAATCACTAACTAATTGGCAGGTCTATCATTACTTGTTACTTCTGTGAACTTTCATTATCCTCCCTCCTCATAAGGGAGAGAAATTATAAAATTACTTAGATGCGTGGGTTTTTGATGACAGAATTACAACCCACAAGGAAATATTTCTTCAAATTAAAAGGTAAACAATTTCTCCAAAACTAAATAGAAGTGTTGATATTAGCTGGCAGTGGTCAAAACCTGTGAGTGTCATATTGGTATCAGAGAAATTAGGCAGTTACCCTGACAATAGAGTCGGTTTCATCTCCAAAAACAATGAAATTACCCGTTGTACATAGCTCAAGAGAACAAAACCAAAGGATACCACTGAAGATTTCCACGCATAACCCTGACATTCCTGAAAAGAGAAAGGAATTACATCAAGATATCAGAAAAGCAAACTTATTACAAAACAAAGTCATCGTTGACCAACGAAGTATAGACAAATGTTGTAAAAACCTGTCTGCATACCCACCTCTGATTGAAAATATGTTGTGTGACATATCTCCATATTGAGGCTCCTGGGCCAACACATAACCTGAATCAAAACAAACCATATACTTGTGTTAACTCACTGATGGTCCATATTAGTTAACTTAGTCTGCCACGGTCGCTATGGAAAACTGTAGCTGTGAACTAGCTAACGTTAGCTAGCTATTAGTCGACCAACTAAACTTCACGATGGTAGTGTGGCGAATAGTGTGGGCAAACCGGAACGCCGAAAAAAATGATTTCAGCACCCAAATAGGCCGCAATTACACAGAACAATCGTACATCGTTGAGTTTAATTGGCTAGACAACTATATGAATTGTTCACAACAAAAATCAATGAGGAATAGCTCAACAAGGCCAAAAAGTAGCACAGCATAGGACATTGATGAATGACGTCGTTACCTACGTTTTAAAGTAGTTGTCGTTTGGGAGACTTTGGGGTGGTAGATTAAATTCTTCAATCGCCCACCGCTTTAGTTCCCGCAGGAGGGTCCTGTCCCCCATCCTTACCTTAGTCGAAACTAGCGAGGCGTTATCTAGCTAACGACGTTAGAAGGGTAACGTATTTATTTATTCTAAATAAAATGGCTCTGGCTGCCCGTATCTACAAGAAAGCTCGCCAAAAACGAATACTAATCACGTACATATGTTAGCTTGCCAGGTGCCTGTAATAAATGGTAAGCAGGCTAAGTACTTTGTTTTCAAGTGTATGACTGTCAAAAATATCACAAGAAAAGTTCGTCTTTGCTCTGTTGGTCATTTGTTATGATTTCCCATAAAATACTTTTCTGCCAGTAATTTACAAATGGTTCAACTTCCCGCTCGCTCTGCACCATATCCGGTGACTTATTCGATGAGGTTTAACGGTGGTTGGCATCCAATATGTTGCATTACCGCCACCTACTAGACTGGAGTACAACTCCCTTATACTTTGCTTGAAAAAATAAACAAATACCCTACCATCTAACACAACAATTACCCCCCAAAATACAAACCTAAATGTTTTTAAATAAAAATAACACCACCCCACTACACTATTAAAGCAGGAAGCACCAGTGCCTCGGTCTATAAAAAAGTAGTCAGATGAAGCAGATGCTAAACTACAGGACTGTTTTACTAGCACAGACTGGAATATATTCTGGGATTCTTCCGATGGCATTGAGGAGTACACCACATCAGTCACTGGCTTTATCAATAAGTGCATCGAGGACGTCGTCCCCACAGTAACTGTCCGTACATACCCCAACCAGAAGCCATGGATTACAGGCATAATTCGCACTGAGCTAAAGGGTAGATCTGCCGCTTTCAAGGAGCGGGACTCTAACCCGGAAGCTTATAAGAAATCCCGCTATGCCCTCCGACAAACCATCAAACAAGCAAAGTGTCAATACAGGACTAAGATCGAATCGTACTACACCGGGTCCGAAGCTTGTCAGACGTGGCAGGGGTTGCAAATTATTACAGACGACAAAGGGAAGCACAGCCGAGAGCTGCCTAGTGACACAAGCCTACCAGACGAGCTTCGAAGCAAGAAACACTGAAACATGTATGAGAGCATCAGCTGTTCCGGACGACTGTGTTATCACGCTCTCCGCAGCCGACGTGAGTAAGACCTTTAAACAGGTCAACATTCACAAGGCCGCGGGGCCAGACGGATTACCAGGATGGGTACTCCGAGCAAGTGTCATCACTGACATTTTCAACCTCTCCCTGTCTGAGTCTGTAATGCCAACATGTTTCAAGCAGACCACCATAATCCCTGTGCCCAAGAACAGTAACCTGCCTAAATGACTACTGACCCGTAGCACTCACGTCTGTAGGCATGAAATGCTTTGAAAGGCTGGTCATGGCTTACACCATTATCCCAGAAACGCTAGACCCACTCCAATTTGCATACCGCACCAACAGATCCACAGACGATGCAATCTCTATTGCACTCCACACTGCCCTTTCTCACCTGGACAAAAGGAACACCTACGTGAGAATACTATTAATTGAGTACAGCTCAGCATTCAACACCATAGTGCCCTCAAAACTCATCACTAAGCTAAGGACCCTGGGACCAAACAGCTCCCTCTGCAACTGGATCCTGGACTTCCTGACGGGTCGCCCCCAGGTGGTAAGGGTAGGTAACAACACATCCGCCACGCTGATCCTCAACACGGGGGCCCCTCAGTGGTGCGTGCTCAGTCCCTTCCTGTGCTCCCTGTTCAATCATGACTGCACGGCCAGGTACAACTCCAACACCATCATTAAGTTTGATGATGACAATAGTGGTAGGCCTGATCACTGACAACAATGAGACAGCCTATAGGGAGGAAGTCAGAGATCTGACCATGTGGTGCAAGAACAACAACCTCTCCCCCAACGTGATCATGACAAAGGCGATGATTGTGGACTACAGGAGAAAGAGGACCGAGCACGCCCCCATTCTCATCGACAGGGCTGTAGTGGAGCAGGTTGAGAGCTTCAAGTTCCTTGGCGTCCACATTAACAACAAACTAACATGGTCCAAGCACACCAAGACGTGAAGAGGGCACGACAAAACCTATTCACCCTCAGGAGACTGAAAAGATTTTCCATGGGTCCTCAGATCCTCAAACTATTTTACAGCTGCACCATCAAGAACATCCTGACGGGTTGCATCACTGCCTGGTATGGCAACTGCTCGGCCTCCGACCACAAGGCACTACAGAGGGTAGTGCGTACGGCCCAGTACATCCCCGGGGCCAAGCTTCCTGCCATCCAGGACTTCTATACCAGGCAGTGTCAGAGGAAGGCCCTAAAAATCGTCAAAGACTCCAGCAACCCTAGTCATAGACTGTTCTGTCTGCTACCGCACGGCAAGCGGTACAGGAGTGCCAAGTCTTGGTCCAAGAGGCTTCTAAAACAGCTTCTATCCCCAAGCCATAAGACTCCTGAATAGCTAGTCAAATGGCTACCCAGACTATTTGCACCCCCCATGCTGCTACAGCTCTCTGTTATTATCTATGCATAGCCACTTTAACAACCCTGTCTGCATGTACATAATTATCTCAATTACCTCGATACCGGTGCCTCCGCACATTGACACATTGCCTCTGTATCGGTACCCCCTGTATATGGCCCCGCTATTGTTATTCACTGCTGCTCTTTAATTATTTGTTTTTCTTAGCTCTTATTTTTTTCTTAATTTTCATTTTTTAGGTATTTTCTTAACTGCATTGTTGGTTCAGGACTTGTAAGTAAGCATTTCACTATAAGGTCTACACCTGTTTTATTTGGCGTATGTGACAAATAAAATGTGATTTGATTTAGATTTATTTAAATCTATTTACTACTACCTCATGCCAACAACTTAAAGGGATGGGACACCACCACTTAACGCACCCTGTTACTCTTCTGATGTCAAGTCTCACACAACCAAATACTTCTCTGCAGCTGCCACCACAACCTCAACTTTCTGCAATATCCCTGCAGTACAGTTGATAACCATTGCTATAAATGCAAAAAATCGAATCTTATTGAAACATATATCACTTGACGGCCTATCCCTCTGTACTGGTACAGATCTAATACTCACACCACTCCTCTCAGGATCCCTCATCCTTGACCCGTCTTCCTCTACTTTCTTCACTGCCTCGGCATATGACAACTTCTGCACTACTCTAACCCTGGAAACCTCAACCTGCCTCTGGTACTGGACATTTCTGAGCCCCAGCCCCATGGGCACCCCTACAATCAACAGATACCACTACTTTACCCAATGCTACACAGTCCTTTCTCTTGTCCTTCTGCACTCTTCTCACACCTAGGAACATCCCTGCTACACACTGCTGCCACATGCCCATAAGCTTGACACCTGTAACAACGTAATGTATTCGGTACAAAAGCTTGTACAGGATAAATTATATATCCTAACATCACTTTGTCGGGCAAAGACTCAACATCAAAACTCAAAATAACAGACAATGACTTATTTCACCACTCTCGCCACTCTGTCTGCATCACACCAAACGACGAGCATCACATACACCGGGAATCTTCCCCTTCAGTTGGCCCTTTTCTCATATCCGGTGACGTTTGCTATTTTATAGGATCAACAGAACGTGCAACCATCTACAACAGAACTGTCAAAGGAAAAGGGATCACAGCCTGCATGCACTCCACTTCCTTCAATAAAAAGTCAACCTTATACTCAGTGTCATATATTTAGATAAATCTGCTTATTCCATTCCATATAAATATGTACATATTATGGCAAATAATATCTATATAGGCCAAAACCAGATGGCTGTTGAGATTGACAAATGACAATTACTTGAAATCACAGAAGAAAATGAGATGTATAAGCAGTTGTGTGTGGAAATGAAAACACTAGACATGTTTTGCCAATACTCTTATTCTCGATTTGCATACATTTTCTGTTAATTCCCCACATTTTACTTAGTTTAGTTTTTTCCACCATACTATATTCAATGTAGTGCTTTGACATGTTTACTAGCAATTTAAAGAAACTGGACTTCCATGATTGTCCCATTGTCCCATTATATTATGCATCTTGCCCAAGTCCATACAACAATAAAATATATATTTTTAAATGGCAAATAAATAAGACCTGACTGTAACATCATCAACTCAAAGTTTAGATCTTAACCCTCCTTTAACACATAGTTTCATCATAGACATGGAATACAAACATCTAAACTGTACATTGAACTGGACAAGAATTGAAAAAAAATCGAATAAAAACATTGATGACAAAAAAAACTGTTAATGGTCCAGTTTCAATTGTTTCCACAGTTCTTTGCTCCTCCATCCTCTATGGTAAGATGCCGTGTCCATGTTGGTTCATTATTTTGCATTATGTTGATGAATGTCCTGTGATGAATTCAAGGCATTCCATCATTAGTCTATTCCTTTTTAAAATGTTTATAATTGTATTTATTTTGATTTATCAGTGGGTGCTGTGGCACTACTTCCCGCGGCTGTACTCCACTTCAGACCACACACACCCCCTGCAGGTGACCCTGCAACCGGCGCTCAGACTGGAGAGGTACAGTGCCTTGTGAAAGTATTCGGCCCCCTTGAACTTTGCGACCTTTTGCCACATTTCAGGCTTCAAACATAAAGATATAAAACTGTATTTTTTTGTGAAGAATCAACAACAAGTGGGACACAATCATGAAGTGGAACGAGATTGATTGGATATTTCAAACTTTTTTAACAAATCAAAAACTGAAAAATTGGGCGTGCAAAATTATTCAGCCCCTTTACTTTCAGTGCAGCAAACTCTCTCCAGAAGTTCAGTGAGGATCTCTGAATGATCCAATGTTGACCTAAATGACTAGTGATGATAAATACAATCCACCTGTGTGTAATCAAGTCTCCGTATAAATGCACCTGCACTGTGATAGTCTCAGAGGTCCGTTAAAAGCGCAGAGAGCATCATGAAGAACAAGGAACACACCAGGCAGGTCCGAGATACTGTTGTGAAGAAGTTTAAAGCCGGATTTGGATACAAAAAGATTTCCCAAGCTTTAAACATCCCAAGGAGCACTGTGCAAGCGATAATATTGAAATGGAAGGAGTATCAGACCACTGCAAATCTACCAAGACCTGGCCGTCCCTCTAAACTTTCAGCTCATACAAGGAGAAGACTGATCAGAGATGCAGCCAAGAGGCCCATGATCACTCTGGATGAACTGCAGAGATCTACAGCTGAGGTGGGAGACTGTCCATAGGACAACAATCAGTCGCAAGAAGAAAGCCATTTCTTAAAAATATCCATAAAAAGTGTTGTTTAAAGTTTGCCACAAGCCACCTGGGAGACACACCAAACTTGTGGAAGAAGGTGCTCTGGTCAGATGAAACCAAAATCGAACTTTTTGGCAACAATGCAAAACGTTATGTTTGGAGTAAAAGCAACACCCTGAACACACCATCCCCACTTTCAAACATGGTGGTGGCAGCATCATGGTTTGGGCCTGCTTTTCTTCAGCAGGGACAGGGAAGATGGTTAAAATTGATGGGAAGATGGATGGAGCCAAATACAGGACCAATCTGGAAGAAAACCTGATGGAGTCTGCAAAAGACCTGAGACTGGGACAGAGATTTGTCTTCCAACAAGACAATGATCCAAAATATAAAGCGAAATCTACAATGGAATGGTTCAAAAATCAACATATCCAGGTGTTAGAATGGCCAAGTCAAAGTCCAGACCTGAATCAAATCGAGAATCTGTGTAAAGAACTGAAAACTGCTGTTCACAAATGCTCTCCATCCAACCTCACTGAGCTCGAGCTGTTTTGCAAGGAGGAATGGGAAAAAATGTCAGTCTCTCGATGTGCAAAACTGATAGAGACATACACCAAGCGACTTACAGCTGTAATCGCAGCAAAAGGTGGCGCTACAAAGTATTAACTTAAGGGGGCTGAATAATTTTGCACGCCCAATTTTTCAGTTTTTGATTTGTTAAAAAAGTTTGAAATATCCAATAAATGTCGTTCCACTTCATGATTGTGTCCCACTTGTTGTTGATTCTTCACAAAAAAATACAGTTTTATATCTTTATGTTTGAAGCCTGAAATGTGGCAAAAGGTCGCAAAGTTCAAGGGGGCCGAATACTTTCGCAAGGCACTGTATGTGCGAATCATCTGCAGGATCATAAGGTCTCGACTGCCTGATGGCAACTGGTCTGCGTTCTATGCCAGTGCACCTGTGGAAGAATAGACATTGGAATGGCGAGGGAAAGAGACTGATGAAATGAACAGCCATTATGCAACATCTATAATGGACATTTCCACAGAAGGGTGTTTTTCCCCCCTGAATGCTCACCAACTCTAGCGGTGTGTCCCTCTAGTGTAAAACGCTTTTTGCCAGCTGCTGCATCCCAGATCTGTACGTAGCCTTTGTGAGTCCCGACTGCCACATGATTGCCCCTAAATCAGAAACACACAGCATTAGAGTCAGCAAACCACACAAAAACACCAGATGTAAAAGGTGTTATGGTGGGACTGACAAACTGCAGATTATATGGAGTTGAATTTACTCACTCTGACCAGCCCACGGATGTAACAGAATCTCCCTCCACTGCTAAATCACACAGACAGGTTACCAGGAAAAATAAATCAATGCACATCTGGGGGCTTGTATAGAAATGAACAGGCACTCCAGAGATAGACACGTGCCTAAGCTTGCTTAGCACCATTAGAGCAGACCAGTCCACGAGGTTGAGGTCGAAGTCATCCTGTAGTTCTGGAGCATCCAAGACCTTGAATGGAATCTTTGTGATTGTACGAGTCAGCTTCCAGGGTGACAGTAGGAACTTCTGACTGCAAAGACAGAAAACAAACCAAATGAAATTAACGTTGATTTGTAGTTAACAGTAACCACTCTGCATCTTTACAGAGAGGCTGCCATTTGATCCATTCCCCTTTTACTACTGACAGCTGACAACAAGTTGAGAGACATTCTGTTGTCCTCATCTAGTGTGGATCTCTAAGCACTGAGAGAGTACTGCACATAAAAGATAGATTTGGGTCAGACCTTGCTCCAAATAACTCCGTGTAGCTTGGAAATGAGAGATACAGTGAGACATTCTTACACCAAAGAGACTCATCTTTTCTGGTGTGGAGGACTGCAACTGTTTGTCCTCTGTCTGGGGGTCCTTTGTTGATGTCTGCTCCGAGCAGCTAATTTTTCAGCAAAGCAGATAAGACCAGCCCATCCGCTAATAGAGAACCACAGTACATGAATATACACTTACCAAATAGTTTATTTGGTACACCCATCTAGTACCGGGTTGGCCCCCCTTTTCCTCCAGAACATCCTGAATTATTCAGGGCATTCTACAAGGTGTCGAAATGTTCCACAGAGATGTTGGTCCATGCTGACGAGATGGCATAACGCAGTTGCTGCAGATTGGACGGAGATACATGCCAGAAGCCCGTTCCATCTCATCACAAAGATGCTCTATTGGGTTGAGGTCTGCGGACTGCGCAGGCCACTCAAGTAAATTGAACTCGCTGTCATTTTCCAGGAAATGTTTTTCCACTCCTCAAAATGAGCCGGCAGACAGGCATCGAGGCATCCACTGTTCGAGTGAACCTTAAAATTGGCCAAACGAGTGACCTAAGCGACTTTGAACGTGGCATAATCGTCGGTGCCATGCTTGCCGGATCCAATATCTCAAACTGATGCACTCCTGGGCTTTTCATGCATAACAGAGTCTAGGATTTACCGAGAATGTTGCGACAAATAAAAAACATCCAGTCAGCATCAAACCTGTGGGCAAAAACAGCTTGTTGAAGAGAGAGGTCGAAGGAGTGCACACTGTATGCCTTTCTTAGGTGCTGGTAATTTCCTATGATGTGGCTTAGTTTGTCATGTTACTTACCTTGGTTGCTCTCAGATGCTGCATCCTTTCTTTTTCCATTCTGACTTGGTGATCTCTCATTTTCCTAAAAACACAAATGACATTTTTTTTAAATGATCCATGAGCTGACTAAATTTGTCAAATTAAGCTATAGGGAGTTAATGTATCAGGGGAAATCTATTTAAATTCATTGACTTTTTTGACAGCATTCCTTTTGATAAAAAAAAAAAAAAAGAAAGTATACTGCACATGCTTGGCCATGGAAAAAGTGTCCAGAAAGTAAACATTTTTTTTTACCTGAATGCCAAAACATTTATGAGATAAAGGTGCTTAAAGTAGACCGTTTTTGCATACCCCACCATATTATGCGACATCCATGTTTTTATCACTGGAAAAGATAAACGGTTGAGTTCGATATCATTTAAAAGCTTAAAAATAGGGTTCTAAAACAACTGTATAATTTCTTAAAATGAAGCACATTAGGATTGATGTAGTTAAAGGGAAAGAGTCTGCAATGGACCTCACCCTGGTATCTTGTGTGATGGCAGGAATCTGTGAGTGTGAGGAATGGGAGGAGTCAACAGTAGGGAGTGATCATTACCCCATAGTATGCACAGTAGGCCAGAGGGAGGTGGAGGTGTCAGTGGATGGAGTAGGCAGGTGGGTGTTTGAAAGGGCAAAGTGGGATCAGTTTCAGGAGTTAAGTGAGCGGGTGATGACTCGGGTGGATTTGAGAGGGGAAGTAGATAGTATGAATAACTGGGTGAGAATAGCGTTAGTGGGAGCAGCTACTGAGGCGATACCTTCAGTTCAGGGAGGAGGAGGAAAGCAGTCGCATGGTGGACAGAGGAGTGTGGGGCAATGGTGAGGAGTAGGAACAGGGCATTTAGAGTACTGAAAAGGACATCCAACATCTGATTCAGTATAAGCAGGCCCAGGCTCTGGTGAGGAGAACTATTCGTCAGGCAAAGAGGTCATGTCGGTGTCGGTTCTGTGACACCATTGGAAGGACAACACCAGTGGGAGAAGTGTGGGGGATGATTAAGCGGATGAGTGGGGTCAGAAGGGAGTGGGATTATCCAGTGTTGACGACTGGGGAGGATGTGGTCGTAAAATGAGGAGATGGCAGAGATGATGGCCGAAGCGTTTGTCCAAGTGCATAGCTCGGGAAATTTGTCAGAGGAGGGGCAGAGGGCGAGAGAGAGAACAAGAGAGGAGCATCCTGGAGTGCTGGATAGGACGGAGGATGTAAATGATGTGTTGAATGCACCATTTACAATGGTAGAGGTGAAAAGGGCAGATCTAGACAAAAAAGATCTAGAAGTAGACATTACAATGTTGTTAATGTTTCAGCTGCACACAGTGGACATCCTACTAAGGCGCACTTCCTCAGTGCTAACAGTGTAATAACTCTGGTTCATATACACTGCTCAAAAAAATAAAGGGAACCCTAAAATAACACATCCTAGATCTGAATTAATTAAATATTCTTATTAAATACTTTTTTCTTTACATAGTTGAATGGGCTGACAACAAAACCACACAAAAATTATCAATGGAAATCAAATTTATCAACCCATGGAGGTCTGGATTTGGAGTCACACTCAAAATTAAAGTGGAAAACCAAACTACAGGCTGATCCAACTTTGATGTAATGTCCTTAAAACAAGTCGAAAAGAGGCTCAGTAGTGTGTGTGGCCTCCACGTGCCTGTATGACCTCCCTACAACGCCTGGGCATGCTCCTGATGAGGTGGCAGATGGTCTCCTGAGGGATATCCTCCCAGACCTGGACTAAAGCATCCGCCAACTCCTGGACATTCTGTGGTGCAACGTGGCGTTGGTGGATGGAGCGAGACATGATGTTCCAGATGTGCTCAATTGGATTCAGGTCTGGGGAACGGGCGGGTCAGTCCATAGCATCAATGCCTTCCTCTTGCAGGAACTGCTGACACACTCCAGCCACATGAGGTCTAGCATTGTCTTGCATTAGGACCCAGGGCCAACCGCACCAGCATATGGTCTCACAAGGGGTCTGAGGATCTCATCTCGGTACCTAATGGCAGTCAGGCTACCTCTGGCGAGCACATGGAGGGCTGTGTGGCCCCCCCTCAACTGACCCACCGCCAAACCGGTCATGCTGGAGGATGTTGCAGGCAGCAGAATGTTCTCCACGGCGTCTCCAGACTCTGTCACGTCTGTCACATGTGCTCAGTGTGAACCTGCTTTCATCTGTGAAGAGCACAGGGCGCCAGTGGCGAATTTCTCTGGCAAATGCCATATGTCCTGCACGGTGTTGGGCTGTAAGCACAACCCCCACATGTGGACGTCGGGCCCTCATACCACCCTCATGGAGTCTGTTTCTGACCGTTTGAGCAGACACATGCACATTTGTGGCCTGCTGGAGGTAATTTTGCAGGGCTCTGGCAGTGCTCCTCCTGCTCCTCCTTGCACAAAGGCGGAGGTAGCGGTCCTGCTGCTGGGTTGTTGCCCTCCTACGGCCTCCTCCACGTCTCCTGATGTACTGGCCTGTCTCCTGGTAGCACCTCCATGCTCTGGACACTACGCTGACAGACACAGCAAACCTTCTAGCCACAGCTCGCATTGATGTGCCCTCCTGGATGAGCTGCACTACCTGAGCCACTTGTGTGGGTTGTAGACTCCGTCTACGAGCCACTTGTGTGGGTTGTAGACTCCGTCTCATGCTACCACTAGAGTGAAAGCACCGCCAGCATTCAAAAGTGACCAAAACATCAGCCAGGAAGCATAGGAACTGAGAAGTGGTCTGTGGTCACCACCTGCAGAACCACTCCTTTATTGGGGGTGTCTTGCTAATTGCCTATAATTTCCACCTGTTGTCTATTCCATTTGCACAACAGTATGTGAAATTTATTGTCAATCAGTGTTGCTTCCTAAGTGGACAGTTTGATTTCACAGAAGTGTGATTGACTTGAGTTACATTGTGTTGTTTATGTGTTCCCTTTATTTTTTTGAGCAGTGTACATATGATTACTGCATACAATAGCTGAAGGATCGACAGAGGCATTCAGGGGAGTTAGAGGGACAAATTAGCTTACTTACATTGTGACTGCCAATGCCCCTATGATAATGTACATTTGCTGCAGAATTACTTCAACTCAGCGACACAATGGTAGGGATTATCTGAGCTGGGCTTGGGCCATTGATGTGTCAGTCTAAACGAAGCCTTGAAATGCATAGACAGAGTCCAGGAGCCAAGATGATTTGGATGGACTCTGTCATTCCTGTAGAGCACAGTCTGTTTCCAGAAGGTGTCAAAGTAATCTATAAAAGTTGATCCAAAAGAGCTCATCTTTTAGCCCAGTGTGTAATGCCAGTAGCCTGCTGAATCTTTCACACCTGCGGCCCAACATTGGTACCGGACCTGAAATAAATTTGACGCTTTTTGGAATCTTTCAGAGCTAAAATCAGTTATTTTAAAAATTCAGCAGTTCTGAGCTAGCCCTCCTAATGTCATTTGACTCCACATGGACTACAACAGCTGCAGCTCCTGAAGCAGCCTCGTAATGTCCTGTGCTCATGCTCCAGGATAGCACAGGGCTTTTGCCCTGAGACCCAAGATGTTATTTACCATAGAGCTGCCAATGACGACATCTGGTGCAATGGCTGAGGAGGTCCAGCCGTTCTTTCGCCTCGAGTGGGTTTGCAAACCCCCACGAGGACCAAAGGGCGGCGGGGCTCGATGGACCCGAGCCAGCTGCAGTATCCATCGTGGATGATGAATGGGTCGGAGTCTCAGACAACCTCACAGTCCGATGATGGGGAGCTCTGAGGATCTGAATCAGAGGTAGAAGCCACCCGAGAGGGAGACAGAATAGACAGCAGGTGGGGGAGGGAGGTCCTGTATAAACAAAGTCACTTCCTTGACAAATTCCTTCACAACGGCTCTTGCAAAAGATGTTTATAACTAACCCAACATAGTAAATCTGTGTCGTTTACAGTGGGAGCAAATTAAGCATAGTAGACAGAACAAGCAAGGAGGTAGGAAAAGCCAAGTACGAGCTAGTGAGATCCTATTGGCGCGTCGTAGCACGTATTTGCATATTTCCGTTAGGGAACGCCACTTTCGTGAAGTGCGCGTGTGAACAAACTCAATTCGACCTTGCACTTCTTCTAAACCCCCAAAAATGGTATACTGAAAAATATAAATGCAACATGAGCTGAAATTAAAGATCCCAGAAATGTTCCATATGCACAAGAAGCTAATTTCTCTCAAATTCTGGGCACAAATGTATTTACTTCCCTGTCAGTGAGCATTTCTCCTTTGCCAAGATAATCCACCACCTGACAGGTTAGGGTTAGGTGGTGGACCCTAACCCTGGCATATCAAGAAGCTGTATTGTATGGCTTTGTGTGGGTGAGCAGTTTGTGGATGTCAACGTTGTGGTGTTATGTATGGTATGGGCAGGCATAAACTATGGAAAACAAACACAAATGCATTTTTATCAACGGCAATTTGAATGCACAGAGATACTGCGATGAGATTCTGAGGCCCATTATCGTACCATTCATTCGAAATCTTCACCTCATGTTTCAGCATGATAATGCATGGCCCCATGTCGCAAGGATCTGTACACAATTCCTGGAAGCTGAAAATAACCCAGTTGTTCTATGGCCTGCATACTCACCAGACATGTTACCTATTGAGTATGTTTGGAATGCTCTGGATCATCGTGCACGACAGCATTCCAGTTCTCGCCAATATCCAGCAACTTCGCACAGCCATTTAAGAGGAGTGAGACAAAATTCCACAGGCCACAATCAACAGCCTGATTAACTCAATGCAAAGGAGATGTGTCGCGCTGCATGAGGCAAATGGTGGTCACACCAGATACTAACCAGTTTTCTGATCCACGTCCCTACTTTTTTTTATTTTTATGTACAGTATCTGTGACCAACAGACGTATTCCCAGTCACATGAAATCCATAGATTAGGGTCTAATTGATTTAAATTGACTAATTTCCTGTAACTCAGTAAAATCTTAAATTGTTGCATTTATATTTTTGTTCAGTACATATATCATATTGATATATATATATATATATACAAAATATTTTCTTACAAAAATATATGATATATATATACATTTTAAGATTCTGATTTTTCAGAGGGTGATGCAGCACCCATACTTCATGCAGCCATGGCTGAATATCAACTGCCAGGTGGCAAGAGCACACAACTCCTCACACAGCTGATTGCTCTGCAGAAATAAATGTGTTCTAATAAGCACAGTCACTGCACAACATTCCTAAATGCATTCTCAGTCAAATGCAACAGTTTCGAAGACAATTATTGTGAAGAGAAATGATTTATTTCTCAACAACAATTCATCCATTTTTGCACAAGAGGGCAGCGTTTTACAATATCAAGTGTCTGGCATGAGAATTTGAAAAAAGTAACCACGTGAAGCTTTCAGCCATTCGAAGGCATAAGAGGTCGGCCTATACTCAATTCATTGTAAAAAAAATTCTGCATCATTCCTAGGGGACAATATGTTTACTGGTACCTTGTTGGACGTTTAAGATGAAAAGCATTATTTTAAAGAAATTATAAAATAGTTTGACAACACTGTTTGTATCAATCCCAATTGTTAACTTATATTTTCCAGTGATTAAGACAATATATGTCTTATAATATGGTGGGGTATGCAAAATAGGTCAACTTTGACACCTTTATCCCTTGAGTGTTTTGGCATTCAGGTCCAAGTCACTTTCTGAGCACTTCTACAATAGGCAAATATGTATGGGAGTTTTTCTACAATAGGCAAATATGTATGGGAGTTTTTCTACAATAGGCAAATATGTATGGGAGTTTTTCTACAATAGGCAAATATGTATGGGAGTTTTTCTACAATAGGCAAATATGTATGGGAGTTTTTCTACAATAGGCAAATATGTATGGGAGTTTTTGTTCAAATCAAAAGGGGTGCTTTCAAAAAGTGATTGAATTCAAATGGAATTACCCATCACAATTCACAAGGTAGGATGTTAAAGTGACATACTGTACAAGTTGATGCACCAGTTGACCCCTGCACGGGAGGGGTTGGACCTGTCACCATGCATGCTGGGAGAGGATATTGGGGAGTTGTTGGGCATCAGGTTGTGAATCTCCTTCTGTGCAATGACACAAATTAAAAATAATAATTGATGAATCATGACAGGTAAATGGAGAACCAGTGCCCTTTCAAACAAATCTTTTCTCCTTTTGGTATGGTCATTATTGCACCACCTAAAAGTTAGCAGAGATGCACCTTCCTTATCATAACATCTCAGAAAGTTTCCCTATCATGGATAAACGGAAAACGAGCGACATTTCAGACATAAAATGTAGCTATATCCTCAACAAAATGAAGAAGCGTCTGCATACAGTGCAGTCAGAAATGGACATATCACGTGTCTGTATCAAGAGAATTGCATGCAGTATTTCAAAGGCAGAATCAAATAGGTGATTAAATATAAAGTGGGAATTCAAATATTTAACTGCTATCTATATATATATATATTCTAATTTCAGCCACCACCAAGCTCCCTCATGACCACCCTCACGACTACTCACCTGCAGATCCTGTTGGGGGAGGGTTGTGATGAAGTTCCAGCCTCAAGACTGGCTCGACACATTCCACCAACTCTGTGACAAACTCAGACCAGAAGTAAAATACCCTACCTGGATAAACGTGTGGCAATAGTTATGGTTTGCCACCAACTTAGACTCTCTATCAGCAAACTACTTGGCACGAACAGCCCCACAGTAATCACATTTATACGATAAATACATTATCGTTGTGACAGTACCGAAGCCACTCATTCATCAGCCAAGTGAACAGGAGCTGATGGAAATTGCTGCCATGTTCAACACAGTGGGGTTTCCCTTATTGTGCGGGTGTCATTAATTCCCTTCACATTTCTGGGAAATATCAACGCCAAACAGCAAAGGAAAGCCCTCCACGTTGATGCAGTGCATTATGAATGGACATGGTCGTGTAGGCTTTAAGGCAGCACTGGTGATGCAACCATGCTGCAGGGCTCCAAACTATGAATGTTGGTAAGGGTAGTTGTCACCACGGACACCTCACAAACTCATGGGACAACCTCTGGGCTATGCGCTGTTGGGTGATGCAACCTTCCCTTTACGGAGCTGGCTGCTCAAACGTTACCAAGAGTCACTTCAACGAACATTCAATGCTCATCTGAGCACAAACACCTATTGAGGCTACCTTTTCGTGCCTGAAAGACTGCTGGTAGTGCTTGAAGTGCAACTGCCAAGCTGCCCTGATCCCTGTGCTGGCCCAGGCATGCCGTTGTCATCCTACGCAATATTTGTGAGATGAATAGTGATCCCTGTATGGAGAAGTGGCTCAAAGAGACGAGGCAAGGCCTTTCTCAGCCTTGCGATGTAGCTGCTGCATGTCTGGATGACTCAAAAATGTAACCTCCATCAGCTACTGTACCAGAATCGAAGAAACAGGGCAGTGAACATACACCAGACCTGGCAGACGCTTGCCGTGCTGAAGAAGTCAACGTATGAACTACACTAAACTGACAATGTTTATCTGTTACGTCTGTAATCAAACTGTAATGAAACAGGCAGGGAGCAGGTCTCGAGCCCGAGGTCCGGCACGCTATCGACTGTGCCGCAAAAGAATGCTCTGCGCTTATAAACTCAGAGTCGTAACAATACTTTTAAAATGCATTGATGTGAGATTATATATGATGCATATTATGGACAGTATGTGCATGTCTGCAAAGATGCATCCATATCTTTATTTATTTATAAAATATGGTTACATGTGGTTATTTCCCAACTGACTCAAAACCCAGATGTGAAATCACAGTACTTTTTAATGAAACTGACCCCTGACGTATGACAGCACTGATGAACAAATAGAGTATTTAAAAGGAAAACATTTAGATTAATGAGTAAAAACATGTATCAAAATAAGCAGTTGGTTAGGATGTAAACGTAGAGGAGAGGTTGTAGGGTCAGTTACTCTGGGTGGCTTGCTGCAAGATCACAGAACACAGACTCAGCATCTGCAGGTACTCATCTGCACCATCCACTAGACACTTATCAACCACCTGGAAATAGAAGACAAATCAATAAGTCACTACTACTGTGGGCATCGTAATCACAACATTATTGAAAGACTAATATTACCACAATGCAAGTTATGCCCTTTTGAAACACCTACTGCCATCTTTTCCGTGATGGCAGACTTCTGCTTGTCGTTCAGCTCTTCCTCTATGACGGCTTCGTGTAGCTGGTTGATGATCTGAGTGGCAGCATAGCCTTCATCTACCATGTTCTGTAAGAGGCAGAATGGCCTGGTGAATAGTCTGGTAGAGAGCAGTGTACAAAACATTAAGAACACCTTCCTAATATTGTGTTGCACCACCCCCCTTTTGCCCTCAGAACAGCTTCAATTTGTCAGGGCATGGACCCTACAAGGTGTTGAAAGCATTCTACAGTGATGCTGTCCCATGTTGTCTCCAATGCTTCCCAGAGTTGTGTCAAGTTAGCTGGATGTCCTTTGGTTGGTGGAACATTCTTGATTACACGCGGGAAACTGTTTAGTGTGAAAACCCCAGCAGCTTTGCAGTTCTTTACACAAACCGGTGCACCTGGCACCTACTACCATACCCTGTTCAAAGGCACTTAAATATTAGTCTTTCCCATTCACACATACACAATGCATGTCTCAATTGTCTCAAGGCTTAAAAATCATTCTTTAACCTGTCCTCCTCACCTTCATCTACACTGATTGAAGTGGATTTAACAAGTGACATCAATAAGGGATCATAGCTTTACCCTGGTCAGTCTGTCATGGAAAGGAGTTCTTCATGTTCTTCCATATGTATTGAAGGAGCAATAGAAAACCAATGTACATACCCGAACAGCAATCTCTAGTTTTTCAAATGTGCCCTTGTAACAGATTTGAAGCAAATTGTCGATCATCTTGGGGGGAACAACCTTAAAAAGATGAATGTGAGAATGGTCAGCAAACGTTTGATACCTCTCCTTTGACAGGATTGCACACAGCACATAAAACCGGTAACTATTACTGATGTTGAGTGTAATACATTTGAAGCACTCACCCCTGCTATCTCTATGACCGCGCTCTCCGTGATCTCATTATCTGTGTTCAGCCGTGCAGCACTTTGAAGAAAGGTTATGGCTTTTCTCAGATCCCCCTCTGAAACCTTCACCAACGCTGCAATTCCCTGCAGGAAAACAGCATTTTAAGGACAATGGAAGATGATTCATTTAAGTAAAAAGGTGTGTACAGAGCATTTCTTTGTAAAAAAAATATTCTTTCAAAGACAGTTGCCAGTTTGCAATCCTCACCTCCTTCGAGTACTTGAGATTCTCCTTGTAACAGATTTCTAGCAGGCGCTCTTCTTGGACCCGATTGGCCAGAGGTTTGAAGCGGAATTTTGAGCATCTGGATGTCAAGGGCTCAATAATCCTGAAAATAAAATCACATTCAAGTTGAGTTAGCAACAGATTTTACATTTATTACAGCACGTTGTAAAGTGTCTTAAAGAGTTTGTGTTGTTATGTATTGGACTCCTAAACCAACCCCCAATATTAATGTAATATTCTAGATTGCCTCTTGGAATACGAAGCCCAATTGACCTGCTGACATAGTTGCAGATGAGACAGAAGCGGGTGGTCCGGGACTCCTTCTCCATGGTGCGTCTGAGAGCAGCCTGAGCAGCGTTGGTCATTGAGTCAGCCTCATCCAGGATGATGATCTTAAAGGGTGGGCATGGTTTCCCACTGTCAGAGGTAAGGAAGGGAAAGAAACTTTAATATCATCATTTAACATGAACAAGATGCTGACAGTTATATGGGGTAAGGAAAGGGCATGAGTTATAGGATCTGATCTGTTGTGTAGATTTTACACTTGTGGAAATGGGCTCCCTCTTCTTACAGAAGAAATATATGCATTATAAATGGTAGCAATTGTAAGGGAACAGTTTAGAGATTATGGCAAAATTATTAGACCAAAGGTGAGGACAACAATTCACCTAACAAGACTGAATCCAAACATTACACTGTTGATTTCATGCTTTTCACATGTATTTTTAAGTTGATAATGAATTCCCAAAATTCTTCAGGTGAATTTTATTTTGCCCCCCAATTTGAGCAAAATAAATATTTACTTTTTTATTTGTTGAAAATAAAACTTTAAAAAGACCAGCAAATCAGCTCCAAGTGATTAAAAAAATTTTTTTTTTTAAACTGTTCCAAAATATTACCAAGCATAATATAAAGATGTACTGTATGTAAATGTATACAAATGTACGCAAGGTTTGAAGTGATTATGTTTTAGTCATCTGTTTCGGCTTCTTGCTGTCAATTTGCAGTCTATAAATTATTTGTAATTATGTTCCAGCCCCCTGACAATCCCCTCAAAAAACTAAAAAAACATTACATTTTGTTTTTTTAAATTGGCCTGCAGCTTAATCTAATTGATGATCCCTGAGCTAAGTTCTAAACACAATATTACAGTATTAGGCGTTCACAACGCAATTCACGATAACAGATCATACATTTTGGAGCGCATATGAAGGAGTCATGAGTGCATTCCGCTGCGGATTTTCTTCACAATAGAGAGACAGACTCATTCTGTTCAGAACAACCCAGAGTATGACGACATGTCATCTTGTAACTAACTGTACATCAAACAGTGATCATAAAAGTTGACACTGTATATGACATGAGTTTTATGATTTGGAATGTGTCAAGTGCACATTTGGTATTTCGTTTGCTTGTTTGACATCAAAGATATATTTATTATAATCCTCAACGTCTCATCTTTCAAAATACATAGTCCTCTTAAATTTACAGCATTTCCCACACTCAAACAAAACATTTTTTTCGTAAAAGTTGGCAAATTAACAGGAGGGATGTGGGCAAATTCTTGTCGTGCGAGGTGCTCAGATTCAGAACGGCTGTCCGTCCAACCCATACAGAGCTGTGAAGCGCAGAGCCAGCGCTCTGACGTCATGTATAGCATGTTACTGTTGATGGATTCTAACTAAATGTAACATGTTTTATGTTAAACTACAGTTTGTTTGCTTCCTGTGTAGAGAATGATTACTGTGAGTATTAATGGCGTTCAGGCCATGAAACTGTGTGTACGCCAATTTAGAAATGTTGACCTAATCAGATAAGAGGCAATTGCCCAGGATCAGAGAGCAGGGTCAGGCCCAGAACAGAAGACAGATGGGGATTCTGACATCTGGCTAAACAAAGAGCGGACCATGGACATTCCACAGGAGCCAGAGGGAAACTCCTTGGGGTCATAAAATGTATAGTTGGGGGGGTGACACCTACAAGAGGGGTGTGACCAAAAGGAGGGAAGAGTATAAAATGTGTTGTGAACTTTCTAAATGCATGCACTCAGCTGACTGTATCCTTGGTATTGAAACACTTGAAACTTCAATTCCTTATTGCAAAGAGGTTGCAATAGTATTTTTCCTTTTTAACACGGTACACCGACTGCGTTTCAATTTAGGCTGTTTATCAGTGCCCAAATATGCCATTTTTTTACCCGTATACAGGTATGAGAGTGTAAAGGGTTAAGGAAACTGGTACTTGCTCAGTGCGGTGTCCTGCTACAGTCAGCTGGGCAAATCTCTTGACTTTCTCTCTGACCACCTGAATCCCTCTCTCATCAGAGGCGTTCAGTTCCAGGACTCTCTGTCGGTACAGCTCTGGCCTGTGGAGAGGAACAGACAGGGAAAACTGACTGTGGTGTATACAAGCACTGTACAGCTGAAACCCACAAACGCAGTGTCTGCATAAACTGGGAGTTGGCATGCAGTAATCTGGAAAGCTGGTGAGTCACTCTCACCCATAAAGTTCCCTGGCTGCAGCCAGGATGGTGGAGGTCTTTCCTGTTCCAGGTGGTCCATAGAACAGCAGATTGGGGAGCTGCAATGGAGATTATATAATATAAGGTGTCCAATCAAAAATGTATCTTTTGATCAATGGGTAAAATAATGTGAATTGTGTAGATAATCCTTTCAGAAAACCAATGATCCAAACCTCATGTTTCTATCATAATCCATTAAATTTTGGGGGGAGTTCTTACTCTCTGATGAGAGAGGGATTCAGGTCAAAATTAGTACGACTAAATCAATGGAGGCCAGATAAATGTTTGTCATAAAAACAGGAATATAGCATTGTGTCAGCTAAGTTGTTGTGAGAATTAAGGCTACCTGACAGGCTTAGCATTGAACTCATCTTCTCAAATCCAGAAAAACATGAAACAATAGGAGGTAAGATAGTAAAGTGGTAACAGTTCAAACCCACGGTTCGGTACATATTACGGTTTTGGGGTCAGGGTGCGGTTTTGGGGTCGTGGTTCGGTTTAGCAGGAAAATGAAATGCCAACAGTTACTGTAGTTCATTTTTGTTTTGGCAAAAGATGTAAAACTAACCCAGGAATACATCATGAGCCATAATGTAGGGCCTTATTAAATTATATAAATATATTTATATTTTTGCCTAATTCCATTTGGTTTTTCCAGGTTTCAGATTTTTCCCTGTTTGTCAGGGTTTCACACTCAGAAATTACACAAAATGTCATGTTCACAACGCTTAAACCACATCAGGAGACCATTTGAGGACTGGGAAAAAATATAAGAAATTTACATCTTTGGGTGAAGATATACCATTTAATTTAGGTGAACACCAGCAAGAGCCTTGCTTGGTTAGCAGTGTTTCTGTAGCCCACGTGATCACAAATCACCACTGGAGTGAGGGAGGCAAATAATCATGATATCATTCTGTCATGTATGCATAGGCTACTTTGTAGTTAACCTTTAATTGAGGTTTTTGGGAAAGCCTTTCCATCTACCAGAAGACTGTTGTTATTAACATCATCGCTAAGGGCTACACCGTGGCAGACAAACGCACACACACAGACAGGGGCATTCCCACACCGTTGCTTCTTCAAAAAGATGAAGGAAAATAAGAATTACTTATCCATTTTGTTCATGTGTTATCACCATCAAATTAATTAATGTTCTAATAAAATCAATACATTTAGTTGCTTTCCTACTAAGTTAAATACATTTTTGCTTCTACTGGGAAGCCAAAAATGGTCCTAAAGTGGAGATTTAAATGAGGAGGATCCTCCAATTCTTGTTTATCGACCCCAATACTCACAATCGTAGAGAACTAGTTTCTGGCTGCGCCTCCCAAAAGGAAAGTATGAAATTAAGCAATTGAGATTATAATTACAACGTGCACACAACGTGCTATTCCGTTAAAACATCTGGAGCCTACAATGTTTTTTAAGCTCAGCTTTACAGTACTAAAAAGAGGCATACACTGCAGTTCGGATGTTTTATCTATTTATACATCCATTCGGGTTCATAGTGCGGACCGAACAGAGGTCCACAAATAGAATGGTTCGTTACTAATGTGTACCGTTGCACTCCATTAAGATATATATTGATTTGGGACATGATATGTAGTATTTTCATATTTTAGTATTACGCAGTTCATATTAATACCAAGTTCCTGTTCTTTCTCAAAGACTACTCACAAAAACATCTGTGAAATGTCAGAGCACTGAGTGTACCCCAAGCTTTTAATTTTAAAAGCCTTTTACATTTAATTCAGCTCATGTCATGCTAATTTTGCCATTTGTGAAACAACTTGAAGACGACGACCACAAAATGTAAAATCATCAAACGTTTATTATGATCAGATGTGCAGTTGAAGTCGGGCGGCAGGTAGCCTAGTGGTTAGAGCATTGGACTCGTAACTGGAAGGTTGCAAGTTCAAATCCCAGAGCTGACAAGGTAAAAGTCTGTCGTTCTGCCCCTGAACAAGGCAGTTCCTAGACCAGTTAACCCACTGTTCCTAGACCAGTTAACCCACTGTTCCTAGGCCAGTTAACCCACTGTTCCTAGGCCAGTTAACCCACTGTTCCTAGGCCAGTTAACCCACTGTTCCTAGGCCAGTTAACCCACTGTTCCTAGGCCAGTTAACCCACTGTTCCTAGGCAGTCATTGAAAATAAGAATTTGTTCTTAACTGACTTGCCTAGTTAAATAAAAAGGTTAAAAAATATATATTTAAAAAAGCTTACTTGTTTTTCAACCACTCCATAAATTCATTGTTAAACTATAGTTTTGGCAAGTCGGTTAGGACATCTATTTGTACATGACACAAGTAATTTTTCCAACAATTGTTTACAGACAGATTATTTCACTTATAATTCACTGTATCACAATTCCAGTGGGTCAGAAGTTTACATACACTAAGTTGACTGTGCCTTTAAACAGCTTGGAAAATTCCAGAAAATTATGTCATGGCTTTAGAAGCTTCTGATAGGCTAATTGACATCATTTGAGTCAATTGGAGGTGTACCTGTGGATGTATTTCAAGGTCTACCTTCAAACTCAGTGCCTCCTTGCTTGACATCATGGGAAAATCTAAAGAAATCAGCCAAGACCTCAGAAAAAAAAAATTGTAGACCTCCACAAGTCAGGTTCATCCTTGGGAGCAATTTCTAAACGCCTGAAGGTACCACGTTCATCTGTACAAACAATAGTACGCAAGCATAAACACCATGGGACCACGCAGCAGTCATACCACGCAGGCAGGAGACGCGTTCTTTCTCCTAGAGATGAATGTACCTTGGTGCGAAAAGTGCAAATCAATCCCAGAACAACAGCAAAGGACCTTGTGAAGATGCTGGAGGAAACAGGTACAAAGGTATCTATATCCACAGTAAAACGAGTCCTATATCGACATAACCTGAAAGGCCGCTTAGGAAGGAAAGAGCCACGGCTCCAAAACCGCCATAATAAAAGCCAGACAACAGTTTGCAACTGCACGTGGGGACAAAGATCGTACTTTTTGGAGAAATGTCCTCTGGTCTGATGAAACAAAAACAGAACTGTTTGGCCATAATGACCATTGTTATGTTTGGAGGAAAAAAGGGGAGGCTTGCAAGCCGAAGAACACCATCCCAACCATGAACCACAGAGGTGGCAGCATCATGTTGTGGGGGTGCTTTGCACTTCACAAAATAGATGGCATCATGAGGATGGAAAATGATGTGGACATATTGAAGCAACATCTCAAGACATCAGTCAGGAAGTTAACACTTGGTCGCAAATGGGTCTTCCAAATGGACAATGACCTCAAGCATACTTCCAAAGTTGTGGCAAAGTGGCTTAAGGACAACAAAGTCAAGGTATTGGAGTTGCCATCACAAAGCCCTGACCTCAACCTATAGAAAATTTGAGGGCAGAACTGAAAAAGCTTGTGAGAGCAAGGAGGCCTACAAACCAAGCCAAAATTCACCCAACTTATTGTGGGAATAAGCTTGTGGAAGGCTACCTGAAATGTTTGACCCAAGTTAAACAATTTAAAGGCAATGCTACCAAATACTAATTATGTGTATGTAAACTTCTGACCTACTGGGAATGTGATGAAATAAATAAAATATTAAATAAATGTCAGATTAAATGTCAGGAATTGTGAAATACTGAGTTTAAATGCATTTGGCTAAGGTGTATGTCAACTTCCGACTTCAACTGTATAAGGTTACAAAATCCAACTTTTTGGATATAATGGTAATGATGTGTTAGAGAAAGACCCCACTGAACAATTCAGAACATAAAGTATCATATTTGTCTTGGTAAAATGTATTTTACCAGTGAAATGTCATCATAGTGAAATGTCATCACCAAAGTGCGTTTTCATCCACTCTGGGCATATGTAAAATTCAAACAGAACCCCCAGCAGACAGTATTTACCCTAGACATATGAGTCGTCACTCTCATGGATCTGAAGAGGGTACTTACATCAGCGCCCTCTATAGTCTTCTTCAGCACAGCAACCACCTCCTCTTGAAATGCTACCTCTTCCATACATTTTGGTCTACTGTAAACAGCCAAACAATGGATTTCAGTGTGCAGTTGATCATATTAACGCAGGGTTTTCTTTCTGACTAAACATAGCAAGCTACTTATCACAAATATATTTGCCTGCCGCTTGCATGAATTATTATTATTATTTGTTCACCTTTATTTAACCAGGTAATGTTAGGCCAGTTGAGAACAAGTTCTCATTTACAACTGCGACCTGGCAGTTTAAGGGAAGATTAGCGACTGTTCATTGTGTGTCTGGATTTTAATTTTATGAAGGAAGATTCACAGGGGCTTACATTACAGCCGCGGAGAAATTGAACTTACTATTTCTCAACCCAGGGGACAGACTTCTGCTTCTTCTCTCCACTGGTCCCGGCACCTTTCTCTTTCAGAGGTCTGGTGCCTTGAGTAGATGTTCCTTTCAAAAACGCCTGCATGGCTCTCTAAATAGGAGTTAGAAAACAGACCAAAACAGAGGGCGACGTTCTCTTTCTGTGACAAGCTAGCTAGCTGGCTAAACAATAACAACCACCACTTAGCGAGAGCCCTACTGTAACGAGATCGCAGAACAGTTTGTAAGTAAATTAGCTACAGATTATCAGTTGCTTTCAAGCTTTGGTTACCTGTAGCTATATAAAATGCGTTAACATTCGAACTATGTTAGTTGTTGACATGTGTGGTAGATTTCCCGCCCTGATGAAAATGCGACGCCCTTTTCCGTCTCCGACGTCAATCTTTTCCCTCCAATCAGAGAGTTCTTCTTCTTCTCTGGTATAATTATAATGGCGTTCGCTACCTACTGTGCGGGTAGATAATAAACAGCCGCAACAAGTAAATAACGCGTGGTAAAAAATATTAATATCAGAAATAATGCTAAACGAATTAACTTGTTTTTCTGTTAAAATTACAAATCAGGTCCTTACACAGACTCAGATGGATCCTGTGAGGGCGGGACATTTTCTGATGACAGTAGTAAAATCAAATCAAATCAAATTGTATTTGTCACATACACATGGTTAGCAGATTTTAGTGCGAGTGTAGCGAAATGCTTGTGCTTCTAGTTCCGACAATGCAGTAATAACCAACAAGTAATCTAGCTAACAATTCCAAAACTACTACCTTATAGACAGACACAAGTGTAAGGGGATAAAGAATATGTACATAAAGATATGTGAATGAGTGATGGTACAGAGCGTCATAGGCAAGATACAGTAGATGGTATTGAGTGCAGTATATACATATGAGATGAGTATGTAAACAAAGTGGCATAGTTAAAGTGGCTAGTGATACATGTATTACATAAGAATGCAGTAGATGATATAGAGTACAGTATATACGTATACATATGAGATGAATAATGTAGGGAACATTATATTAGGTAGCATTGTTTAAAGTGGCTAGTGATATATTTTACATAATTTCCCATCAATTCCTATTATTAAAGTGGCTGGAGTTGAGTCAGTGTGTTGGCAGCAGCCACTCAATGTTAGTGGTGGCTGTTTAACAGTCTGATGGCCTTGAGATAGAAGCTGTTTTTCAGTTTCTCGGTCCCAGCTTTGATGCACCTGTACTGACCTCGCCTTCTGGATGATAGCGAGGTGAACAGGCAGTGGCTCAGGTGGTTGCTGTCCTTGATGATCTTTGTGGCCTTCCTGTGACATCGGGTGGTGTAGGTGTCCTGGAGGGCAGGTAGTTTGCCCCCGGTGATGCGTTGTGCAGACCTCACTACCCTCTGGAGAGCCTTACGGTTGTGGGCGGAGCAGTTGCCGTACCAGGCGGTGATACAGCCCGACAGGATGCTCTCGATTGTGCATCTGTAGAAGTTTGTGAGTGCTTTTGGTGATAAGCCAAATTTCTTCAGCCTCCTGAGGTTGAAGAGGCGCTGCTGCGCCTTCTTCACAATACTGTCTGTGTGGGTGGACCAATTCAGTTAGTCTGTGATGTGTACGCCGAGGAACTTAAAACTTACTACCCTCGTCCGTGCAGTGCTTCTGCCATGAAGTCTTGGAGCCCCAAAAACGTTTTGTCTACAATGTTGTCCAGCTTCTTGGACTCTTGTGCAGTACAATTAATAACTGTGGCTATATGCTACAAAATCCACCTTCTTCACAATGAGTGTATCCAGATCACTTCTTCAGTATGTGGCCTCTTGCACCTTCACCTCCTCCACATATGAGATCTGCTGTACAGCCCTGATCCTTGACACCTCGACCTATTGCACACAAATGGGGGACTCAAGGACGTCCTGAGTATGATCTGCTCCACAGTTGCAACATTTTCCATTCACAGATTCTTTGATAACATAATTCTCCCATCTGCAAACATTTGACAAGTGGCCATATCTTTTACAATCCCCACAAGTTGCTAGCTAGCATTAAACTTATCTTATAAAAAACAATCAATCAATCATAATCACTAGTTAACTACACATGGTTGATGATATTACTAGTTTATCTATAAGAGCGTCTGCTAAATGACTTAAATGTAAAATGTAAATCTAGCGTGTCCTGCGTTGCATATTGTAGCGAACGGCACAGACAGCTGTGTTATGTGTTAGGCTAGTAGGTGGTTGTGTTGTACTTATCAGTACTCAGTGTTCGCGGGGTCCGACATGCCAATCAACCTGCTATCTGCCAATCACGGGAATGTTCTGGAACGTTCTGATGCCGGGCATCCTGGCGGTTGGCGGAGTGGGGTTGGGCAGAGGGGTGGAGCATTGGAAGTTAAGACCAGGTTTAGCCTTTGTTCTCCCTCTTATGTCTGGGCTTCACAAGAGAAGGTCACGATTGGCTTGTGGGTTATCTTTCATTTATTTGGCGTGGGCTACGACGTAAGTTGGTTTAATAACCCGTCAATTCATAAACTCAATTGTTCCTTTATGATCTAGTCAGGTCATTACATTGGTGTCAGAAGTAAAAACGTTGATAAAAGTTAGCCAGCTAGCTAGCTGACTTATGTAGCTTGCTACTGTAGGTGAGAACCGGGGTTGAAAATGCTTAGAGGGAATCCGAAAGTGAAGGTGGAGGTACGGGACGATTATGGCCAAGGAGGTGCGTGTGCATGGACGTCGGGGGATTTGGCTGAGGAGATCGCCAGGGCGTCGGAGCCCAGAAGCCGCTTTAGGGAGGACGTTAGAGTGATGGCAGCATGAGTCCTTAGTCGAATGTGTTTCGCGCGGATTCTGGTGGGCGGACAGAAAGGGTGACGTCGACGTGGCGGGACGAGGAATCTGGGGCTCAGGATGTAAACAAACATGGCGGCGCCCAGTTCCCGGCTGCGTCCGTATCTGTTAAGACCCCGAAGTATTCCGGTAAGGCGGATTGGGAAGCTTTTCATGCTCAGTTTGAACTGTTAGCTTATTTTAGAGGGTGGTCGGATGAAGAAAGGGCACTGCAGTTGGCTTTATGCCTCACGGATGAAGCTCTGGCCTGTTTGATAGTGATTATCCCCGAGGAAAGACATGATTATGGTGCTTTAGTGGGAGCACTGAGGAGGCGCTATGGACAGTGTGTACAGCCAGGGCTACTGCGCTCCGAACTGAGTAATAGACGCAGGCAGCCTGGAGAGCCTCTACGGTTGCGAGCTAATGACATTGAGAGCCTCTCAGCGGGCATATGCTCACATGCTCCCCTCCGTGCAGAGCGAGCTAGCACGGGACCAGTTCATACAGGCGCTCTCTCCTACGGAGCTGCGCATTCAGACCCAGCTGGCTCATCCTGAGTCATTGCAGATGGCTTTGGAGAGGGAGCTGGTCTGGGCTGGGGCTTCATCTGGGGCTTTGGTGGGGGTGCAGGGAGACAGACCCTCTGTGCGAGCTGGGGGGCATAGCAGCCCAGATACAGAAAAGCCTGCATGGGTGGCTGAAATGATAGAACTCATGCGTGCTGTGTCACTACAGGCAGCACAAAACACACGCCCTGGTCCCAGGGTCTGCTGGGGTTGTGGCCAGCCAGGCCATCTGCACCGGGTTTGCCCCATGTCCCCCAGAGCTCAGGAAAACGGCTCGGGGTCCAGATAGACCGGGTAGTGCAGACCCCTTGCTTTCTATCTCAACCACCATCTTCTCCAGGAGGAGCCCACCGGCACAGACGGGGAAGCAAGCCTCCACTTCCCCCAGAGGCTGGAGCCTGTTGTTGTGGTGGGCCGGACCTGTGTTGGACTTTTGTCATGTCACTGTGGAGGGGGTGCCCTGCTCTGCCTTGGTGGACACTGGGTCCACAGTAACCTTGGTGAGGCCAGATATTGTGCCAGGTTGGACTCAGTGTGAGCCCACAACTGTGCAGCTCCGCACAGTCACAGGTGAGCTGGCACCCATGAAAGGGAAGGGACTAATGACTCTGACAGTAGGGGGCAGGTCTGTGCGTCATCCTGTGTGGGTGGCGGCTGTGCAGGACCCTTGTATCCTGGGGTTGGACATTCTTAGGAGCACAGGCTGCCAGTTAGACCTAAATGGGGGCACACTGAGCTTCCAGGGAGGGCCGGCAGTCACCATGCCCCCAATGTCACATTCACTCAACACAACAAACCCTTTACTCCAACAGTTAAAGCAGCAGAGACTCATGGCTGCCCCCCTCCTCCACATGTGTGTGTGACTTTTCCCCAGCCCCTCTGTCACCTACGGCTGTGTGTTACATTCCCCCAGCCCGGGCCGCACCCCCCCCAGCCCAGCTACCCCAGATGGGAGAGGAGAGGACACTGTGCAGTGAGGGAGATATGGGGGAGGAACTGTGTTGGTCTTGATCCCGAGTAGCAGGAACGGTTGTGGCAGTTGCTGTTTGAATTCAGAGACAGCTTTGCGCTGAGTGAGGAAGAGGTGGGTCAGACTCATTTGGTGCAGCATGAGATCGACACAGGTGATGCTCGACCTATCAAGATGTGTCCCCGCCGCATCCCGCTGGCATGCCAGGAGGCGGCAGACAAGGCTGTGTGGGAGATGCAGCAGGCATACTTCATCGATCCCTCAGACAGCCCCTGGGCGGCGCCAGTCGTCATGGTTCCGAAGAAGGGGGGCAAGCTGAGGTTCTGTGCGGACTACAGGCGGCTGAATGAGGTAACCAGGAAGGTCTCATACCACGTATCGATGAGTCGCTGGACCTGGTTAGGGGGTCCTCCTGGTTCCCCTCACTAGACCTCCGCAGTGGCTACTGGCAGGTACCCCTCTCCCCAGAGGCCAGAGCCAAAACTGCATTCTCCACTAACAGAGGACACTGGCAGTTCAAGGTCCTGTGCTTCGGCCTGTGCAACGCTCCAACTACTTTTGAGCATTTGATGGACAGTGTGCTGGATGGCATCCCCCGACAGCAGTGTCTGGTATACCTCGACGACATCCTGGCCCATGGCAGCTCCTTCCAGTCAGCCCTGGGGGCGCTACAGCGTGTGCTGGAGAGGGTGGCTGCCGCAGGTCTGAAGCTCCACCCTGAGAAGTGCCACTTCATGAGGAGAGAGGTGTCCTTCTTGGGCCACTGAGTGGGGAAGGAGGGGATCAGCACCATGGAGGACAAGGTGGGGGCTGTCTGAGACTGGCCCACCCCCACCGACCAGCGTCAGCTGAAGAGCTTCCTGGGCCTGGCCTCGTACTACAGGAGGTTTGTACGGGGCTTTTCAAGCATCACTGCTCCCCTGAACCGCCTGCTGCCGAAGGACAAGGCTTTCACTTAGACAGTGGAGTGTGAGGAGGCGTTCAACACCCTCAAACGTGCACTGATCGAGGCCCCCGTGCTCGCCCCCCTGACCTCACCTTGCCCTTTATCCTGGACACAGACGTGAGCAATGTGGGCATGGGTGGGGTGCTGGCACAGGTGGGGCCAGTGGGGGAGAGAGTGGTGGCATCCTTCAGCAAAACATTTGACAAACATGAGCGCCGCTACTGTGTCACCCGGCGGGAGTTCTTGGCTGTTGTGGCTTCAGTCAAACACTTCAAGTACTACCTGGGTGGCCTGCCCTTTACTGTAAGGACTGACCTCTCTGCTCTCCAGTGGCTCATGTCGTTCAGAGAGCAAGAAGGGCAGGTGGCATGCTGGTTGGAGGAGCTTCAGCCGTATGACTTCGCAGTGGTGCACAGGGCAGGGGCACGCCACTCCAACGCCATGTCCCGTCGGCCCTGTACTGCAGACGGCTGCCGCCACTGTGAGTGGAGAGAGGGATGGGAGAGAGAGCTGTGTGCAGAGGGGGTCTGTGCCACAGTGTGTTGGACGAGCGGGCCTGTCTGCTGTGAGCTGCAGACTGTCGACGTGGCTGAATGGGGGCAGCAGCAGGGACGGGAAACAGACCTACAGTCAGTGCTGCAGTGGGTAGAGGTGCAGGCGAGGCCACCATGGGAAGAGGTGACAGCGCTCTCACTCGCGACCAAAGGGTTGTGGTTAAAGTTTGAGAGACTGCGGCTGGCTGATGGCGTGCTACAGCGGGCATGGAAGGAGTCAGCTACGGGAGAGGAGAGGTGGCAGGTGGTGGTCCCAAAAGCATTGCAGGGGGCTGTGCTCCAGAGTACTCATGGGCGGGTGGGGACTGGACACTTTGGGGTCACAAAAACACTCTGCCGCCTCCGCCAGGGCCTTTACTGGGGGCAGCACAAGAGGGATGTGGAGGACTTTTGTCGCCGCTGTGACAACTGCACAGCGAGAAAGGGCCCCCCAGGCTGCTCTCATGCTCAGCTCCAACAGTTCCCAGTGGGGGCTCCGATGGAGAGGGTGGGAGTGGGTGTAGTTGGGCCGTTCCCCACCACAGACAGTGGAAACCGATGGGTACCCACGGCCTAGGCTCTGCCTGACCAGGAGGCAGAGACCATCGTCGACGCCCTGACAGTGGGGTAGTTCAGCAGTTTTGGAGCTGCAGAGTCCATCCACAGCGACCAAGGCAGAAACTTTGAGTCCCATGTGTTCGCCACCATGTGTGAGAGGCTGGGTATGCACAAGACCCGCACTACTCCTCTCCATGCTCAAAGTGATGGCCTTGTGAAGCGCTTCAACAAAATGCTTGGACAGCAGCTGGCCATTGTCCCTCGCAAACACCAGCGTGACTGGGACAAGCACCTGTCTATGGTCCTCATGGCATGCCGCTCCACTGTCCAAGACTCCACCTCCTGCAGGCCTGCCCTCCTCATGCTGGGGAGAGAGATCTGCACCCCTGCGGAGATGGCGTTTGGTCGGCCCCTGGATAGCCCTCACGTTCCCCCGGTGCCGGAGTACGCCCGGAGACTCCAGGACCGCCTGGAGACAGCCCACACCTTCGCCAGAGAGCAGCTGGTGAATGTAGGTTTGAGGCAGAAGAGGAACTATGACGTGCACACCCGGGGAAGGCACTTTGTGGCTGGGGAGCTGGTCTGGGTCTACAGCCCCCTAAGGAAAAAAGGCAGATGCCCCAAGTTGGACAGTCACTGGGTGGGACCCTGCAGTGTCCTGGAGAGGGTGGGGAGGTTGTTTACCGGGTGCAGCTTCTTCCCAGGGGGAGAAAGGTGACACTACACCGGGACAGGTTAGCCCCATACAGAGGGGCCTCTTCTCCCCATTGCCCCTGTCTCCCCCTGTGTCACCGCGTGGTTCCCTAGAGTCACGGACTGTATTACCCATTCCCGCTTCCTTGTCCCCCATTTCCCTGGAACCACCAGCTTTCATATGTTCTCATGTTCTGAGCAAGGAACTTAAACTTTTGCTTTTTACATGGCACATATTGGACTTTTACTTTCTTCTCCAACACTTTGTTTTTGCATTATTTAAACCAAATTGAACGTTTTATTTTATTGATGTATTATATTAAGTTAAAATAAGTGTTAATTCAGTATTGTTGTAATTGTCATTACAAATACATTTTCTTTTTAAATCGGCCGATTTAATCGGTATCTGCTTTTTTTGGTCCTCCAATAATCGGTATCGGCGTTGAAAAATCATAATCGGTCGATCTCTAATCCCAACACGGTTTTAACATTTCGAAATTTCAATAATCATCACACTTGATACGGCTTTTGAAACATACGACTCTTAACTTTCATCAATGACAAATCCTTCAAATAAAAAAAAAGATACACTTACTCTAGAAGTTTTGCACAGGCTGCAGAGCCATACAGCTGTAGATGCCTCTGTCTCGGAGCATACTAAATAGCTAATACGCACAGGTGGTTGCCTCTTGTATTCTGTCTGTTTTCTATAAACAAGCACTGTAACCCTAACACGGTGTGCATCAATTTAATCTTTCATTTTTTGAAAATGACTTCTCGCTGAAATGAAAGATAAAGTCCTTATGCTCCCAAAACCAAGTGACGCGTGTTAACGTTCAGGTTGAGCATCAGGGATTTTAACAAAACTCAACGCTACAGAAGACGCCTTCATCCAATGAATCTTATGCGTAATGTAATGGAACTAAGGGTGTTTTCACATAGTCCTCTTTAAAAGAACCGATCTCAGTCCTCTTAAAAAGTGAACTCTGGGGTAGAAAAAAGCCAAATAGCTCAATTATCTTTGTATTCACACTGCCCTTGCATTTGAATGAGGATTCAACTCTTTTGCCAGTTCACTTCACCTATTTTGTGGTCCGAGTCCTCTTTGCATTCACATTGCTATGTTTAGAAAGGAACCAATAACTTTTTCTAACATTCACTCAATAGACTCTGGGTTTTTATAAAGTGCAGGACAAGCCATCCCATCATAATGTGTTAACGGACAGCTAGATATACCTACTTACATTTTGGAAGATAGTAGATTGCATTTAATTAAAAGATTAGACATAATAATTGTAATAATAATACATTATTAACGTGTAAATATGATTGATAACAGAATAAATAGCAGTAGAATAACTGCAGGTTAAGTAATGCTGTAATTCAAAATTATACACCCAATCTAGGCTACTGCCACTTTAAGTGGCTAGTATTGATTTTGTACCCTATGTTGTGATTCTCACCAAATATGTTGTCTTCTCACACTATTCAAACCCCACAATCGAATAAACAACTGACGAATCTCTCTTAGCCTATATTGCAATATATTATTGCAAACCAATAATCTGCACTCAAAACTCCACACATTTTGTGGAATTTCTGTGCATCTATAATATCCAAAAACAACGTTTTTTCCCCCAAACCTGCACATCATATTCTCTCTTCTGTGGCACCAAAGTAAGTGGGTGTTTATGGCAGAGGAAACGGTGTCGAGGTAGTCAAGTGCGTGGTGCAGGAGTAATCACAAGCGAACTTGGGGAGCTTTGCGTTCACATTGCGCTAAAAAAGGGAACGGACCGAAGAATTCAAGTGAACTTCACTCAGACCACCTCTCCAGATGGTCTCAGTTCGCTTCGGGGCTTTTTTGAGGGGTCTGAGTTCCTTTGGAGTTTTCACACTGCACAAAAAAGGAACCAAGTGTGAAAAGACTCGGAGTCATGATCAAGGGCTAATGCCACGTTCATAATGCAATGACCTGACTAGATCATAAAGGAACAATTGTCCAGACAGAGGGTTGAGTTTACGAATTGACGGTTTATTAAACCAACTTTACACAGGCTACGGTTTCGCCGTAGCCCACGCCAAATAAATGAAAGATAACCCACAAGCCAATCGTGACCTTCTCTTGTGAAGCCCAGACGTAAGAGAGAGAACAAAGGCTAAACCTGGTCTTAACTTCCAATGCTCCATCCCCCTGCCCAAACCCCCCTCCTCGCCACTCCGCCAACAGCCAGGATGCCCGGAATCAGAACATTCCAGTGATTGGCATGTCGGACCCCGCGAACACTGAGTACTGATAAGTACAACACAACCATCTACTAGCCTAACACATAACACACAGCTGTCTGTGCCGTTCGCTACAATAATAACTGGGAACTCAGCAAAAACGATGGTCAACTGGGAAAAATCGTTTAAAGGTCATCCCATCCGACAAGGAATTCCAAATCAGGAACTCTGGCATCTTTTGTCGAGTTCAAAGCAACTGGGAACTCATGGAAAAAAACTAGCTGTGACTGGGAAAAATCTATTTCAACGTTCATCCAGCTCCGAATTTCAACTCGGGAACTCAGGGCCTCTTTCTAGAGCTCTGACTTTCCGACCTGAAGATCACTGACATGATTTGACCTCATATTTTTCCAGTTGTTTAGAAAGCGACATTTCTAGAGTGCCTACTTTCCAACCTGAAAATCACTGTCATGATTTGACATTGTTTTTGGGGGCGTTCTCATGTCACGTTCACATGCTAGTCGGAACTAGGACATTTCCGAATGGCTGATTTGTTGAACACTGCACTGTTTGTAACTACAACCTATTACCAAGTCGGACATTTGAGTTTCCTAAAAAAATCATTTGGTCAAATGGTCATCCAACTCTGAATTCTGAAGTCAAACTCGACCATCGCTCTATAGCTCTGACATTGCGACTTAAAGATCACTGATTTGACTTTTTTCTTCTGAGTTCCCAGTTGTTTTGAAAGCACCATAGCTCGTTTAGCAGGCACCCTGCTCAGAAGACCAATTCAGGTCACTTTTGCCAGATCCAGTGCGCTATTCTTCTTCTTCGATGAGGTTTAACAGCGGTTGGCATCAATAAATGTTGCATTACCGCAACCCACAAGACTGGAGTATAAATCCCTTATACTTTGATTGAATTAAAACAATAAAATAAACAAATACCCTTCCACCTAATACTCACAACAAATGTAATTAATAAATAAAACACCACCGTACTCTGTGACTTATGTTCCATCCCTGCAGTACAGTTGATAACCATTGCTATAAATGCTAAAACTCCAATCTCACTGAAACATATATAACTTGTTGGTTTATCCCTCTGTACTGGTACAGATCTACTACTCACACCACCCCTCTCAGGACCCCTCCCTCTGTACTGGTACAGATCTACTACTCACACCACCCCTCTCAGGACCCCTCCCTCTGTACTGGTACAGATCTAATACTCACACCACCCCTCTCAGGACCCCTCCCTCTGTACTGGTACAGATCTAATACTCACACCACCCCTCTCAGGACCCCTCCCTCTGTACTGGTACAGATCTAATACTCACACCACCCCTCTCAGGACCCCTCCCTCTGTACTGGTACAGATCTAATACTCACACCACCCCTCTCAGGACCCCTCCCTCTGTACTGGTACAGATCTAATACTCACACCACCCCTCTCAGGACCCCTCCCTCTGTACTGGTACAGATCTAATACTCACACCACCCCTCTCAGGACCCCTCCCTCTGTACTGGTACAGATCTACTACTCACACCACCCCTCTCAGGACCCCTCCCTCTGTACTGGTACAGATCCACTCAGGACCCCTCCCTCGCACACCACCCCTCTCAGGACCCCTCCCTCTGTACTCCTACAGATCTAATACTCACACCACCCCCCCCCTCAGGACCCCTCCCTCTGACCCCTCCCTCCTACAGATCTAATACTCACACCACCCCTCTCAGGACCCCTCCCTCTGTACTGGTACAGATCTAATACTCACACCACCCCTCTCAGGACCCCTCCCTCTGTACTGGTACAGATCTAATACTCACACCACCCCTCTCAGGACCCCTCCCTCTGTACTGGTACAGATCTACTACTCACACCACCCCTCTCAGGACCCCTCCCTCTGTACTGGTACAGATCTACTAGTCACAACACTCCTCTCAGGACCCCTCCCTCTGTACTGGTACAGATCTACTAGTCCCCAACTGTACTGGTACAGATCTACTCCTCTCAGGACCCTACTGGTACGCACACCACCCCTCTCAGGACCCCTCCCTCTGTACTGGTACAGATCTAATACTCACACCACCCCTCTCAGGACCCCTCCCTCTGTACTGGTACAGATCTACTAGTCACAACACTCCTCTCAGGACCCCTCTCTCTGTACTGGTACAGACCTACTACGCACACCACCCCTCTCAGGACCCCTCCCTCTGTACTGGTACAGATCTAATACTCACACTCTCCCCTCTCAGGACCCCTCCCTCTGTACTCCCCTCTACAGATCTACTAGTCACAACACTCCTCTCAGGACCCCTCCCTCTGTACTGGTACAGATCCACTACGCACACCACCCCTCTCAGTACAGACCACTCCTCTCAGGACCCCTCCCTCTGTACTGGTACAGATCTACTACGCACACCACCCCTCTCAGGACCCCTCCCTCTGTACTGGTACAGATCTAATACTCACACCACCCCTCTCAGGACCCCTCCCTCTGTACTCCTACAGATCTAATACTCACACCACCCCTCTCAGGACCCCTCCCTCTGTACTCCTACAGATCTAATACTCACACCACCCCTCTCAGGACCCCTCCCTCTGTACTCCTACAGATCTACTACGCACACCACCCCTCTCATGACCCCTCCCTCTGTACTGGTACAGATCTAATACTCACACCACCCCTCTCAGGACCCCTCCCTCTGTACTGGTACAGATCTAATACTCACACCACCCCTCTCAGGACCCCTCCCTCTGTACTCCTACATATCTAATACTCACACCACCCCTCTCAGGATTCCTCCCTCTGTACTCCTACAGATCTAATAATCACACCACCCCTCTCAGGACCCCTCCCTCTGTACTCCTACAGATCTAATACTCACACCACCCCTTCTAGGACCCCTCCCTCTGTACTGGTACAGATCTAATACTCACACCACCCCTCTCAGGACCCCTCCCTCTGTACTGGTACAGATCTAATACTCACACCACCCCTCTCAGGACCCCTCCCTCTGTACTCCTACAGATCTAATACTCACACCACCCCTCTCAGGATTCCTCCCTCTGTACTCCTACAGATCTAATAATCACACCACTCCTCTCAGGATCCCTCACCCTTGACCCGTCTTCCTCTACTTTCTTCACTGCCTCGGCATATGACAACTTCGGCACTATTCTAACCCTGGAAACCTCAACCTGCCTCTCTCACACAGGACATTTGTGAGCCCCAGCCCCATGGGCACCTCTACAATTAACACATACCACTACTTTCCCCAATGCTACACATTCCTTTGTCTCATGTCCTTCTGGACACTTCTCACACCTAGGAACCTCCCTCCTACACACTGCTGCCACATGCCCATAAGCTTGACATGTGTAACAATGTAATGTATTCGGCATAAAAGCTCATATAGGATAACTTATATATCCTTACATCACTTTGTTGGGCAAAGACTCAACATCAAAACTCAAGAGAACAAACAACAACTCTTCTGTTTCACCACTCACTCCACCCTGTCTGCGTCGCACCAAACGACGAGCATCACAAACACCGGGAATCTTCTCCTTCAGTTGGTCAACTTTCACATTTACCGCTACACCAGCAATCACTCCTTTCAATGGCACCCTTTTCTTGAGAGCTAAACAATTCACATCTCTTGCCTCCATTCTGTTAATGTGGAGCACCTGCTCCCTCTAACCAGCAGAAACACAAACAATTATCACAAGACCACTCCTGGTTACCCTCACCGATTCCACAGCACCCAACTCTGTTTTCACCCACCCCGAAACCACAAATGGATCCGCCAAAAGGCAAAGGTCCACTTTTTCCAAAAACTTCACTCCGACTGTCAGACTCATCTTTATCCTGACCCTCAGTGCACGCCTCGGGCTCAGAGAACTTCACCACACCTACCACCTCCGATACTTTTCTCTCATTCACCTCCATTTCTGCTCCTGTCTTCTGCTCACTCTGCTTGCACGTTCTACCATTCTCCTTCTCCTTTTTTACGCCATTTTATAACCCGACTCAAGCTCACCCTCTCCCTCTCTCTCTTAGACCTCTTCTGCCTCTCATATTCCCTCCATTCCTCCCACATATTCTCGTCTCCTTTTGATAATACTGCACTTCTCTTGACATGCATCTTGTTCTTGGCTTCTGAAGGGACACCATTTAACCAGCTGCCACAAACTCTGTACAATCAGCACGAACCCCTCGGGATGTAAAGCTCAACAGTGCATCCCGCTTGTAAAGAAGCTGCTTCGCCTTGATGATCTTCTTTATCAATAGCTACCGTAACGCTTTTCCATTTCAAACAAGCGCGCTGTTCCAACCACCATCGACCGTGTCGCCATGACAGCATCGCACTATTCTTCTGTTCTTCATTTACACAATTAACCAAAACAAGGCTGCTTCTAGTCACCTTGACTGAATCGACAATCGGAGAGGTGAGCGACAGTAGCATTTCAAAAGTCAGAAGCGGCTTCCTCTCCTCCATCTTTTCTTCATCGACCCTAGAGAGGGTCGTTGCTGTTGTACTAGGAATGATGTATGAAAAATAAGTTAAAATAATATGTAGGCCTATAGCCTACACATTTTCATTCTGATATTATTGTATGCCTCTCTTCACCAGTCACGACCAGCTGTGCGTCACATGATTGTCTCCAGTGGTGATGGAGTGGGAGCGCAGCTGTCTGCTGAGCGGTTTCTCAATGTTCATCTCCTAGGCAATCGCCTCCTAGGAAATCGCCACGGTCACAAGAGCACTGGCATGTGGTAAGATGATAATGCTCTTGGCTTGCATTTCATCTCTTGGCTGGATTTCATCAAAATGTGGGACAGAATAGTAAAGGGGTGGGCTGCCGTTATTGGGCGGGGTTTCAAAACCAAAAAGAAGGGTAAACAGCCTATTGATGATGCTTTCTTTCATGACATTCCAATAGTAATGCTAAATGTATTAATAGTCATATCTACATCTTTAGTCTTTGTATGCTAGTAGCCAATTTCAGCCTACATATTCCCATTATTAAAATGGATGACTTGAAAATCAAATCCTTCACTTACAATATTATATTTTAAATTGATATAATATTATTGAATATCATAATTGGATTTCTGTTATATTGTCTGCCATTTAGACAATAATAATTTTCATAATTATTAATAAGAATAAGAATGGATTAAATCATTTTCTTGAAACAAAGTTTTCGTCATGGCCCATGAGGTACTTTAGCTCCGTTCCAGTGGCTCTATATCTCCAGGTTTTGTGTTAGTGAATTCATTAGCCCCCTATCTCCCCAAGGCAGGTAGCAGCTCTCTGATTTGCTTCCTGGTGTCTGACTCAGCCTTTATTACAGCAAGCCAAGCATCTGCCTGAAAGCACCATGAAATCCTCCTGATTGGCTCACCCAGTGAGTGTGTGTGTGTGTGTGAGTATCCGTTATTAATGACACACACATACTATGCTACATTGTATTGTCATTTTTTGACATGAAGAGATATTTTCAGTGGAGTTAGAGGTATCCTCAGACCCTCAAGTTGCTTCCCTTCTTTCACATCATCCCTCAGAGGTGCTTGCGGACTGGGAAGCATCGTGTGAGGAGGGTGCTTCATGCTCCGGTGAGGGAGCGGATTGACGAAGGAGAGTGGACCGAAGAGAAGAGGAGGGGAGAGAGGAGAGCAGATGCTGCCCACACCCTGAGATGCTCTGCTGTCTGATAGAAGATGAGATGTCTCTGCAGGAGTTCCAGCAACGTGTGGGCTGTGTCATCACACATGTCGGTGAGTGTCCTGTCTTTATCCCTCCATGAGGCATCAGCCAAGGGGATACCCAGCAGCTGCTCCCTGCATGGTCTCCCTATTCCAGACAGCATGTTCAGAGATGCCGAGATATGAAATGCTTGACTATAGAGATACATGTGTGAATATTTGGTCTAAACGGATAGAAATGTCAGTTTTGGGCTGATCATAATTGTTGCAATTTATACACAATTTACATTTGAAACAGTTCAAGGTCAGAGTCAGCCTTACACAAATAACCATGTAGCATGTTGTTATTGACTACTCATTTACATTTTTGACATTTGAGTCATTTTGCAGACGCTCTTATCCAGAGCAACTTACAGTAGCAATTAGGGTTAAGTGCCTTGCTCAATGACACATTAACCGTTTTTTCACCAGGCTGCTCTGGGATTCGAACCAGCAACCTTTTGGTTACTGGCCCAATGCTCTTAACTGCTAGGCTACCTGCCACCCAAAATTGGGATCTGGTTTGTGGATTTATATTTTATTCTTGAGTAAATTTATAATGTACACATCATGTTCCACTCCAGTCAGACTTGTCATTCCATGCTGGTTGGTGTGATGTGTAATAACTAGTTGTCACAGCACATCACAGTGAGTGGGTGTCATCAGAAAGTGTGATTGTCATATATTGAAAATGACTTTTCTATTCTCTGATAATCCCATCCTATACTTATTATGAGTTTAATTGTAAATCACTATAACCACATTTTAGAGACAATATGTGTATCATCATGCAGATAGATAGATATACAGTATTTATCGGTGTCTATGGGTTTCATTACATATTTTATGATACTCAATTGTTATTAGCCACAGAAGACAGCACAACCTAGTATACATCTCTTTAGATTCCTATCTCCTCCTCTCAAAATTCCTCTTGTTCTCCTTCATTCCATATTCTACATCCGGGTCTTCCGGGCTGGGCAGAGGAAGTAGGTCATTGTGCCACGCTGGAGATTGTTACGGAGTGTATTCTATCACTGCTCTCGTGAGGCAGTCAGGCAGCAGCCATCTATTGAGGAGGGGACCATACAGCCAGTTACCATAGAAACTGAGATAGCCCAGGCTTGTGTGCATTGACCCTATTGATTTATGGAAACGGCCTCTCCTGTGTTGCTGTTTGCATCTCTCACGCCCCCAACTTATCACAGACCCCCAATTATTTTCACTATCACACCCATTACTCATTAACCATAATTGAATCATTGTCAGTGTCATGTTATATGGTGAGCGTTATAGACTGCTGTCATCATAACACTTTATTATACCGACCGGACCTAACGGTCCCAACAGTGTCCTTTAATTAAAGGTTCATAATGAGCTCCCCTATACTGAAGATGATTGCCTTGCTACACAAGAGACGGACAATAGTAATGTTATTCTGCTAGTGGCATTTATTCTCTATTGATTTATTTAAAATCAAAGACACACCCCTCTGTTCATCTGTAAGGGATGTGGAGCTGTGCAGATTCAATCACATATTTGACATTAAAAGCCGTGTGTGGGAAATGGTGAGCTTGGCAGCTGATGTCAGCAGCACTACATCAGAGATATTATTGCAGTTACACCTTGTAACAGGCTCCATGACTCAGAGAGAAAGAAAGCGAAAGAGGCAAGCCTTATCTGAGCTCTCATTGGTGGCAGGTGACAACATAGTTGCCGGAGTGTGAAGGCTGTGTAATCTAGGGTAACGGTGTATGGATTTTATGAATAATTCTTGATAGAAATGATGTAGAATTCAAGTGGCTTCCTATATTACCATCGTCCTCTCACAGCTCTTCCAAACAAATGATATTTACAGGAAACTACACAACCGACTTGAAATGGTCCTTCAAATAGTTTTCAGGGAAAAAAAGATCAGGCACAAGTATGTTTTGTTTTGTTGCCTCTCGCAAACCGAGGAATTAGAGTAGTGCAATGGCTCTTGTGTACAGGGCAATCCTCCACTACACATCCCAAGGATATCTAATTCAATCTCCAAATCATATAGGGAAATATAAACTCAGTATTACATGAGTAAAATTCTTAACCTCATAGTGTGCAAAGATTTTGGCCCTGTGTAGCAGTAACCCTCATTTCAGGATGCCTTCTGCACTATTTAGTAGAGTAGAACAATGGGAATGTGTGGCATCGGTCATCCGTTGCTAATTGAACTAACGGGATTAGCATGGTCTGGCTACTCAAGGCTGGCCCCAGACACATACTATGTGGTTAACACAGGGAAATGAAACTGCCTATATAAACAGAAAATACAACCACATCAAAACATGAGCCCAGACTAAAGACGCAGCTGACAGGGAATCGTAAAGGCACCAAGGCTGGAAAATGCATTAAAATGTCAGTGTAATCACTTTGTGGTTTTCAGAGGCATTTAGTTTAAAACATACTTTCCACAGATGAGTAACCATTCTTGGCAGATTCTCACCAAGTGATCAGTGACAATGTACATGTTCCACTGGCTCTACAGCACAGACCTCGATCCTAGACGTTATGTATTTTGTGTGAGCATGTTTATGGTTTCTCTCAGGATGAATGTTGGCTTACTTGTCTGTCATTCATTTTGTTGTAACTCTGGCACTGTAGTAGCTATATCCTCTTACATTAAGCAATGAATCTATTGAGAGACTCTATGTACATCATAAAGAGTTAAATGGATAAATAGAAGCAGCATTGTTTTGTCCCTCCCTTTATCTATGTCCCCACCCCTCATCCTCTTAGTAGCCAAAGGGCCATTGCTATCTTCCAAAATCAATACCAGATGCCACCATGAGCGCGTGTGCCATGTCATTCTGTAATACTGATAGTCCATTCATAAGTCTTCCTTGGCACAGAAGGAGATATATAAAAAGTCCAGATTCTATCCCATATGCAGAGAGGTGAACAATGGAAAGGTCAGGAGGTCATCCTCTCTCCTGTTGGAACAGCAGCCCTGGTGTTCATCATCTCAAACGTCCTGATCAGATGCCTTCCTTCCTCACCTCTGACTTCTGAAATCATATTCCCTCACAACAATGCCATCAACTTTATCTCCGTTTTTGGATTTTAGATGATGTGGAATCATAAAGGATTGATTGGAGGGATTCGATGTTCATTCATTGAGTGCAATTCATCTGTCGGCATATCATAGACTGTTGGATTTTGTTTCACTCAGAGGTTGTCAACATATCTTAAGGTTAGGTAGGTGTTTCAGCCATAGATCTTCCTGGTATCATATAACAGCTCTGGTCTTGTTGCCCAGCCAGCCCAGTCTTGTTGTTATGACGTAGGCTGTATTCACACTGCTTCCCATTTGTCCCTCGTTTACATGAAAGGGGCTCTTTGGAAAACGTTTGTCTTATTTCGCACAGCCCCCTTTGGGCATTGGCCAGTATTTGATTGGTGCTCATAGTAACACAATGGAACAATAGCCCATTGAGTCATAAATCTATTTTTAGAGTCTGGCCTAATTTCGAACTCTCATATGGACTTACTGCTCCAGTTTTCAAGGGCTCAGGGTGGCCCTCAGATCAGCAGGGTCAAGCTTCACAGCAGGCTTGGAAAAACAGGGCATGTAGGTAGAAGACAGAAGTCAGGTCAGGTAAGGCTAGGACAGACAGAGGGAGTACTGGGGATTACTACTCCCCATTCTCCTTCTGTGACCTTGACCTCTGTAACCCTTTCCTCTCTGAAGGTGATTGGGAAGGTTTGCTCACCCCCGATAGGGCATTGTTTGTGAGAAGAATTACCCCTCAAGGCTACAGTGTAAATTCATGATCCATAGCACTGCAGATGATTTTTTATTTTTTTGACCAGATCCTTAATCTATCTCGCAAGGGGTTGCAGTATATTGTGTGCAGTCACAGCATACCTGTCACGGCAGATTTCCTCCGAAGAGGTGAAACAAGGATCGGACCAATACGCAGCGTGGTAGGTGTCCATGTTTTAATAGGGAAAACTGACCATGAACACAAATAGCAACGTGAACTGGCAACAAAACAGTCCCGTGTAGCACAACAACAGGAAACAATCACCCACAAAATACCCAAAGAACATGGCTGCCTAAATATGCTTCCCAATCAGAGACAACGATAAGCACCTGCCTCTAACTGAGAACCAATCTAGGCAACCATAGACTTACATAAACACCTAGAAAGGAAACAGCCCCATAAACATACAAAACCCCTAGACAAGTAGAAACACGTATACATCACCCATGTCACACCCTGACCTTACCAAAATAACAAGGAAAACAAAGAACACTTAGGTCAGGGTGTGACAATACCTGATCTTTGAGTCGATTTCCTATCCTCAGTGCTTCTCACGGTTGAGAGCTTTGATGCATGCTCTGCTCCTGCACTGATAACTGGGGCTCACTGCCACAATGTAATAGTTCAGATGTTCACAACAACTCTGAACTAGGGACGATATACTACTCATTTATATATATACAAATGTATAATTGAAATGGCACTGAACCGAGCTTTTTCCACATATTTTTTATGGTTAGGGTAGGGTTGTTCATCAACATGTTTATGTCAAATAAAATGTGAAATAAATTCTGTATATGCTATTTGGACTTGGTTGGTTATGTCCTTGCAATAACGAGAGAATAAAATATTAATTGTGAGGATTAGCAGATGCATTCCAATATGTATCTTTCAATAATAGGGTGACCTTGTGTTGACATGCAGATATATATGTGTGAGCCCCATTACAATAGCAGGAAGCAATAAAAGACACTGTGTGGGTATCTGACTCAGTGTGTGTGATCCTGGACCTCATTACTACCAGCACGGTGCTGTTCAGAGCTCACATATACAATACTATTCATCAATCTCCCTATGTGTGTGCAGTGTGTGTGTGTATTCTCTAGAGGGAGGAGTGACTGACAGACGCCAGTGACACTAGGAGAACCTGGCCTTACTGCACTGGTCCTATGCAGTGTGAGCTCGAAGTATGTGGCTGCTCTGTCATTCGTTGATGACAGAGCAGGGTGGGGGTAAGGGCTGGGTGGGCTTCAGAACTGAAGAAGTGACGGTCCAGGGAGCATTTGAGAGGGCGGATAGAGCGGGCAGGGCGACAGGAAGAGTGATCTCCGGATCCAAGCATGAGGAGTTTGTTTTTTATATGGGGGTGTCTTTTTCATGTTTTTAGAGCACATGTCCCAATGGCAAAGGCCAGCTTTCTGCTGACAGAGCCACATGGTGATGTCATAAGATGGAATTTACTCCCTGCCTCTGACCTTAAGTCGAAAAACAAACAGTACAAATACTCCGATATTCTCCTTGTACAGCAGGTGTTGCTGCTTTTCTAGTCTTTTTAAGTTGTTTCATTAGCATAGTGGTTTAGAATAGATAATGCCAGTACTGTGATTCAAGATCATATTGTTGAACTGAACATATACAGTGCTTTGCATAAGTCTTCACCCCCCTTGGCGTTTTTCCTATTTTGTTGCATTACAACCTGTAATTTAAATGGATTTTTATTTGGATTTCATGTAATGGACATACACAAAATAGTCCAAATTGGTGAAGTGAAATGAAAAAAATGACTTAAAAAAAAAAAAAAAAAATATAAAACGGAAAAGTGGTGTGTGCATATGTATTCACGCCCTTTGCTATGAAGCCCCTAAATAAGATCTGGTGCAACCAATTACCTTCAGAAGTCACATAATTAGTTAAATAAAGTCCATCTGTATGCAATTAAGTGTTACATGATCTGTCACATGATATCAGTATATATACACCTATTCTGAAAGGCCCCAGAGTCTGCAACACCACTAAGCAAGGGGCACCACCAAGCAAGCAGCACCATGAAGATCAAGGAGCTGTCCAAACAAGTCAGGGACAAAGTTGTGGAGAAGTACAGATCAGGGTTGGTTTATTAAAAAAATATCCCAAACTTTGAACATTCCACGGAGCACCATTAAATCATTATTAAAAAATGGAAAGAATATGGCACCACAACAAACCTGCCAAGAGAGGGCCGCCGACCAAAACTCGCAGACCAGGCAAGGAGGGCATTAGTCAGAGAGGCAACAAAGAGACCAAAGATAACCCTGAAGGAGCTGCAAAGCTCCACAGCGGAGATTGGAGTATCTGTCCATAGGACCACTTTAAATTGTACACTCCACAGAGCTGGGCATTACGGAAGAGTGGTCAGAAAAAAGCTTAAAGAAACAAATAAGCAAACACGTTTGGTGTTCGCCAAAAGGCATGTGGGAGACTCCCCAAACATATGGAAGAAGGTACCCAGGTCAGATGAGACTAAAATTGAGCTTTTTGACCATCAAGGAAAACGTTATGCCTGGCGCAAACCCAACACCTCTCATCACCCAGAGAATACCATCCCCACAGTGAAGCATGGTGGTGGCAGCATCATGCTGTGGGGATGTTTTTCATCAGCAGGGACTGGGAAACTGGTCAGAATTGAAGGAATGATGGATAGCGCTAAATACAGGGACATTCTTGAGGGAAACCTGTTTCAGTCTTCCAGAGATTTGAGACTGGGACAGAGGTTCACTTTCCAGCAGGACAGTGACCCTAAGCATACTGCTAAAGTAACACTCATGTGGTTTAAGGGGAAACATCTAAAAGTCTTGGAATGGCCTAGTCAAAGCCCAGACCTCCATCCAATTGAGAATCTGTGGTATGACTTAAAGATTGCTGGACACCAGCGGCACCCATCCAACTTGAAGGAGCTGGAGCAGTTTTGCCTTGAAGAATGGGCATAATGGGCTAGTTGTGCCAAGCTTATAGAGACATAACCCAGATACTTGCAGCTGTAATTGATGCAAAAGGTGGCTCTATAAAGTATTGACTTTGGGGGGGATGAATAATTACGCACGCTCAAGATTTTTTTGTTTTTTTTGTCTTCTTGTTTGTTTTACAATATTTTTTTTTTACAAATTGCATCTTCAAAGTGGTAGGCATGTTGTGTAAATAAAATGATACAAACCCCCCCAAATCCTTTTTCATTCCAAGTTGTAAGGCAACAAAAAAAAAAAATGCCAAGGGGGTGAACACTTTCGCAAAAGCCACTAGTTCTTCGCACATGACATAATCACTGTGAGTAAAACATCTGAACTGGTGACCTCCTGCACATCAACACCACTTAGGAACAGGAGTCTGTCTGTGGAGACCCATTCTCTCTGCCTGGGAGACCAACTATCTGAGCATAGTCTGTGGAGACCCATTCTCTCTGCCTGGGAGACCAACTATCTGAGCATAGTCTGTGGAGACCCATTCTCTCTGCCTGGGAGACCAACTATCTGAGCATAGTCTGTGGAGACCCATTCTCTCTGCCTGGGAGACCAACTATCTGAGCATAGTCTGTGGAGACCCATTCTCTCTCTGCCTGGGAGACCAACTATCTGAGCATAGTCTGCATAGGAGACCCATTCTCTCTGCCTGGGAGACCAACTATCTGAGCATAGTCTGACCCATTCTCTCTGGGGAGACCAACCCATTCTCTCTGCCTGGGAGACCAACTATCTGAGCATAGTCTGTGGAGACCCATTCTCTCTGCCTGGGAGACCAACTATCTGAGCATAGTCTGTGGAGACCCATTCTCTCTGCCTGGGAGACCAACTATCTGAGCATAGTCTGTGGAGACCCATTCTCTCTGCCTGGGAGACCAACTATCTGAGCATAGTCTGTGGAGACCCATTCTCTCTGCCTGGGAGACCAACTATCTGAGCATAGTCTGTGGAGACGTATCACAAAGTCATCCATAAAGAAAGTAGGTACATTGCATCTTTAATTTTTTACATATATATTTTATTACATTTATATGGCAAATGTGGCAATATCAGATGATGTGCACTGTACCTATGTGCGCTGTTTATTGTAGTAGATGTGTATGGGAGGTGCGTGCAGAGGTAAACACTAAAGCCAAATATAGGCCTATCACTGTCATTAAAGTCGTCTCTGAATAGACCCGTGTCCTAAGATTAGCTAGCGAGAGTGATCTATGTTTATCAACCAGTGGAAAGGTAAGCTTAAGATACAGACCTGTGTATTATGCATTTTTTTTTAAAGCAGGAAGGCCACTGGCTCCTATTCCATGTGACAAACATCAAGACTATAGTATCACACATATTGGTCATCACTTTGACACTAAATGGACACATTATGACGTAATGGTTAAGTTCTTACAGCACAAGGTAAACATTTTTGTTGACGCAGATTTGTGAATGAGTGTTAAAAGAATGTCAGACAGTAGGCTACAATAGCAGTTCTACAAACTTACACCAAGTGCCATGCCCATGGGTGTAACTTAGTATGATTGAGTATGACTGATAATGTTCTTGTGTGTTATTATTCTCATGAAGTACGTGCCCTTCGCCAATGAGAGTGTCTTGGGAGGGAGGGGTGAGAAAGGGCTTCTGAGACAAGGACAGTAAATGAGCTACAGCCAGGAGGAAAAGCAGTGCCTCTTGTGCTGTGTTCCTGACGCACATTGTCCACACAGTACTCCACAGCACAGAGGCTGAATGTTGGGCTGGGTGGGGGAGGAAAGGGAAGCCCCAGTGCCTCAGGGTATAGTTGAGGATATTGGTGTAAACCATGCCAGTCTCCTGTGCTCCACTGGTCACAAGACTTGAACTCAGACCTCTGGCGAGAGCCCTGACAGAACACACACACATGCACCCACACACTCACAGACACACACATTGTAAGGAATCTGCTCCGTGGTGCTCTGCGCGGTTTTTCATAACCACAGCTGGAGCCCCCAGGGCAGGACTGTAGTGTTCAGCGGTCTGGTTCGGTCCAGACAGGAAGACCTCGACATGGGCTCAGTTATGTGTAAGTGACTGGATTACCTACTTTAAACCTTAATTGACATGTTCTTTCACACTCATACAGGTCTGGTTTCCATGGCTCTTTTGCCTCCGAGTGGTGTGAAACATGTGATGTAAGCTAGTTGTGCTACTGGAGAAGCCTGCTCAGTAGAGAGCAGTAGGTAGGGGCTGGTGGTTGAGTGGAGTTGTGCTTCCTTGTGACGTCTTGAGTAAGGAGCTCTGCGTGCTTACAGGCTTAAGGCGTTCAGCAATGTGACCTAACAGAGAGGCCGGTGATTACCCTGTGAACACCTTGTGGGAACCTGGTCACAAATAGAGCTGGGGAATTCAACATGCCTGATCAATTCACAATGGAATGTATTATACAGTGTAGTTACCCGTTGCTTCTGTGCATCCATGTTGTGCTTCACAGAGAAATACATGCTGCATTCTCCCCTGAGTGTGAAGTCACCTAAGCTTATATAGAGGTTACATAAGAAGGGTTTTTGATTATCCTCTGTTGCATGTGCCCGGCATAGAGAGGGAAGAGACGTAGGCAGAGGTCAGAGGCAACAGCTCACTGGCTCCTGGGACTGAAGATAAATAATTGCAGTGGTAGAGGCTGGCAGGGGACTGGGTGTGTGCGTACTGTGTAGAGTATGTGTGTGTGTGAGATGTGCTGCGCTGAGAGACAGACTATCAGATGGAAGGCACTGTAAGAGAGGAGCGTCCAGGGGACTTGAAAAGCAGACCAGGCAGGGGTGATTCAGGAAGACTGAGCCTGGGAGGAGAGTGAAGCTCTGGTAGCCGCTCCGAGCTCTTTCTGTCCCTTTCTCCCTGGGCTGGGAGTCTGGACTGACCTTGACTACACTAGGCACTGCGTAGGAAGGAACTACACAGGCTGGTGTGCAGGAAAGCAATCTCTTGAACACAAACGCACACACTCTCAGAGATGAGTAGTGCAGATATTTTGGCAATCTGCTGTGGTGGGATGATGGACGGCTCCCCGCGGTACCAGACCATCCCCTCGCGGTGTTCGGTATGTGGGAGGCACACGCGTGGCGCTTCCTCCATGGTGCGTATCTCTGCCGGGGAGATGGAGTCCTACCACCGCTTTCTGGGGGTGTGTCAGAAGACTGAGTCAGCCACAGGGAGAAGAAGTATGTCCTCCCTCTCTTCCCTCTCAACCTCCTTCTCAGCACCTCTCCTTCACTCCATCCCCTTGTCAGTTTTGTTTTTAAACTCGGCAAGTCAGTTAAGAACAAATTCTTATTTACAATGACTGCCTTGTTCAGGGGCAGAACAACAAATGTTTACCGTGTTCAGCTCGGGGATTCGATTCAGCAACCTTTTGGTTACTGGTCCAACGCTCAAACCATTATGCTGCGCTTGTTGATTGATGTGATGCTGCTAAGGCCCTGCTATATGTACATGCTTTAGTGAGATTTCGTTAGTCTGCCGCTGCTGCTATCTGAGGTATGCCATTCCTTCTAATATTAGACTGATGCCTTTATGAATAGGTATGGCAGTTCTCAACCTTCTCAGACATGCTTATCCTATGCCAGGTTGCTTTCCTATCTGCATGTCGAATGGCTTGCATTGTCCTGGATAGAAAGCTCCACATCACAACAACCTTTTAAAAGAACACTTGATTAGAACCCAGGCTTGCACAATTATTCATGTTTCTCTCTGTGGAGAAGTGGCAATGACAGCAGAAAAGAATGGCTCCATGTTTAAAAAGAATGACAATCTGAATCATGGTGTCTGTGGTTGGATGAAGATGTCCTGTCTGACTGTTTTAAATATGTGGGAAAAGACTAGCTGGCAAAGTTGAATGATGTCACAAAATAACCTACCCAGAAGCAGTTGCTGGTCCCACAAACCCTCAATGCCTAGACATGCACCATCTCTTATGTGTGATTATCCCTTGCAAATAGTCACTGATGGTATCCAGTTAGCTGCCAAGCCTATGTCCTTCAGGGCATCTGGTTCAAAATCTGTGTGTCTGAAGATATAAATGCAATTCAATTGTTTGGGTACGTTCAAGTAAGGATATGTGTCACCTTTTGCTCTTCCTGGTCTGTCTTCATTCAAAGGTGTTTCTGAGATAATGTTCTTTAGTCGGAACAAAGGGACACATATTATTGCCAGAAAGCAGTTTCTGTATCTGTCCAAGCGCAATTCCAGTACGTTATTGATCGTTAATAAGAGAATGGGGTATCCATCTTAATGTCCCGAGTGTTAAGACGGAAACCATAATGACCATCGCATGGCTTTGACGTCTCTTCCTCAGAAATCCTTTCATCTCTCAGCACCATAATGACGTCCATTCATTCTGTTCCTAGAACAAGTTTCTACGTAAATGTTGGCCAAAATTCATGGTCAAAATCCCAATTTGTTGCCCTATTTTTATCTAATCGGTTGGTTTGGTATTCCCTCCACCTGAAGTCCAGATTATTACACATCTGGGGCTCGTCCTACTTCCAAAGACAGTTTTGGCTTAGCTGACATTTGATATCCATCACTAGGGGAGGTTTGTTATTGGGAGATAAATGGACCTGTCTGACACATCCTTTTATTGTTTTCTTGCGCGACCGCCCTTTTCCTGAGTGTCAATGGGAAACGTGCTCTTTTGGACGTATGTGGATTTACGAACAAATATCTTACTATATTCAAACTTCCTCTCCAACAATATTGAAGGAGATCAGCATGGAGTGTTGGTCACATATTCTCATGTCCCTTTAGTTAAAGAAAAATCCCACCCAAAAACTATCTTTTGGTATTTGTTTCATTAGTCCATTGTTGACATAGTCCCTAAGTGTTTTGCATGTCAGCACTTGAGTTTTCAAGATATGTAACTTTTAAAATACAGAAGTCACATTTTGCGTCATGTGACGCAAAAGGCATCGTACAGGAATGATTTCTGTATTTTGAAAGTTACATCTCGTGAAAATGTGAGTGTTGTCAAGCAAAACATTTTGGGACTGTCAACAATGGACAAAATACCAAAAGATCTGATTTGGGTGGAGGTTTCCTTTAAGACAGAAGCTTTTGTTCAGGAGAGGCTGTATCAACCACTATTAAATGACAAGGATGGACTACTTTCATACAATACTTTATGCATCTCATTTGATTGTGCTTCTTTGTTAAATGTCCATTTAGTTAAATGTGTTACTCCATACACACACACCTGCATGTATGTGTTGGCGCGCACCTGTGTTTATCTGTGTGGGTGGGTGTCGTGTAGCAGGGATCAGACTGGAGGAGGAACGTCGTGGGCTGGTTGGCTGAGTGTCTTTACAGTCACATGTTGATGGGAGGGGAGCTCGAGAAACAGTGCTGTGGTCCACTGGTCCCTGATGCTGAGGGGATGATTTGTGTTAGATAGTCCACTATTTTAAGATGCTCATTAGGGAGGCTAATCCAGCCTATCAATTGTCCTCTCCTGGAGGACAGATTTTGTTATGAATTTCTCACCCTCGGGGCTCAATTTGTCAACTAAGGGGTTCATATCCTATGAGGATAGTGTGGAGAGAAAGTGTGTCTGGTGTTTATGCTATATGTGGTGGATATTGTAGGATATTGTTTTACATACAGAAAACTTGAGTGTATTTGTGACGTGTGTCTTCTGTTTGGAAAGAGAGCAATGCAAAATGTATCAACACATTGATTTGCACTCCTTCTGAACAATTGGCTGTCTCCTTATTTTGTCTTCAAGAATGGCCTCTTGTTATGTAACCCTGTAACAGTAGGCTTATTGTCTGTGTGTGAAATCCATGGTGGCTCAGGCAGGCAGGTCGACAGGGCAGACAGAGCAGAGAGGGAGTCTAGCTAACTTCCCGTCTACCCGTTCAGACACAGCTGATCTCCCTGCTGTAGACTGCTGCTGACCCGCCAAGTGATTAAACACAGAGCTAATTATCCCATAATACCAGATCTACTGGTAGAGTTTGTTTTGTTTGTTTACAAAGTAAAGGGTAGAGTTTTTAAGTCTAAACCCTGACATAGATTCAAAGTACCACATGGAGTGACATTATTTGAAATGACGTGTTTATGAAATTGTATAATACATTCAGGTCCATTCAAACATTTAATCGGATTTACAACAGACTGGTTTTCATGTAACACATTTCATGTGGCAAACTGGACAGCACATTTCAGTGAATCTCACTATTTTGGAATACAGTGTACAATCGGAAGGAAAGCTGCTTATTTAACACACAATGCCTCAGTAGCTGCCGCTGGTGTTTTGGGACATACTTCCTCTAGGACCATAAACACCCTTGTCTTCCCAGGCAGCTGCTCTTAGAGAAGAGGGATGGATGGTGGGAGGGGGGAGAAGAGAGGAGATACGGGAAAGGACAGAGACAGTCAGATCAGAAAGGGGTGCACAGTCAGCACGTGACTTTAATGAGAGGGATGCTGCTGAAGGGAGGAGAACACCAGAGCACAACACGGAACGCTCTGATTTGATCCTCTCTTTTTATTTTTTTTATTTCTCAGAAGTATAGTTAACATTTGGGGCTGCCCTCCACTTAAAGAGGCAGTAAGCAGTGTTTTCCTCCTCCCTGAGTCCTGATAGGTTGCTTGTGTGGCTGCTGTGCGCTGAGAGTCTTGTGAGAGAATAGAGTGGAGCTGTGAGACACAGCTGGGGCTGGAGAAAATGCCCAAAGGAACAGATGCACTCCTTCCTTAGAAAAAAACTTTGCGAACTGGGTATGTGTGTGTTCGGGTGTGTGTAAGTGGGGAGTGTGTGTGTGTGTCTTGGGTTACTTATTAAGGAAGTCCGAAGAGGAGAAAGGGGATGAAAATGGTTGAACAAATTGTTTTGCCAAACTACCGCTGCTGGCTGTGTGATTTACCCCCGTCGCCTGGATTAGTGTGACTTTTCTCTCTCCTCACCCCCAACTATAGTGGCACTACGATGAAGAGAACCAGACCTGTCATAGGTAAGGTATTTTCACTCCCCTTGCTCGCTGGCTGGCTCTCTGTCGGGAGTTATAGGGTGTTTACATGCCAAACAGAGACACACGTTTGTTGTCACTCATGTTGCTAGCCTTGGTCCTAGACTTGATTTCCATTTCAACAGTATACCAAGAGGCTGTGACATTCTTCAGCATTTCCTCTGAGGAGCTCAAGGGACTCTTGCCTGTCTGTCCGTAGTTAATGCTGAGGGACAAAATGCCTTTGTTTTGCAGTTTTCTGTGGGGGAGATGCCAGTGTGCTTCAGGCTTTTTTTCTGGTAGGGACCAACTGTGTGAAAATGAGATTGTTGCGTGATAAAAGTTATGTAGGCTACAAATATATAACATCTGTTGTAATTGCTTTGTGTCATTTATCCAGTCCTCTACTCATTATTTCACAAGAGCCGCAATGTTGTTAATTAGTAGGCTACGCAATGATGCTTTCTTGGAGCTTCACCGAGCCTTTGTTAAAATAGACTTAGAGGGAAGGTAGGGTAAAGTGAGGGAGGCTACTTGATTTAAGGAATTCTAGGACCTTGTACATGATCATATAACTCACCATAGCTAATGATTAAAAGGAAACCTGCTTGCCCTCCATATAGTTTGAGGTAACTAACGTTAAACATTTATTCAATAAATGATGTACTTTCCAGGCAGAGAAAATGGTGCATACAGTACAACTCTCAAATGGGAATCATACAAGTTTCAGGTTGTTATATTGTTGTCCGTCAAGTTCATATCTGACAATATTGCATTGCACTTTGACCCTTATGCGAGCAACAATCTTGACTATCTCATTAATGGCATGTCACAATAATAAATTCATTCAGTTTACCACACAGCTTGGATTAGAGGAAAATACAGTATGTACTGTAAGTCCTCATATCCAGTAGATGTGTTCCTGTAGCTGAGAGTGAATGTGTGTGTTTCTGCTCATTGGAGCAAATGGAGAAGGCTGTAGGCTCCCTTGCAAAAGGTGAGGTGAACACTGGGATGAGGTGGGTGGAGCGCAGAGGATGGCGCCCTTCTGTGTTGCCATGGCATTATTTCATGGTGTCTCCACATGTTGCTGGCACAACCTGCCACAGAATCAACTCCGTGTGGACAACACACCCACCAGACTAACAATACAGCAGATATGACTGACTAGGGCCTGGAGTTTATCCTGACCATGTGATCTGACTATAGGGAAACATCTGGAGGACCAGGACTGGATAAAGTGCAGTCTGTGTTAATACACTCCTTTATACCATGGCCAGACAGAGGGTGTTTTGTTCACAGTGAAAAGCTAGCTGCAGTGTGCTTCAGGCCAGGGTGACCCCAAACCATTAAGGCAGACTGATGGAGCTTCATCAACCATCCTTCCCCTCCTCCCCTCCAAGCATCCAGAATAGCTACTAAGTCTTACAGGAACAACACAATGAAAGAATGATCTGTGTGAAAGGGGGCAACAGTCGCTACTGCAGCTTGTAATGGAAATCTAACAAAGGCACACAAAGCTCATCTGCATTCACAGCGAAAGGTCTTGACTGCGAGGGGAAGCGTTACACATGGAGACCACTGTTGGAGAGAGAGAACAGACACTGTGGAAAGGTCCAGCGCCCAGCCTTGCCCTCATATCCCACAGATCATACTGAGCTGACTTGTCAGACATGGAGATGACAGGAGGTTGGTGGCAGCTTAATTTGGGAGGGAGGGCTTGTGGTAACGGCTGGAGTGGAATAGGTGGAATGGCATCAAATACATCAAACACATGGTTTCCAGAAGTTTGATGCCATTCCATCTACTCCATTCCAGCCATTATTATGCACCGCCATCCCCTAAGCAGCCTCCACTGATGATGATTGGGCCAGGGTATGGCCTCGGGGGCTTGATTAGTTGGGACATGTTGTACGCTAGTGTTTTAATAATACGGCTCTTTCTCCTATGATATTGTGATTGCTGACTGGAGGCATTCTCCTGTTTCCCTCCCCAGATGAGATCATGCAGCAGGAGATCAGGCCCTTGCTGGCTGTCGACATCATAGAGCAGCTGCACCGGCAGTTTGCCCTGCTCTCAGGTATGTATCTAGAGGCTCTGTCTCCTCTCCTTAATCCTGCTTCCCTCACGCACAGACAGGCAAATATTGTAGTTCCTCTCCCTTTATGAAGGAGGCAAGATGGATGTCCGAAGGATGGAAATGACTATTATTATCCTCACTTAGAGAGATGTGATTGCTTCTATAGTACTACTACACATTGCAATGTTTCGTGATTCATTTGGAGCGCGGACAGAAAAAGGAAATGGGATCATATCCTTTCGAGTAACATTATCAGTTAAAAGGCCATTTCCGGTGTTGACCTTAAATCATGATTGAGTTGTGAGCAGACTTGAACCTTTTTAATACTGTTGATCGATAGGAGTGCCTCTTAATGACTTCCTGTCCCAGAGTGGACAGAGGTCACAGGAGGTTGGTGGCACCCGAATTGGTGAGAACGGGCTTGTGGTAATGACTGGAATGGAATCGGTGGAATGATATCAAACACATGGTTTCCAGGTGTTTGATCCCATACAATTTGCTCTGTTCCGACCATTATTATGAGCTATTGTCGCCTCAGCGGCCTCCTGTCTGCTCCATGACAATAACAGCATTACGACATTACACCGTGAACCATTTCCTCTGACTATATTCACAAGCTTTGTTCAGTGCCTGAAAGGGCCACTTTTAGGGATCCGGAAGTAGTGAATGTGTACATACATACAGTTGAAGTGGGAAGTTTACATACACTTAGGTAGGAGTCATTAAAACTCGTTTTCAACAACTCCACAAATGTCTTGTTAACAAACTATAGTTTTGGCAAGTCGGTCAGAACATCTACTTTGTGCATGACACAAGTACATTTTCCAACAATTGTTTACAGACAGATTATTTAACTTATAATTCACTGTATCACAATTCCAGTGGGTCAGAAGTGTACATACACTAAGTTGACTGTGCCTTTAAACAGCTTGGAAAATTCCAGAAAATTATGTCATGGCTTTAGAAGCTTCTGATAGGCTAATTGACATAATTTCAGTCATAATTTGTACCTGGGATGTATTTCAAGGTCTACCTTCAAACTCCGTTTGCTTGATATCATGGGAAAATCACAATAAATCAGCCAAGACCTCGACAAGTCTGGTTCATCCTTGGGAGCAATTTCCAAACGCCTGAAGGTACCATGTTCCTCTGTACAAACAATAGTACTCAAGTATAAACACCATGGGACCACAAAGCTGTCAAACTGCTCAGGAAGGAGACGTGTTCTGTCTCCTAGAGATGAATGTACTTTGGTGCGAAAAGTGCAAATCAATCCCAGAACAACAGCAAAGGACCTTGTGAAGATGCTGGAGGAAACGGATACAAAAGTATCTATATCCACAGTAAAACTAATCCTATATAGACATAACCTGAAAGGCCGCTCAGCAAGGAAGAAGCCACTGCTCCAAAACCGCCCCAAAAAGCTAGACTACGGTTTACAACTGCACACGGGGACAAAGATCGTACTTTTTGGAGAAATGTCCTCTGGTCTGATGAAACAAAAATAGAACTGTTTGGCCATAATGACCATCGTTATGTTTGGAGGAAAAGGGGAGGCCTGCAAGCCAAAGAACACCATCCCAACCGTGAAGCATGGGGGTGGCAGCATCATGTTGTGGGAGTGCTTTGCTGCAGGAGGGACTGGTGCACTTCACAAAATAGATGGCATCATGCGGTAGGAAAATTATGTGGATACATTGAAGCAACATCTCAAGACATCAGTCAGGAAGTTAAAGTTTGGTCGCAAATGTGTCTTCCAAATGGACAATGATCCCAAGCATACTTCCTAAGTTGTGGCAAAATGGCTTAAAGGACAACAAAGTCAAAGTATTGGAGTGGCCATCACAAAGCCCTGACCTCAATCCTACAGAAAATTTGTGGGCAGAACTGAAAAAGTGTGTGCGAGCAAGGAGGTTTACAAATCCAATTCAGTTACACCAGCTCTGTCAGGAGGAATGGGCCAAAATTCACCCAACTTATTGTGGGAAGCTTGTGGAAGGCTACCCGAAACGTTTGACCCAAGTAAAATTTTTTAAAGGCAATGCTACCAAATACTAATTGAGTGCATGTAAACTTCTGACCCACTGGGAATGTGGTGAAAGAAATAAAAGCTGAAATAAATAATTCTCTCTGCTATTATTTTTTTTACATTTCACATTCTTAAAATAAAGTGGTGATCCTAACGGACCTAAGACAGGGAATTTTTACTCTGATTAAATGTCAGGAATTGTGACAAACTGAGTTTAAATGTAAACGTGTATAGACTTCCGACTTCAACTGTACATACAGTACTGTATCGTCTTATTAAGACGTATGTGAGAACATTGAGTCCCCTATATCATGTCTGTATGCTCACAGATCAACCCAGAAGACTCTCTCAAACATTTTCCATCTCTGCGTTATTTCCCTCATAACCTTCTTGGAGCACAAATAAATGAGTCTTCATCTTCTGGCATATCCATATTTCAGTTACTGGAGACATAGAAGTGGCAGAGGTGTAGGGCCTAAGCTGGGACAATAACAGAGGGAGTTGTGGGTAGATATTGGGCGGGACATCCACACCTAAGCCTCTGCCTCCACAGGGATTGTTTCCATTCCTTCCCACCCATGTCAAACCACCAGGGGTCGGCCTGCTGCACTTCTGCCAAGCTTATGCCTCAGTCTAAAAACCCTGGCTCAGAAAAGCTAGCTTTCAGACTTATGTCATTTTACTGTGGAAAAAACACAAGAATGTTTTATGACCTACACCGCAAGCTGTTTTTTAAAAATTCTCAGTGGGTCTCTCAATGGGTTTTCCTCCAATATTACTTTCAGGCAGTACTTATACCTGAAGAGGTGGTGCGAAGTGGAGTTTTCCAGACAGCGCTGTATTTACTAACTCTGATTATTATCTGATGTAGTGTTGTTGTCAGTGAGAGAAGTAGACAACGGGCCCTGACATGTGTAAAAGGATCTTCTGTGCCATCAGCAGGTGATTGGATGTGTCTGGTTGGGAGGACTGATAGGTGAGATGTCACCCTGTGGGATGGATGGCAGGCGAGATGGCACAGGAAATGAACAAAATGCTGCTTTTAGCACAAAGACAGTGACAGCGTTGGAGTTTGGGAGGAGGGTGTTATGCTTGTCTGTGTGATTGGTACATTTTTAGAACCGACTGAGAGAAGGGAGAGGAGGAGAAGTTAGTCAATGCGTGTTGAAAGTAAAGAGCTACTGTTACCTGACCAATAATATCAAAGGCAATGTCTCTTGACGTGCTCCACAGGAATGAGAGTAATGTGTCCAGATAAAGTGAGTGCCCAGACACAAGCCTTAAGTAGAAAATCAGACTGCCTCGGGCAAATAAAATCCTTGCACTAAGATACCATTTACAGCAGTTCCCCTCTGTCATCCTAAACGGAACTGTTTTGACATTGAGGAGAATTCAACCTAGATAATAAGGCCAAACCCTAGTCCCCGATCTCCACCCATGAATGTAAGCACTGGGGGCATGATGTTGAGTGAGGTGGAACACTTTAGATAAATGGTGGCCTTGCCGCTCCCACTATGCTTTCTCATAGTGGTACACTTTGACTGATCAATCTCTCATTGTAGAGATATAGGATCATGCATTATAATATGGCTGCTTCATTTGTTTCAGGATTTAATAAGAAACTTTTCTTTCTGTTAGATCAACGTATTCACTTATCAAACTTGTTAAGTTTCACGTTTCAAATAATTAAATGACTCAATTGTCAAAAAATGATCAAATTATATCCAACATTGGCAAACAAATGCTGACATTTTTTAACCCAATGTTACCATCTTGTGGTTAATTCATGTAAATGTAACTTTTCTAGGACTGCGTCCAATGAATGTTTATTATGCCTGTCAATGTCTGGTGTGAACGAATGAACGTAACAAAATGGACACATTTATAACAACCAATTGTTTTATCCCTCTGTGTGCAGGAGGAAGAGGGAAAGATGGTGCCCCAATCATCACCTTCCCGGAGTACTCAGGCTTCGGCGACCTCGTAGCGGAGGACTTCCAGAATGTTGTAACATATCTGACCAGCATCCCCAGGTATAGTAGGAGCAATGCATTTAAATCTTTCTTTCCAACCATGCATATTCACCCATGGCTATACAGTTCAGATCAAAGTAGCACTTTTGGTGCACTTTATTTTCCCACAGTGGAGAACAGAGGCTTAATGCTTAATTTGTCAATTAGGAGGTGCCAGAACTCAAAGTGAGCCCGAGAGCGGGGTGATCTGGGGCCTCTGAAGGACCAGAACGCATGAAATAAATATAAGAATGAAGTATTGCATGTATTATCATAGGTTTGCATACTGGTATAGAGCAGTTGAATAGACAGGCTTGCTTAAGTTGCACACATTGGGCAAATATTTTGTAGCCTGGGGTCAGGGAAAAAATGTGACCTTTTTATAAACGTATTTCATGCAATTCTTCAACATTTTAGATGACTGCAGACTTTAGACGAATATTTTTTAATACCTCACAAATGATGGAAATGACAGGCTACTTTAACACTGACAAACTGATCTGAGATCAATTCAAATGACCTTGTCTCGAATCCATCAATAGCCAAGTCCTAGGTGTTTGGAGACACACATATTGTACAATTAGAGGAGGAAATGATCTTATTAGTCTTTAAAAAGTCTTTCCAGTTTCACTGACTGACCCAATAATGCAGAGCTCACTCACCAGCCATGGCCGATGTGCTCCTGCCAAAAGCCTATCTCTCTTGTTTGACTTTGTAAAACAATGCTGTTTGCTCAACAGGGCTATTTGGAAGTTGATAACTTGGTAGCCTACAGACAGATTAGACGTCTCTTTACAGCAGGATCCATTTGCTTTACAACCTGTGTTTTACCCGCGATTGTAGGCCTATTATTAAATATTTGCTTAAGGCCTGTTTTGATTGCACTGACTGATTTCCCGCGCCTTCCTGACTGTAGGCTATGCCCAGTGATTGGGCTACACAATCCACAGCGAGGCATTTTTTTTCTTTTTACATAAACTATTGATCCTCTGTTGCTAAATTATAGGCCTACTCCTGGTCTAGCATTCTGATTTATTTGATGTATTTATGATCAGACAGGAGTAATTCTATAACGTTGGCAAATGTAGCCTAGAATTTCAATTCATCAGGGGGGCTGCAACATCTCCCGTTCCCTTCGGCGGCTATGATTCAACAAGGAAAGAAATGAGGAAGTGCAACGCGGAAGAGATGAGTTGCAAGGATCATGCCTATCAGAGCAGAGAGAGATTATAGAAAGTGAATCTCATTCTAGATCTGTGAGAGATACAGGCGTGCTTCTGGTCTATATAGGCGTTGGTCAACATAGGGCTACAATGTTGCGCAAACCATAAACCCTGGCTGGCACAACACAAATCCATTTTTAGAATATCAGGCATGTTTTCACATTACGATTTTTAATGGGCAGGATAATTACAGAGGAGTCAACCTGAACTAACTCTGTTTGCTCTGATTGCTTTTATTACATTGCAAATAGTGGGGGGAAAAGTATGCCAAGAGAGGTACCGGATCCTGGTAAATGGGTTCTGGAACAAAACTGAGTGGTGCCAGATCCTGTGTTCCGGGGATCTGGCACTGAATGCTACTATATATTTGGTAATAGCAGGTTAAAGAGTGATGCTTATAGCAGCACAGTGATGCAATGCTTCTAAAGAGTGTGGCTTGAAGAAAGACATTGGTTTATATAGACGTAACCCACTGGGTACACCACATAATTTCAACGTGGATAATTGGGTACAATTTGGTTGAGACGTTGATCAGCGAGATTAAAAACTGTCACCCACTCAAAAAGACAGCCCTGAATGAGTTGAATTTCCAATTTGTGATCATTGTGCTTTCAACCATCTGGAATGGAAAAACAATGTCAAATTTTTGGTTTAGTTGTCACCCAAATGTCTATCGATGTGCTTTCAACCATTTAAAAGAAAGTCTAATGTGAATACAATATCAGGTATTTTGTTTATTTATACAACAGATGAATACTGAGCTTCATCTAAAAGCAGAACCAAATGACCTGGATGCATTTGAAATGACATTGAAAGTACAGGTGGTGAATGCCGTTTGACATTCTGTGCAGATTATTACAGCAATTGTGATGATTTCCACAGATCTGCGATGACCTATGCATGCTGTCTTGAACATACATGCTCCGTATGATTACATAATAACACATTTATGTGTTTTTAGTGGTCCTTCTGTGGCTCAGTTGGTAGAGCATGGCGCTTGTAACGCCAGGGTAGTGGGTTCGATTCCCGGGACCACCCATACGTAGAATGTATGCACACATGACTGTAAGTCGCTTTGGATAAAAGCGTCAGCTAAATGGCATATATTATTATTATTATTATTATTATATTATTTATAGTTAAAGAAACCTCAATGTGGCCATGGATGTATTACTTATTTTAAGGTTGAACGTTGCATTAGTTTGTAAGATAATATTGAATTAGTGGCACAGATGGAACTATCCAAGCAGAAGATGCATCTCCTTCAAATGTTAATATTTGGTTGCGTTGACAACCAAACATAACTCAATGTCACAAAATATAATTACATTTGAAATCAAACGTTGCTTAAAACCCTTGGCCTATTGTCATTTATTTTTTGTTGTTGAATTCTGGGTTGAATTGAAACAATTGCTGTTGATGACTGCAAATGTTACAGTATATAGTCCTGAATAGCATCAATGATGATATTTGAGTGAAAGTACGGCCACTTTTCATTTGCTATGTTAAACATACCCTTCGGAATGACTTCAATAGCAACAGTGAATCTATTTAGTTTTTAAGTGGAGATCTCTCAACAATCACTCTCATGATCTAATATTGGCAAGAGTCAGTGACAAATATCATAGCTAAGCAGGGCTGGCCTTGGTTAAAACCCTGGATGGGGGACCAATGGATAGCTGTATATAGATCAATTCTCCAGTAGGAGGGGATGCCCAGCCTGTCGTTTTTTCTGATAGTGGATATAACGTTGAAGATCTTAGGTCTTAAAGGTACAAATTCAACATATTTTATTCAAGGTTTGTCTATGTTTCAATTTGATTATGACAAAATGATGACATAATCCTGTGGTTGACATTTCACCTTCAAAACAACCCTTTTTTCAAATTAAATTATTTCAAACGGAGTTTCCATGTCACAATACATTGACAAATTACATTAAAACAAATTACATTAAAACAATGTTGATCCAACTAGTTTATGCCCGGTAGGAAATGCCACTTCATCCCCTCTGTATGGGATGTGGTTCCGGCTAACTCCCATCCAACCGCACATCCAAAGGTACTTCCTAAGACACATTTCTTGAGGTGTAGCATTTTCAATTCGTTTTCAATTTTTTCCACATCCTGAGAAATGTGTCATTCTTTCTCTCATGGTACATCGTGAGGACCATTAATCTTGCCTCATGTCAGCTGTTCGCAGCCAGGCAAATACACAAAAGTTGCTCAATTGAGTAGGAATTATATTAGGCCAGATAACACATTAAGATGTTAGACATGAGCAACTTTATTCACCTTTTTGTCAGAGTAACACATTGAGAATGTTAATGGCCCTCACTTAAAAAACCTCTTCCCTGTAAAAGACCCCAAACATTACACAAGTTTACACAGCTCCTCTAACACTGTTAACTGCAATGGCCTGGTTCTAAAAGTGCTGAAGTGATTTTGTGTCAACTCTGTTTAAACTGTACAGAGACAGAGCACATGAGTGTAGTGTAGTGCCCTCTTGGATATATCTTCTGACTGCATGCTTGGATAGCTACACCTACCGCATGTGTTTATTCACCTCTTTCCTTTGTCTAGTTTGGACGTGGCCAGCATCGGTTTCGTTATAATCATCGACCGCAGGCGGGACAAATGGAGCTCAGTGAAGGCCTCGCTGGCGCGGATAGCGGTATGACGATGTCCATCTTTCACTTCAGACAGGGCTTTTATCTCTTGCCTGGTTATCCAGTCTGTTTGTGCTTTAACTCCTCACTGTCTTTGACTTCAATAGAGGAGTTGGCCACACCACAGACAGAATGGGACCAAGCATTTTTATCTCGGCATCATGTAACATTGTAAAATATAATTGCTACCAATGCTCCTATATCAGGAAGTATTGTATGAAGATTTTTTTGGGGGGAGTATAATCTACTGCAAATTCTTGAGATGATGTTAAATTGAAAGTAAGCGCAGAGCAAATATCCCTCACACAAGGCTAACTCCACACAAGGCTAACTCCACACAAGGCTAACTCCACACAAGGCTAACTCCACACAAGGCTATGAGATGGTATGAAGCTGTGTTTTGTACCTGTGTCCACTAGGGGGCATTTCCAGGGAACCTCCAGCTGGTGTTGGTGCTAAGGCCCTCCCGCTTCTTCCAGAGGGCCATCGCTGACATTGGCATTAAGCTGCACCGGGATGACTTTAAAATGAAGGTACCGGTAAGAATGGTTCGCTACCACTCACCCTGTCCAACTCGTAGATCATCTTAGAAACCTTTCCTCTGTGTCTGGGTGTGAGATAGTGATTGACCTAATGTCATGTGGAGTGTTGCATCGGATTGTGATGTTCACCTGTAAACTAACTGTTAGAACAATGACTATGTACTCACTGCATGTTTTCCTTGTTTATAGAAAGCTGTAGAATTTGACAACATACACCTGTATATCCCTTCATACATTTTTTGGTGAAGGCCAATTCTCCTGCATTATCCCCAGACGCCTACAGTATACTGTAACTGTAAAAGATAAAAGTTGCAACTCCTCCTCAGACTCCTCATCACCTTGCGTGTGTGTGTGTCATCCTTACTGGTGAGGAAGTGGAAATAGAGAAATGGAGTAAACCACAAAAAAACACAGAAGCCTATATTAACATTATGCCGTGACAATCATTGTCTAACCCTAAAATCAGATGAGAAAACCGAGACTGATAATGCAGAAGATGCCCTAACATCTATAACACACAGCAATGTATGTGCATTTGTAACAGTATAACTTTACGTCCGTCCCCTCGCCCATACCCGGGCGCGAACCAGGGACCCTCTGCACACATCGACAACAGTCACCCTCGAAGCATCGTTACCCATCGCTCCACAAAAGCCACGGCCCTTGCAGAGCAAGGGGAACTACTACTTCAAGGTCTCAGAGCAAGTGATGTAACCGATTGAAACGCTATTTAGCGCGCACCGCTAACTAAGCTAGCCGTTTCACATCCGTTACACTCACCCCCCTTTTGACCTTCCTCCTTTTTCAGCAGCAACCAGTAATCCGGGTCAACAGCATCAATGTAACAGTATAATTTTTAAACCGTCCCCTCGCCCATACCCGGGCGCGAACCAGGGACCTTCTGCACACACCAACAACAGTCACCCTCGAAGCATCGTTACCCATCGCTCCACAAAAGCCGCAGCCCTTGCAGAGCAAGGGGAACTACTACTTCAAGGTCTCAGAGCAAGTGACGTAACCGATTGAAACGCTATTTAGCGCGCACCGCTAACTAAGCTAGCCGTTTCACATCCGTTACACATTTGTTTCCCTACAGATTGTGATGCTCAACTCCCTATCTGACTTACATGGCTACGTGGATAAGGGCCAGCTGACATGTGAGCTTGGTGGGAACCTGGACTACTGTCACAGCCAGTGGATCCACCGCCGGACAGTGAGTTACCATGACATTGGCCTTACACCAGTTATTTTCTGGACTCACTGGAAACAATACGAGTGTGTATGTTTTTTTGCTGTCAGGCCATTGAGAACTTTGCTGTGACGGTGAAGACCACGGCTCAAATGCTGCAGAAGTTCGGTACAGACCTGGCAGAGACGGAGCTGCCCAATGATGTGCAGTGCACCAAAGACCTCCTCACTACTCACACTGAGAAGCACGACAAACTCAAGGTGGGGCTCTGCTTCAGCGTCAACATAATACTACTGAACCTGGCTTCCTACAATGGTTTACTTGTACTCATGGCTAACATCCTCAACACCTGAAGATTGTGTTGATATTTGTTAGTTTACTATTAGTTACATTCACATACAGTAGTGTGATCAAATACACAGGGGAATGGGTTCTATCAGCCTGTGGCATTGTAGTTTAACCATAAGCATCAATGGCCTAGATAATAATCAGAGTATTCTATTCCCAAACCAGCAACACCATTATAAATCGGGTGGTTCAAGCCCTGAATGCTGATTGGCTGAAAGCCGTGGTATATCAGACCGTATACCATGTATTTTTTACTGTTCTAATTATGTTGGTAACCAGTTTATAATAGCAATAAAGCCAGAGGAGGTGTGGTATGTGGCCAATATACCATGGCTAAGGGCTGTTCTTAAGCATGACGCAACGCGGAGTGCCTAGATACAGCCCTTAGCCGTGGTATATAGGGCATATACCATAAACCCCTGAGGTGCCTAATTGCTATTATAAACTGGTTACCAACCTTTCAGCCAATCAGCATTCAGGGTTTGAACCACCCGGTTTATAATGGTATTAAATGAATTCTTTCATTTTGACAGGATGAACTGAAATTAGCGATGAAACAGGGAACCACTCTACTGGGCTGTATCAAAGAGCAGGCTGCCAAGTCTGAGAACCACCAGCTAAACCCAGACGAGATGGAGAACCACATCACTGTGGAAAGGTTGGTTACTGGGACCTACTGGAGATGGAAGCTCCCAATTAAATCATTTGTATGTGTTCGGTTCACAAATGATTGAACTTATTTAATTTCTCACTAAGAGTATATTCCAGGGGTGGATAAAGATGCTGCAAATGATGTTATATGTCCATGTTGTATTTCAGGTTGTTGGCCCAGCTAGATGAGACAGAAAACGCTTTTGAACAGTTCTGGTCTAAACATCACCTCAAACTGGAGCAGTGCCTACAGTTCCGCCATTTTGAGCATGACTTCCGAGAGGTACGTATGTTTCTGTGACAGAGTCGCTGACTGCTGTAGTCAGCAGGTATAGCTTAATCATGTTAACAAAGAAAGCTGAACAGGACACACACAGCCTGGCTATTTGTGTTCCCCCAGAGACAGCAATTAGAAGTAGCCGTTACAATGTAACACCTTGTCCAATAATAGTTGCTCACCCGTCAATTTCTCCGTTTAAACACTTTTTTATGTTTGCAACCTCACACTTACAGTATATAGCGCTTCCTCTCAAGGATATGTGCTTAGAAATACTGTACATAAGTCCTTAACCTCCTGCTCTCTCTGTGTCCCCTCCACAGGTGAAAGTGTCATTGGACAGTCTGATGGCGACTCTGACAGCCCTGTCAGACATTGGGGACTGTGTGACCCTGGTAGATATGTTACTGAAGGACCTCAAGACCTTAGAGGAGAAGGCTCAGGTCAGCATAACAAACGTTATATGAGATGTAACATCTACACCTTACAATACAATACAAAGCACATCCACTATGTGTTAATTAGCACGTGATCATCAGCCTTGGATTGTATTGAATGTGAGCCTAACACGAATGTGGTCATGTGAGATGAATGGCTCTCTTGTCTGATGCATATCAGGAGTCGTTAGAGAAGGCCCAGCTCCACGCCCTACACGGGGACCAGCTGATTCAGAGCAACCACTATTCTGTGGACTCCATACGGCCCAAGTGTGTGGAGCTCCGACGCATCTGTGATGACTTCACCAACGAGGCCCAGAAGAAGTACGACGTCCTCTCCAAATCACGCCAAATACACGAAGGCATAGACAAGGTGGGGTGGATAACATAAGAGGCTCCTCATCTCTATATTGCTGTCAGAAAAGGCAATGTCCTCAGGGAGAGATTGTTTGCATGATTATACACGTCATTTACACATGCTCTCATGAATTCAAATAACTTTCACAAAGTTTCCCTCTTCCATCAAGGTTAGTGGTACTTCCACTTTTTCAGCAAAGCAATAAATACATTTACTCAATAAAAGTGTTTTTTTCATATTATCTGTCTCAAAAACGCTTGTTCAGTATATTGTCCCATACAATAATCAGTACCTTCTTTTTTTGGTTCCTAAACAACGATACATGCCATCCATGTATAACATTAGTAGTTAAAAATATACATTAGTGCCATGCAAATGAGCCTAGATATACTACTGATATGGAGCCTAGACAGTAGCTACTGTAGTTGTTCATTCATCCATGTGTTCTGGGGTGGTTGTAGGTGAACCAGTGGTGTGAGTCGGGGGTGTACCTGCTGGCCTCTCAGGCTGTGGACAAGTGCCAGTCCCAGGAAGGGGCTGAGGCAGCCCTGCAGGACATTGAGAAGTTCCTGGAGACGGCCAAGGAGAACCAACTGAGTGACCTCAAGAACATCCACAACCAGTATGAGCTAGTCCTCAACGTTGAAGTCAAGGTGTGTGCAGTGCTCCCTTAATTCACTCATGGAATCCTAATTCCTGGAGTTGTCAGCCTACAGAAGAACAATGGTCCTATTTGTTGATCCCTGATCTGTGCTTTCCATCAGGCTAATGTACAAAAAGCTCTAAAGAGGCTGGACGATGTACAGGAGATGTTTGAGAAGAGACAGGTTAGTCTGAAGAAGCTGTCAGCCAAACAGACCCGACCCGTCCAGCCTGTGGCCCCCCGACCTGAGTCCTCTCCCAAACGGCCTGCGCCCCACAAAACACCCAGGACCGCCTGCCCTGCCCCTGGTAAGTCTCCCCCATAGAGATAGTTAAAGGACTCAACTTAGATATAACCCCTTTTAGCATTGGCATTGCCATTGAGAGCATCCACCATTTTAAAGTAGTCAACTGGGTGGGGATTCCTATGGATTTACAGCAATCAGCCAATGATCAGAGCATTGTCTTCTTCAAATTGAGTGCTATGGTTTGTACATTGTACAGACTACTTTAAAATGGAGATAGCCTCAATGGCGCTGCCCATGCTGTCACAGATTCCATAATGACACAGATAAAAAGTTGAAACCTCTTTCCATCGTTATGGTCCCCCCCCACATGACCTAACCTCAAACTTTACCTGCCCGTAATGAAAGATCATTGTAGAGCCTATTCATTGCTATTGAAACTGAAATATAGTCTGTACTTTACTTTCCAGGAAGCACAGTCATTTTCTAGTTTAATTCAAAGTATGTATTTAAAACCTTACTTCTTGAGACTTTTAAAGGAAGTATATTGTATTCACTGTGGTACTCAACCTACTACAGGAGGAGGACATAGCTTTGGGCCAGGGCCTCCTGCTGTTGTTCCACACAGAGAGAATGGCAAAACTCCTGATGTTTCAAACAGGATCCCTAGATGTCTCTATGCCTTCATGTCAAACATTCCGCTTAATAAAATAAAAAAAACTTTCTTCCTTTTCCCATCCCTGTTCTACAACCATTTCTAGCCCTCAGTCGAAGGATCTCAGAGAACTCTAGTGCCACAAAGCAGCCCATGGAAGCTGAGGTTGCAAAAAGGAAAAATGTAAGCCGCAAAGTCAAAGGGAGCCTCAAGGTAAGACCTGCGGACATCCTCTAGACAATTGAACCTGAAATGGTTCAACCTCATTAACAACCATCTGTTGTTGTGTTTTTTTAGGTTAGCCACTTGTCCAATTGTATGACAGTGTCCTGCCAATTCTTCATGTATAATTCATTAGAACATAACTCTTGGTCAATGGGAGTCTGGGAGAAGAAGTCATGGGAGTGTCCTGTATCAGGCATCTTCTGTTTCCTGCCTTTCCCAAGGGAACCCTGCGGGGATGAGAAACCCTAGTTTCAAATCAATTGCGCACCTTTTGCCCTGACACATCAGGTCTGTCTGATAAATAGGAATAATGTGCCATTCTAAATCAAATCACATTTAATTGGCCACATACACACGGTTAGCAGATGTTATTACGAGTGTAGCGAAATTGTAACGGTTTTCTTGTGTTGAAGGAGAGGCGGACCAAAACGCAGCGTGGTTGTTATTCATGGTTCTTTAATAAAGACACTATACATGAATAAACTAACAAAACAAGAAATGTGGAAAAACCAAAACAGCCCTATCTGGTGCAAACACAGAAACAATCACCCACAAAACCCAACACCAAACAGGCTACCGAAATATGGTTCCCAATCAGAGACAATGACTAACACCTGCCTCTGATTGAGAACCATATCAGGCCAAACACAGAAACAGACAAACTAGACACACAACATAGAATGCCCACTCAGATCACACCCTGACCAAACAAAACATAGAAACATACAAAGCAAACTATGGTCAGGGTGTGACAGAAATGCTTATTCTTCTAGATCCGACAGTGCAGCAGTATCTAACAGGTAATATCTAACAAATTCTACAACAAAACCTAATACACACAATCTGGTAAAGGATGGTAAGAGAGAATATACGTATAAAATATATGGATGAGCAGTGACAGATCGTCTAAGACGCAGTAGATAGTAAAGAATAGATAGTGAAGGACACAGTATAGAGTATATACACATGAGATGAGTAAAATAGCATTATTAAAGTGACTAGTGTTCCATTTGTGGCCAATGATATCAATGATATCAAGTCTGTTGGTAGGCAGCCGGCTCTCTGTGCTAGTGGTGGCTGTTTAACAATCTGATGGCCTTGAGATAGAAGTTGTTTTTCAATCTCTCTGTCCCAGCTTTGATGCACTGTACTGACCTCGCCTTCTGGATGACAGCAGGGTGAACAGGCAGTGGCTTGGGTGGTTATTGTCCTCGATTATCTTTTTTGCCTTCCTGTGACATCGGGTGTTGTAGGTGTCCTGGAGGGCAGGTAGTTTGCCCCCGGTAATACGTTATGCAGACCGCACCACCCTCTGCAGAGCCTTGCGGTTGTTGGGGGTGCTGTTGCAGTACCAGGCGGTGGTACAGCCGGACAGAATGCTCTCAATTGTGCACCTGTAAAAGTTAGTGAGGGTTTTCGGTGACAAGCCACATTTCTTTAGCCTCCTGAGGTTGAAGAGGCGCTGTTGCGCCTTCTTCACCACACTGTTTGTGTGCGTGGACCATTTCAGTTTGTCGGTGATTTGTACACAGAGGAATTGAAACTTTCCACCTTCTCCACTGCTGTCCCGTCGGTGTGGATAGGGGGCTGCTTCCTCTGCTGTTTCCTGAAGTCCACGATCATCTCTTGATGATGACATTCAGTGAGAGGTTATTTCCCTGACACCACACTTCACTGCCCTCACCTCCTTTCTGTAGGCTGTCTCGTTGTTGTTGGTAATCAAGCCTACCACTGTTGTGCCTTCTATAAACTTGATGATTGTGTTGGAGGCGTGCGTGGCCACGCAGTCATGGGTGAACACAGAGTACAGGAGAGGGCTGAGAATGCACCATTGTGGGGCCCCAGTGTTGAAGATCAGTGGAGTGGAGATGTTGTTTCCTATCTTCACAACCTGGGGGCGGCCTGTCAGGAAGTTCAGGACCCAGTTGCACAGGGCGGGGTCGAGACCCAGGATCAAAAGCTTAATGATGAGTTTGGAGGGTGCTATGGTGTTGAATGCTGAGCTGTAGTGGCTCGGCATGCCGTCTGGGCCGGCAGCCTTGCGAGGGTTAACACGTATAAATGTTTTAATCATGTCGGCCACGGAGAAGGAGAGCCCACAGAGAACCCACAGCGGGCCGTGTCGGTGGCACTGTATTGTCCTCAAAGAAGTTGTTTAATTTGTCTGGGAGCAAGACGTCTATGTTTTATTTTTGTAATCCGTGATTGTTAGTAGAACCTGCCACATACGTCTCGTGTTTGAGCCGTTGAATTGCAACTTCACTTTGTCTCCATACTGACATTTTTCTTTTTTATTGCCTTACGGAGGGAATAACCACATGGACGTTTGAGTAGCAGTGGTCGAGTGTTACTCGCTCGTGTATTGCAATCGATATGCTGATAGAATTTAGGTTGCCTTGTTCTCAGATTAGCTTTGTTAAAATCCCCGGCTACAATAAATGCAGCAGCCTCCAGATATATGGTTTCCAGTTTGCCTAAAGTTCTAGTCATGCATGATAAGCCACTCATCGTATCTAAATGTTAGCACTATGACCACGAGGGTGACGTTTGAAAGGAAATAGGGGCCTCCATGGTATGTACAGTATGTGTCACCCTTTCACCTGGCCATGACTGCGACGATGTGTGTTTGTGTCCTCAGATTGAGGTAATGCATGAGGCAAGCCAGGGAGGCTCCAGCCACGTCCTGGTGACGAACGAGACAGAGGAGAGTCTCTCAAACAGACGGAGGTAAATGTCTCTTTTCTCTTCTCTGCCCATATACAGTATCTTTCCTGTTTCTTTCGCTCTGCTCTTTTTCAAAACCACTGCATACACACACTGTGGCTAGTGATGAGGTTGGCGACATTTTACAACGGACTGCTTTTTCCTCCACCATTAGTTAGTGTTAGTTGAAGAAACTTTGAAATACGTCACAGAGCGAGAGCGAGTGAAAATTGAAAGACGAGGTTTGGAGAGCAAAGCATTTACAGTACAGTGGTCTGAAGAAAGGGCTCGTAGCGATGATGAAGATACACTTTTATCGAGGCAAAGGCTGCCGGCTGGCTGTTAGCACCCAGGTGACCACACACTGTGTGACTGCTGTGTGGAATGTCTCCTGCTCTAAGTTTATTAATACTCGATAAGTCGATCACATTATGTATCTTGTCTTTATTGTAACTGTTACGGTTCGTAGGAGTGTACTCCCTGTTGCATGGGTACAGTCTCTGACTCAACAGACATTTTTATATTTGGAAACCTCTTTTGAGGTTCTGAGCAAGTGAGAAAGTGGCTCAATCTCAAAGGGATGTGGCTGAAAGACAGAAATAAAATAGGTACAGGAAGTGAATGATATTTGCACTCCCCTCCACTGCCAAGCACAGGCATTAGAAGCAGTCAATGTAGGCCGTGTGTATTTGCATGACATTGAAATGAGACGTACAGAAGCTTATGTACATATGGTATGTCACCTGATATGTTAAAATGTCCTGTAACAGTTCTGGGTATTTATGCATAAGGTTTTTGTTTTGTACATGAGCTTTTCATAAAACACACATATAGGCTGTGATGTCCATGACAATGTCTCTTTTGGAGCATAAAGTAGCAACAGATAAAAAACAGATTTGAAAAAAAGAAGTAAATGAAGGACAGTTTGGGAAACGCCTGCTGTAGGCTAGGGCCGCTAGAGATCCATACTAAATCCACATTTTCACAGCCAATCATTCCGATTTCTTTATTACACATGCCAGATTTATAATTGTAGAGAATGTTAAAGACCCTTAGCAAACATTGTGAAGTGCTTTATGTTTGAAGGTGGGGTTAGTTAGCTTATTTCAGAGAGTAGTTAGTTTCACAGTGAATTCCTTTCTGCAGAGTCACTAAATGCTGTATGTTACCTTATTGGGGGGCCCAGACTGTAAGAAAGGGAGAGATGGGGGAGCAGAGTTCATATGGAATGATTTAGTGAGCAGGATGTGGTTTAAAGCAAATTGTGTTTGCTCATTGTTTGCAGCCTGACATTTAAGGAGAAGTGAAATCAGGGAATGGGGTAAAAGGCTCTATAGAGATAAGAGGGATGGTAAAATTAGTAGGATACAGACGGTACACTTTCAACCAGTTTAATTCAATGAGCAATAGAAAACTGAATAAAAACCCTAATGTCAGCTAGCAATGCTGGACAGAATTTCCTCTTGAGACTGAGGTAATTTATTCAAATGATTCTTCCCTTATGACTTCACGCAGCCAGCCAAAATGTTCCTGAATGCAGCCAAGAACACGAACAGTCTGTTTACCATCACACAATTAGCTAAACCACAAAGTACAACTGCAGTATCCATCAAGCCAAGGCAAGAGTGGTGAATATATGCTCAAGAACAAGGCTTTGGTCTTTATTTAGAAAATGATACCAGCTGTTGACACTGAAATATAAAAAAAATAAAAAAATAAAGACTGCAGTGACATACTGTGCAGCCTTACAATACACTATGAAAATGCTGCTTTGCATGGGTAGGTATTTAAATAGTAAGGTTTACAGAGGAGCATTACTTTCACTGCTGTGCAGTACATCTTTCCCAGCAGGCCAGAGGAAATGTCATGGATCTGGGGGTCCGTCGCTGCCTTCCAAAGGTACCGGACATCTGCCACGTGTCCGTGAGAGGTGATCATCTTATCGTAGATACAGGGGTGATAGGGGGCCTTCCCTTCCCCTGAAAAGTAAACATGTTCCTGGGGAGACACCCCCATGGCGTTGGCACAGATGCCCATGAACACATCATCAATGTACAGCGAGGCATTGAGGGACAGAGTGGCCTGGTAGATTTTGGAAGCCACGTCCCCTGAGACAACGTACCCTGCCCCCGCTGTGTAGTCTGGGTAAGAGAGCCACTGGTACATCTCATAAGGCACGTGGTACTTGCTGTCCTTCCGGCGGTTGGGTGGGGCTCCCCTGTGCACGTGGCCCACCCAGAGGTCCTGGGCCCCCTGACGGATCAGGCCCTGCAGGTAGTGCACCAGGTTGGGCATGTGGACAAAGATGTCGTCGTCGGCTGACATGAGGAAGCGTGCTTGGCTGCAGTAGTTGTGGCTCCAGCGGAACTGCAGCAGCAGTTTGATGGTGAGGTTGTGAAAGGTGTCCACAAAGTCCTGCTGGACCAGGTCCCCATAGACCTGGTCCTCCCCCAGCAGCCTCCTCTGTACATGGCCCCTCTGCTGGGGGTTGGGGTGGACCCCCAGGGCAAACACCACCCTCACGGTGGCCCCCAACTCCCTCTGGGTGTAGGCCTCATTCCCCCAGGTGGCCCGGATGGCCTGCCTCCTCTCCAGGTTCTCTGGGGAAGATTTGACGAACAGCAGCAACAGCACTTCATTGCTGTCACATTTGTCATGGTGGTTGATGAGGTACGGGAAGTTGCTCTGACTCTTAGCCTCCCTCTGGCTGATGCCAAAGCTCTTGTTGATGAAGTCGTAGCTGTTGACCAGGTAGCGGTAGGAGTAGGACTTCATATGGCTCACCACGTGGTGGTCCAGCTGCTCCCAGCACACCATCAACACGGACAGGACAAAGCACGTCGTCACCAGCTGCACACATTGACATTTTCTGATCCTTCTGAAATTCAAAAACATTCTTCAACCTTCCTACCCTTGCCCCCCCCCCCCTTTTCTATCTTTTTGTCAAGTCCAATAGGTTGTTGCGTTTGACAGGCTGCTACTTTCACAATTATTCCAAATGATTTGGGAGTGTCTGAGTTCCATCATATTTGCCCAACGGCAGACATGGGCTCCTCAGAGAAATGTTGGTCTTCAGTTCAATTTCATCTCCTCCTGACACCTCTCCACTCTGCTCTCTACTGGGACTCTATTGTTGAGACAATCATGTCTCTAGTCATCACCGTTTTGTATTGTGTCCACACAGTCACAAAGCATTCCACATCATAGGATCTGAAAAGAGAAAGACAAAAATATGAACATATCGCACTAATAGGAAATGCATTTGAAATTGTAAGTCAATATTATGTTATTGAGTCATTCTGAGGATGTGAATGAATCCGCTAGATGTGCTTGATCCATCACGCCGGCTAAACCCTGTAAGTACTTTTGAGGTTATTCCAACAGGGCTAAAGTGCGAAAACCGCAGGGCGGCGTCAATCGAGCATGCTTATTCTGTCCAACCTGGAACGAGGCATCCATCCTCACGTCCCCAAGGTAGGCTACCCAAACAGCAACAACAGCCGTGGGTCGAGCAATCGCATTTAGTCCACAATACGTGGACAATCCAAATGCAATATTGATTGTAGGCCTATAAATGCAGACTGGTAACGTGGCTTTTCAATCAACCTACTCAACGGGGTGAAAGAACGACAGTAAGGCTGAAAGCGAAATTGTAACCTTTCTCATATTCCAACGATTCCAAACTGAAGAAGCAAAGCTGACAAAACGTGTATGCTCAGAGCTCCCTACAAAAAAAATCCCTTGCTTTGAAGACTTTTTGCAAATCCAATCAGTTTTCTACATTGATTCAACATCATCACATTACATTTTTTTTGTTGAAATAACAAAACCATGTTGATTCAACAATTTTTTTGCACAATGGGATGTAGGCCTGTTGCTGAGAAATGTATTAATTTAAATTATAACAGAAATACCTTTATTTACGTATGTATTCAGACCGTTTGCTATGCGACTCAAAATTGAGCTCGGGTGCATCCTGTTTCCTTTGATCATCCTTGAGATGTTTCTACAACTTGATTGGAATTCAGCTGTGGTAAGTTCAATTGATTGGACATGATTTGGCTAGGCACATACCTGTCTATATAATGTCCCACAGTTGACAGTGCATGTCAGAGCAAAAAACCAAGCCATGAGGTCGAAGGAATTGTCTGTAGGCACAGATCTGGGGAAGAGTACCAAAGATTGTCTGCAGCATTGAAGGTCCCCAAGAACACAGTGGCCTCCATCATGCTTAAATGGAGGAAGTTTGGAACCACCAAGACTCTTCCTAGAGCAGGCCGCCCGGGCCAAACTGAGCAATGGGGGAGATGGGTCTTGGTCAGGGAGGTGACCAAGAACCCAATGGTTACTCTGACAGAGCTCCAGAGTTCCTCTGTGGAGATGGGAGAATCTTCAAGAAGGACAACCCTCTCTGCAGCACTCCACCAATCAGGCCTTTATGTTAGTGGCCAGATGGAAACCAATTCTCAATAAAAGGCACATGACAGCCCACTTGGAGTTTGCCAAAAGGCACCTAAAGTACTCACAGACCATGAGAAACAAGATTTTCTAGTCTGATAAAACCAAGAATGCCAAGCGTCACGTCTGGAGGAAACCTGGCACCATCTCCACAGTAAAGCATGGTGGGGACAGCATCAGGCTGTGGGGATGTTTTTCGTCGGCAGGGACTGGGATACTAGTCAGGATCGAGAGAAATATGAACGGAGCAAAGTACAGAGAGATCCTTGATGACAACCTGCTCCAGAGCGCTCAGGACCTCAGACTGGAGTGAAGGTTCACCTTCCAACAGGACAACGACCCTAAGCACACAACCAAGACAACGCAAGAGTGGCTTCGGGCCAAATCTCTGAATGTCCTTGAGTGGCCCAGCTATAGCCTGGACTTGAACCCGATCTAACATCTCTGGAGAGACCCGAAAATAGCTGAGCAGCAACCTGACAGAGCTTGAGAGGATCTGCAAAGAAGAATTGGAGAAACTCTCCAAGTACAGGTGTGCCAAGCTTGTAGCATCATACCCAACAAGACTCAAGGCTGTAATTGATGACAAAGGTGTTTCAACAAAGTACTGAGTAAAGGGTCTGAATACTTATGTTAATATGATATTTCTGTTTTATTTTATTCATTTGAAAAACAGTTCTATAAACCTGTTTTTGCTTTGTCGTTATTATGGGGTATTGTGTGTAGATTGAGGACAATACAGTGCACCGACGCGGCCCACAATCAAAGACTGTGGACTCTCCTTCTCCGTGGCCGTCGTGAGTAAAACATTTAAACGTGTTAACTCTCGCAAGGCTGCCGGCCCAGACGGCATCCCTAGCCGCGTCCTCAGAGCATGTGCAGACCAGCTGGCTGGTGTGTTTACGGAAATATTCAGTCAATCCCTATCCCAGTTTGTTGTCCCCACATGCTTCAAGATGGCCACCATTGTTCCTGTTCCCAAAAACTCTAAGGTAACTGAACTAAATTACTATTGCCTCGTAGCACTCACTTCTGTCAACATGAAGTGCTTTGAGAGACTAGTCAAGGAAAATTTCACCTCTACCGTACCTGACACACTAGACCCACTTCAATTCGCTTACCGCCCCAATAGGTCCACAGACGATGCAATCGCCATCACACCGCATACTGCCCTATGCCATCTGGACAAGAGGAATACCTATGTAAGAATGCTGTTCATTGACTACAGCTCAGCATTCAACACCATAGTGCCCTCCAAACTTATCATTAAGCTTGAGACCCTGGGTCTCGACCCCGCCCTGTGCAACTGGGTCTTGGACTTCCTGACGGGCCGCCCACAGGTGGTGAAGGTAGGAAACATTATCTCCCCTCTACTGTTCTTAAACACTGGGGCCACACAAGGGTGCGTTCCCAGCCCCCTCCTGTACTCCCTGTTTACCCACGACTGTGCGTGGCCATGCACGCCTACCACAACAGTGGTAGGCTTGATTACCAACAACGACGAGACAGCCTACAGGAAGGAGGTGTGGGCAGTGGAGTGTGGTGTCAGGGAAATAACCTCTCACTGAATGTCATCATCAAGAGATGATTGTGGACTTGAGGAAGCAGCCCCATATCCACACCGACGGGACAGCAGTGGAGAAGGTGGAAAGTTTAAATTCGGTGGTGTACAAATCACCGACAAACTGAAATGGTCCACGCACACAAGTGAAGAGGGTGCAACAGCGCCTCTTCAACCTCAGGAGGCTAAAGAAATGTAGCTTGTCATCAAAAACCCTCTCTAACTTTTACAGGTGCACAATTGAGAGCATCCTTTTGTGCTGTATCGCCGCCTGGTACGACAACTGCACCGCCAACAACCGCAAGGCTCTGCAGAGGGTGGTGCGGTCTGCATAATGCATTACCGGGGGCAAATTACCTGCCCTCCAGGACACCTACAACACCCGATGTCACAGGAAGGCAAAAAAGATCATTGAGGACAATAACCGCCCGAGCCACTGCCTGTTCACCCTGCTGTCATCCAGATTGAAAAACAACTTCTATCTCAAGGCCATCAGATTGTTAAACAGCCACCACTAGCAGAGAGCCGGCTGCCTACCAACAGACTTGATATCATTGGCCACTTTAATAAATGGAACACTAGTCACTTTAATAATGCTATTTTAAAAATGTTTATATCTTGCATTACTCATCTCATGTGTATATACTCTATACTGTGTCCTTCACTATCTATTCTTTACTATCTACTGCGTCTTAGACGATCTGTCACTGCTCATCCATATATTTTATACGTATATTCTCTCTTACCATCCTTTACCAGATTGTGTGTATTAGGTTTTGTTGTAGAATTTGTTAGATATTAGGTTTTGTTGTGGAAATTGTTAGATATTACCTGTTAGATACTGCTGCACTGTCGGATCTAGAAGCATAAGCATTTCGCTACACACGTAATAACATCTGCTAACCATGTGTATCTGACTAGTAAGATATGATTTGATTTGAGATTGATGAGGAAATAAACTATTTAAGACATTTTAGAGTAAGGCTGTCACGTAACAAAATGTGGACAAAGTCAAGGGGTTTGAATACTTTCTGAATGCACTGTATCTGTTATTTTCCTGTGCTTATAGTGCCTTCACAAAGTATTCACACCTCTTGACATTTTCCACATATTGTTGTTACAGCCTGTTTTTTTTATTTTATTTTAATGTCACTGACCTACATACAAAACCCCATAATGTCAAAGTGAAATGTTGTATTTTTATGTTTTTACTAATGAATTTAAAATGAAACGCTGATATGTCTTGAGTCAATAAGTATTCAACCCCTTTGTTCTGGCAAGCCTAAATAAGTCACATAATAAGTTGCAAGGAGTCACTCTGTGTCCAAAAATAGTGTTTAACATGATTTTTGAATGACTACCTCATATCTGTACCCCACACATTCAATTATCTGTAAGGTCCCTCCTTCGAGCAGTCAATTTCAAACACTGATTCAACCACAAAGACCAGGGAGGTTTTCCAATGCCTTTTAAAGAAGGGCACCTATTGGTAAAAAAAAAAAAAGAAGCAGACATTGAATATCCCTTTGAGCCTGGTGAAGTTATTAATTACACTTTGGATGGTGTATCAAAACAAAGTACAGGCGTCATTCCCAACTCCGTTGCCAGAGAGGAAGGAATTTCATGGACTTTACGATGGTGCCAATGGTGACTTTAAAAACAGTTTTAATAGTTCAATGGCTGTGATAGGAGAACAACTTTGTAGTTACTCCACAATACTAACCTAATTGACAGAGTGAAAAGAACGAAGCCTGTACAGAAAAAAATTATCCCAAACAGGCATCGTGTTTTCAACAAGGCCCCAAAGTAATACTGCAAAAAAATGTGGCAAAGCAATTAACTTTTTGTCCTGAATATAAAGTGTTATGTTTGGGGCAAATCGAATACATCACATTACTGAGTACCACTCTCCATATTTTCAAGCATAGTGGTAGCTGTATCATGTTATGGGTATGCTTGTAATCGTAGAGGACTGGGGAGTTTTTCAATATAAAATTAGAAGTAGAATGGAGGTTAGCAAAGGCAAGTTATTTGAGTAAAACCTAGTTGTCTGCTTTCCACCAGACACTGGGAGATGAATTCACCTTTTCAACACAACAATAACCTAAAACAAATCTACACTGGATTTGCTTACCAAGAAAACAGTGAATGTTCCTGAGTGGCCCGAGTTAGTTTTTACTTAAATATACTTGAAAATCTATGGCAAAACCTGAAAATGGTTGTCTAGCAATGACCAACAACCAATTTGACAGACCCTGAAGAATTTTGAAAAGAATAATGGGCAAATGTTGCACAATCCAGTTGTGGGGAGCTCTTAGAGACTCACCCAGAAAGATCCACGGCTGTAAGCACTGCCAATGATGCTTCTACAAAGTATTGATACAGTGAATACTTATGTAAATGAGATATTTCTGTATTAAATGAATACATTCATAACTTGTTTTCACTTTGTCATTATGGTGTATCCTGTGTAGATGGGTGAGAGAGAAAAAAACATGTTAACCATTTTGAATTCAGGCTGTAACACAACAACATGTGGAATAAGTCCAGTGGTAGGAATAGTTTCTGAAGGCCCTCCATCCCATTGTGCTCTATCTCTGAAAGGATGATGGACAATCCTCAGTGTTTATCTGTCAGAGTCCATCCTCTGTAGATGCTTGTTCACAGTGTGAAGTCTCATAACCCTCTCAACCGTATAGCGGTAGTTGCCGAATCTTTTGTGAATGAATGCATAAGCCAACCCAGCGAAAGTTCAATAATGGAGGGGCTTTAAACTAACAGAGTGCATGGAATTGCTGAGGTCTGTACAAAACAGTCATCATGACAAAAAAAAATCATTACAGCAGCAGATTTAGGCAGTGGCCCACAACAATGAGCAGCCCTGACAGCATGCATCAGATAACCTTGTGTCAATACCATGATGGCCATCTATCCAACAGTCCCAACGCAAATAACATTCAACTCCCAATTAGAATTTTCTCCCATGTCTGGGTGTCACATATCAGTTTCAATAAGAGGTAGAAATTAGATTTTTGTTTACTTTCTAGGTTATTGTAATCACAAAAGGTTGCATTTGTTTGGTTGACATTTTAGTAATTGTGAATATTCCTGACCAAAACAACAAGAATATACACTATACATACAAAAGTATGTGGACACCCCTTCAAATTAGTAGATTTGGCTATTTCAGCCACACCCATTGCTGACAGGTATATAAAATCAAGCACACAGCCATGCAATCTCCATAGACAAACATTGGCAGGAGATTGATCTTACTGAAGAGCTCAGTGACTTTCAACGTGGCACCGTCATAGGATGCTACCTTTCCAACAAGTCAGTTTGTCAAATTTCTGCCATGCTAGAGCTTCAACTATAAGTCCTGTTATAGTGAAGTGGAAACTTCTTGGAGGAACACCGGCTCGGCCGCAAAGTGATAGGCTACACAAGCTCACAGAATGGGACCGCCGAGTGCTGAAGCGCGTAGCACTTAAAAATCGTCTGTCCTCACTTGCAACACTCACTACCGCGTTCCAAAGATCAACATGCGCAATGCTCATTGTCGGCTCGAGTGGTGTAAAGCTCGCCGCCATTGGACTCTGGAGCAGTGGAAACGTGCTTTCTGGAGTGATGAATCACGCTTTACCATCTGGCAGTCCGACTGACAAATCTGGGTTTGGTGGATGCCAGGCCAACACTACCTGCCCAAAAGCATAGTGTCAAATGTAAAGTTTGGTGGAGGAGGAATAATGGTCTGGGGCTGTTTTTCATTGTTCGGGCTAGGCCCCTTGGCTCTAATGAAGGGAAATATTAATGCTACAGCATACAATGACATTCCAGACGATTCTGTGCTTCCAACTTTGTGGCAACAGTTTGGGGAAGGGCCTTTCCTGTTTCAGCATGACAATGCCCTTGTGCACAAAGCGAGGTCCATACAGAAATGGTTTGTCGAGAGAACTTGACTGGCCTATACAGAGCTCTGACCTCAGCCCCGTCGAAATCCTTTGGGATGAATTGTGGCTGAATGGTAGCAAGTTCCGCAGCAATGTTCAAACATCGAGTGGAAAGCCTTCCCAGAAGAGTGGAGGCTGTTATAGCAGCAAAGGGGGGACCAACTCCATATTAATGCCCATGATTTTAGAATGAGCTTTTCGATGAGCAGGTCTCCACATACTTTTGGTCATGTACTGTATTTTCTCTCTCTCAAAACTATTTAAAACAGAAGTTCACCGTAGCGTTATTATAGGCTACAACGTGTAATATATTTTACATGATAGGCCTAGTGCAGGGGTGGGCAACAAACGGCCCGGCCCGCAGGTTGCATATTCAGGGGAGGTTTTTTATTTTTTTATTGGGGGGAGGGGGGGGATTTATTATAAAAAATAAAAAAAATACAGGCCAATCTTGAACATCTAAAACTTGAATTTATTGCCCACCCCTAGACTAGTGAAACATTCACCCCTACCGATGCAAACCTTTTCATTGATCAATGACTTGTAAAGCCAACTGTCCCCATGAAGTTCCTTTGAAAGTAGGAAAAATATTTGAGCCAGCCTCCCAGAATATAAGTCCAAGAATGTAAACTCTTGGAGACATGAATGTGGTTTATTAATCATCAGCTCAACAACTACGGTTTGAGAATGCAGTAGAAATCTATAGAGAAGTATAAACAACTACAGTTTTGTGCTAAATTGGGTTCTAAGTAAGTTCAGATAGTCAGATTAAAACACAATAGAATAGGCAGATAAGAACACCTAAATTGAGTTTTTTTTTGTTGTGTGTTAAAATTAAATATTCCAATTCCATATCATTGTTGAGTCAAAAGAAAATATTGAATTCTGTTAAATTTGTGTCTATTGTTTTAAAACCTACCAAGAGGGTTAGGTTCCAATTCCATGAAAGGGTGTTGGCCTCTCCCCTCCTTTCTCCCCTTCATCCCCGCGATGATTCTACCGTTAGCTGTTATCTCACTACAGGCTAACTGTAAAAGCAGTGTGAATTCAGGAGTGCGACATGAGCATAGATTTGTTTTTAGTTTTTCACAGTCTGACTTTTCTTTCTCAAACCTTCTACTGAAAGTCGACACCTTTTTGCTTTGAGCAGCTTAAGTTAATATAAACAGTCTTTCAGCTAGCGCATACAATCCCCCCACCACCTCCCTCTCCTCTCCCAGATCACTTACCAGCCTGTGAGAGTTCCATCCACGTGTTGCTGGGAAAAGTACAGAAAACTACTCTCCCCTGCCCCTCTTTTCCTGTAGATGAGCACTCTCTCTCCCTCTTTCTCTCCCTCTCTCTCTCCTTCCCGCTCTCTCTTTCCCCTCTGTGTGTAAGGAATGGCAGCATCAGCCCCCAGCCGCCTGCCTGCCTCCCAGTGGTTTTCTCCTGCCTGAGCTGTTCTGTCTGTAAGTCTCTACGCTGTTTGACTGAGAGAGCAGAATGGGAGCGGGGGAGGAAACCGCTGGGCTAGAGGGGGAAAGCTCAGCCCTTGTACCTCCCCTCTCATTGCATGCCTCGGCTGAGTCAGTCTATGATCCTCTCTCTGCGTTATCATATCAGTGAAGCCAACCAGTAGGAGTGAAGTTGGATCATATGCCAGAATGACAGAGCTTGGAATTTGTGTCATCTGAGTTGCATCAGCTACTGCAAATTCTGCACAATAAAGGTAATTCGGTGTTCCCGAGGGTCACATTAGGAGAGGGTTTGCACAGGGGCAAACTCTGGCATTGTCTTCTAGTACATGATATGTATACATCATTTGTTTTATATAGTTATGGCATTGTTTTTCTGGTGGAGGAGGTTATCTTTGCTCCCCGACTTAATTCTAGGCACACAGAGGTGTGTGGAGATCGAAGCTATTTTATGCACTAATACCTTAGCTAGTGTTGCTGGAAGCAACATGAGGGAGGATGGCAGAGTGTGTATCATTAAACACTCCACTAGGGTGCTCAATAAAAATGATTTGACCGAGGAGCACAAATAACAGGCTCGGCACATGGCGTCATGGAACAGTTTCCCTCCAGGGCTTCAATCAAGGCATCTCTGTCCATAATATTTATTCGCGTGATGCTGCCCTATCTTCCAAAATCGATATATTCACAGATCTTATTGCGTTGGGACTTAGGAGGCAGTCACCTATGGTATAACAGATGCTTGCCTCTGTGAGATTGGCGGGGCCTTTGGAGGAGCTTTATTGACCTATAAAATGTGACCATACATCAAACACCACTCAGTGTCTGGATGGGCTCGTGATGGCACATAAAAATCAAGACCTCAGAACTCATACAAATGTGCACATTAAAGGAGCCATTAAAGTCTGGAAATGTTAGCTTTGCTCAAGATGGTTGGTTTTATGACAACTTCCTCTGTTAATTCTCCAAAGGTCTTATTTCCTCCCTTGTACCTCCTATCTGGGGGGCTGTTGTCTTTAGCAGAGCCCCTTTTGAGTTTGTACAATAAGCTGATGACGATGTTGATGGTCATTTAGAACTTAAAGCACTTAGTGTATGAGAGGCTGATGTCCTCATTATGGGTTTTTATTAATGTATCTGCATTGACAAATACGACTAAAGGGCTTCTCTGCAATTGTTGTGTATTGACAGATCCTGTATTTTTCCTCCCCAGACACATCATGAATGAGCTGATTGAAACGGAGAGGCTGTACGTCGAGGAGCTGCAGAGCATCATGGAGGTGCGTTTGTTACTTTAATTGGCTCTCTCGTGACATGTGAAACGCTGCCAGTTAGTGGCAATAATGTCAAGGAGACAGTAGAGAAAGAGCTCCTTTCTCTGTTTACTGCACCTAGGGAAAATGAAACCCTGTTCTAAAAATCGAATTGACCGCCAGTGTAAATGTTGCATTAGATCTGCCCATTTCAGAATGCCGTGTGAACTTTTGTTGAACTTAAAATGTGCTGTCTTTATTGATTAGATGAGTCATTAGGCTACTCAAACTGTCAGTGATTGATTGAAGTTCATATCATGTTCATTCAAGTGTTATGTGTAAAGCCATGTGGAGGACAGGATTTGATTGGGTTCAGATGATCAAAGAAGTGTTGACATTATCATTGTTTTCACTGAGCCTCACTCATTAGCTTTGAATGTGGTTTTCTTCTCCAGGGATATGCTGCCGAGCTGGACAACACAGAGCTTTCCCCCCTCATCCCCGCAGCCCTGGAGAACAAGAAAGATGTACTCTTTGGCAATCTCCCAGAAATATATGAATTTCACAACAGGTGACCTAATTTCCTCTGTCTCGTTCTAAATTGCATTTCCATATTCAGTGAGTTGACAAATGTGCCTGCGATGTCAAAAGAAAAAAGGATTGGCATGGTCCCCATCCCCCCTGCCACATGACAATCCTGAGAGATAGTCTTCTTCCTCTCACTGGTCTCCCACTGCTAACAACTTCTCTTGACCTGACCTGTGTTTAACACATTCCTACTATGCATTCTTTGGCTGCAGGCACTCACATGGAACAACTGGTTATTTTATTTTCTCTCACAGCTCGGGAAGTTTCCCCCCCATTCTTCACTGGAAGCTATATATATAGAACACATTGTACCGCTTTGTCAACTATGAAGGCTCCAAATAACATTCATCATCACCAGAAGAGTATGCTACAAAGCAGAATCAATAAGTTAAGGCGTCCGCATGCTTCCCACCTGGAACAGTTCGTGCATATACTGTATTGTGACGAGATTTTGTGACGTTTGTTTCGGTCTTCGGCAAGGGTTTTTCGGCTGTTCGTGCGCATAAAGATGTTTCTGGAGGCAAGCCGAAGTTCTGAAGCTGAAGTCTATACGCCCCTTCGTGGGTAATTGGTCAACAGTAGGGAATCTTCAATTAAGTGTTTGTCATACAACTATAGACGATTTGTTTTCATGCAAATGTTTCCCCTTGAGAAATACTGTACCAAACATCCTAGTTAGATGTACAACTGCACGACTAAGATCTCTTTGGCAAAAACATCCAAATGAATGACAGATTTCTTGAGTTATTTTAGATTAATACTGACTACGGCGTCTCAACATGGACAAACAGTGCTATTGCTGCTTTTTTTTCTTCTCGTTTTTCAAGCGAATGTGGAAGGTATGCGAGCGCACTCGTTCTGTTCGCCGAGTTCGCCAGCCTAACTGAAGCATGCAGAAAGAACCCTTTAGCCAGCTAACTTTTATATCTACTGATTGATTTTCTGGCTGATTAGGAAAGCTAAGCTGTGTACTTTTAGTTGTTGGGTCAATCAGACCATGCATATTTCAAGCTTATCTTTTAATTAGATTTTTTTCGTTGATCTTGCTTTGTAAAATACCTCTGTGCAAGAAGTAAAAAATAAACAAACATCCTGCATTGTGATTGGCTGAGAGAGCTCAATTGACAGTGGGCCCTGTATTGTCTTTGGGGTTTTGTATTCTAGGCGTGATGCCCCATGTGATGGACACCCATTGTTCTGCAAGGCCCTGTGATCACTCCCTCTCAGGTGGGGTTAGGTTACAGTGAGAGAGGCAAACAAAAGGTTCCACAGGGACCCATAGAGTTCCACGCCACATGGCCATTCAATATTATGCAGGCACATTCACGTGAACATGTCCCTTCACCCCCGCTTTTCCAGTTTGTCCATATTTCTAATACAATGACAATATCCATAACACATAGATATCAGATATGTCAACAATTCAGTGCCAGGGTTTTTAGCTCTTAACACTATCATTTCATTATATGTGGATCATTTCTGTTGTATAATGTTTTATCTCTACTCGGCTAAATCCTGTCCAGTGTCCATAGCTGAAGGACTTACTGTATTAACTCCTTGGTGTGGTAATGCTTAAGGAGTTAAAACCCAGGACAAACCCCCAAGCATGATACGAATGGGACACTCATTGGGAAGGCTCAGGGTTCAGTAGGTTAATTCAATGTCAACTGCAGGGCCCCACAAAAATCCCAACCTTGTTGTTCAGACTGGCATCCATGGCTTCCATACCTTTACACATCATAGACGTTCCAAACAGAAGTGCACAGACTCTGTCTACCAGCTACAATATCCCAACATCCTCTTAACTTCCCAGCATAGGAAATGGCAATCTGATGAATGTGCAATTGTATCCAAAGTTCTACATTACTTTATGTACCTTGTAAGGGGTCAACAGGAAATGTGTTGAACTTTTTAATTGAGTTGACTTCATCCTTCTTGTTCGCAGGACATTTTTCAAAGAGCTTGAAAATTGCATGGAAACGCCAGAATTGGTAGGGACCTGCTTTTTGAAAAGGGTGAGTTCCTTGTGTTGATGTCATTTGGAAACTGAAGGCCGTTACTGTGCTGTTATGTTGCATTGCTAAGTGTCTGTCTCTCTCCAGAAAGAAGAGCTGCAGATCTATGAGAAGTATTGTCAGAACAAGCCCCGATCAGAGGCACTGTGGAGACAGTGTGGAGACAGCCTGTTCTTCCAGGTGACTCCCATTCCTTGGGTGTCTAAGTGTTGTCATAGTTATGACATAGCATTCCACTGTATAATGGTGTCCGTTTACATTAAAGGGATACTGTGAGAACCTTGTTCTGCTTCCCCAGAGTCAGATGAACTTGTGGATACCATTCTTATGTCTCTGCATGCAGTATGACGTTACGCTACCGTAAATGTAGTTACGCTGTACATGTAGACTTCCAGTCATTGCGCTCATGCTCGTTAGCATTGGCTTTCGAAACTATCGCTAAATTCCTTCATACTGAACGCAGAGACATACAAATGGAATCCACAAGTTCATGTGACTCGGGGTGAGTGGATTAAATGCCGGAAGTTTGCAGTATCCCTTTAAGCAACATGTCAATGGAAAAACATACATTTCCTGTTGTTTAGGGTACGGATTTGGCTTGACAGACAGTGCATTCGGAAAGTATTCAGACCCCTTGACTTAAACCACCCCCCTTTTTTACATTACAGCCTTATTCTAAAATGGATTAAATCGTTTTTGTTCCCCCTCAATCTACACACAATACCCCATGATGAAAACAGTTTTTTAGAACATTTTACAAATGTATTAAAAATAAAAACGGAGATCACATTTCCATAAGTATTCAGACCCTTTACTCAGTACTTTGTTGAAGCACCTTTGGTAGCGATTACAGCCTAGTCTTCTTGGGTATGACACTACAAGCTTGGCACACCTTTCTTCTCTGCAGATCATTGTTCTCTGCAGATCCTTTCAAGCTCTTGTCAGGTTGGATGGGGAGCGTCGCTACACAGCTACTTTCAGGTCTCTCCAAGAGATGTTCGATCGGGTTAAAGTCCGGGCTCTGGCTGGACCTCTCAGGGACATTCAGAGACTTGTCCCGAAGCCACACCTGCATTGTCTTGGCTGTGTGCTTAGGGTTGTTGTCCTGTTAGAAGGTGAATCTTCGCCCCAGTCTGAGGTCCTGAGCGATCTGGAGCAGGATCTCTCTGTACTTTGCGCCGTTTATCTTTCTTTCGATCATGACTAGTCTCCCAGTCCCTGCCACTGAGAAACATCCCCTCAGCAGGATGCTGCCACCACCATGCTTCACTGTAGGGATGGTGCCAGGTTTCCTAAAAAATGTTATGCTTGGCATTCAGACCAGATAATCTTGTTTCTCATGGTCTGAGAGTCTTTAGGGGCCTTTTGGCAAACTCCAAGCGGGCTGTCATGTGCTGTTTAGTGAGGAGTGGCTTCCGTCTGGCCACTCTAACATAAAGGCCTGATTGGTGGAGTCCTGCAGAGATAGTTGTCCTTCTGGAAGATTCTCCCATCTCCACAGAGGAACTCTGGAGCTCTGTCAGAGTGTCCATCGGGTTCTTGGTCACCTCCCTGACCAAGGCCCTTCTCCCTCGATTGCTCAGTTTAGCCAGACGGCCAACTCTAGGAAGAGTCTTGGTGGTTCCAAACTTCTTCCATTTAAGAATGATGGAGGTCACTGTGTTCTTGGGGACCATCAATGCCACAGACATTTTTTGGTACCGTTCCCCAGATCTGTGCCTCGACACAATTCTGTCTCGGAGCTTTACAGACAATTCCTTCAACCTCATGGCTTGGTTTTTGCTCTGACATGCACTGTCAACTGTGGGACCTTATATAGACAGGTGTGTGTGCCTTTCCAAATCATGTCCAAACAATTGAATTTACCACAGGTGGAATCTCAAGGATGATCAATGGAAAGAGCATGCGCTCAATTTGGAGTCTCATAGCAAAGGGTCTGAATACTTATGTAAATAAGGTATTTCTGTTTTTTTATTTGTAATTAATGTGAAAACATTTCTTAACCTGTTTTCGCTTTGTCATTATGGGGTATTGTGTGTAGATGGATGAGAATTATATTTATATTTTCAATCCATTTTTAGAATGAGTCTATAACGTACCAAAATGTGGAACAAATCAAGGGGTCTCAATACTTTCTGAAGGCACTGTAAATAATTGCAACAGGAAACATTCTATGATGTTTGTTACTGCAGGAATGTCAGAAGAAGCTGGACCACAAACTCTCCCTGGATGCTTATTTACTCAAGCCTGTGCAGAGGATCACCAAGTACCAGCTGATGGTCAAGGCAAGTTTAACACTGAGGTTAATATTTCACTTCAGCACTATACAATCACAGGCTTATTCAAATTTTAGAGCAACACACAGATAACAGATAAGATGTAAATGTCTTCACTGCTCAAACATCCTCCTTCACTGCCCAAGGGCTAACATGCAAAGCACTTCCTTCAGACGGATCTAATTTGAAGACCTTGACTCTCAAGCAGAGGAGGCTGGTGAGAGGAGCTAAGATGCATTATTTATCCCACTTGGCTTTGTCCTGACCCGGCTCTGTTTCCTTTGTAGGAGATGCTGAAATGCAGTAAGAACCAGGAGGGTACTGCTGAATTGGAGGAGGCCCTTGCCACCATGCTGGACATCATCAAGTCTGTCAATGACTCCATGCATCAAATTGCCATAACGGGATTCGAGGTCAGTAGTTTCAAGTTTTATTAGTTGTAAAATGGACACGAGATGCATCGTATACACACCGTCCAATGAAATGGAAACTTGCAGGTTCCTTCTTGACAATGCAAAAACAACAAGAAATAATAAAGCATAACAACACGAACATAAAGTAAATGGCTCAATAGAATATAATAAATATTTTAGCAGAGGTAAGGAAGGCACAATTTATAGTCCAATATTTACACGTGATTTGGGGAAGGGGGGGTTGGGTATGTGTTTTAAATTCTGCTCCCTATTGTGCAGTATGGTAGCAGGAGTTGTGCTGTGTGTGAATCATGAATGTGTGCATGTGTCAGGTGGTCAGTCCAGTTCAAGTGTTCAGCAGTCTGATATCTTGAAGATAGAAACTGTCTCTGAGCCTGTTGGTATCAGACCTCATGCTCCAATACCGTCTGCCTGACGGGAAGGGAGTGCACAGCTCCTGGCTGAGGTGTATGACTTGGCTGGAGTGAAAGGGTTTGAAAAATCAGTCCGATTTAGATCCTTACTGTTCCTATCTTAGAGTGGATCTGTTGGGCTGTGTCAAAGTTCCAGGAAGTCCTGCTGTTAATCAGTTTGACTAATCTGTCGGAGAGAGTGTTATGGCTTGGTGTACTGTATGTGTGAGGGTGTAGGACTGATGTCCCCTGTGTGCCTCTCCCATCACCAGGGGAACCTTAGTGAGCTGGGCAAGCTCCTGATGCAGGGCTCATTCAACGTGTGGACGGACCACAAGAAGGGCCACAGCAAGGTGAAGGACCTGGCTCGCTTCAAGCCCATGCAGAGGCACCTGTTCCTCTACAATAAGATGCTGCTTTTCTGTAAGAAGCGGGAGGAGACCACGGACGGACACGAGAAGCCGTCCGCCTCCTACAGCTTCAAACACTCCCTAAAGGTGAGGTTGGCTTGTGGGGTCAGTTCCTTGTTGGACAAACATAACAATTGCTCACCTGGAATTTGAATGGTTTTAACTGACTGCCGGGCTATAATTCTCACCATCCTCCACTTACTTCCCCCTTCTCATATGGAAACTTTACAGTGGCTCTCTCCGATCCCCTGAGAACCTTGGAATTCACTGTCATGCCACAAATTTCAATTCAAGCTAATCTAGATGCATGAAAAGCCAGGGCAGGAAACAGGGCCCTGAGATGACAGGACCTCCTTTCATCAATGGGATGCTGGGACAACCCTTTGTTTTCTAAAGGAAATATTTGATGAACTTGTTTTTTTTTCTCTCACTCGCTGATATAAAGTGCTGTGCATGTAATACACTCTGACTGTCCAGGGCTGTTTCAGGATAGAGCCATTCAATTGGAAATAAAGCTGAACTAAAAGGCTGTAGCAGTTCACATTCATTTGCAGAATACAAGAGCCTCTGAGCAGGATTCTATCTTTAAATTCTTCTCTTTACGTGTGTTTATGTGAAGCTGCAGGAGAAATCAGAAATATAAAGCTGTCATTGTTGTTAACCACAGTCTTGCCCCTGTTTCAGATGAGTGCTGTAGGAATCACCGAAAATGTCAAAGGAGACATTAAGAAGTTTGAGGTCTGGTATAACGGCAGAGAGGAAGTTTACATCATTCAGGTACATGTCCATAAACTTTCTGTGTTAAAACTAAAACTCTATTGTTTCCATTTAAATTACTAGTTATTTTCCAAAGAATACTAAATAGATGCCAGACTTTGTAATAAGAGCTGTGATTCAGCAACATTCTTTTCTAAGAAGCATACCTCTCACTCCTGAGACATTTGTCATGAAGACGTCAAATGCCTTTTCTGTATGATATTCTCCCTGTGACCACTTGGTGGCAGTGTTGTCCCACTGAGAGTAGCTCCTCAGACGTCGCTACAACAGAAACATCCACTGTCTGGTGTGAGGGAGGCTGTACAGTTAAACCTCAGAAGGTGTTTATATATATATATGGATATATATATATATATTAGTGTGTGTCTCCCCAGGCTCCCTCCATGGATGTGAAGAACATGTGGGTGTCAGAGATCCGGAAAGTTCTGACAGGCCAGCTCGAAGCGTGCAGAGGTATGCAGTGTGTGGGGATTCTCTGTATAGGCATATTTATACCACCCTCTCAGCTCCCACACTGGACACCTGGACACAGCCCTGACGCCTCCCAGAACGGTGATGTGAATGTTAAGCGGGGGGGGACTAGTGTTTGAGAACACTTACCTGACCAGATGGTACAGTCCACACATTCCTGTCCTCCTCTCCTGTCCTCTCCCTCCACCTCCCTAGTAGTATGCATCAATCGCCCCATGTTCCGCTCCGAAGCGCCTGACAGTCAGGAAAACGACCCTCTGTGCAGTGTGTCCACTCGACTGAACTGACAACCTGTGTGTGTGTGTGTGTGTGTGTGTGTGTGTGTGTGTGTGTGTGTGTGTGTGTGTGTGTGTGTGTGTGTGTGTGAGAGAGAGGGTGTGTGTGTGTGAGAGAGAGAGGGTGTATGTGTGAGGGGACTGGGTAATGACACAGCAGCCCTCATATGAAGCAGAGAGAGAGAAAGAGGCTCTGGCCTGACGGAGGGCTGGATGTGATTTACACCTGTCTCTGCTGGCAAGTGGTGGGAGGGGAGCACGTACAGCAGCATAGAGAAGCACACAAGATAAGCCAGTGTGAGATGTTAAAAAACCCAGCGACATGGGGTTTGTGCAATAGCAGGACAAGGCAGTGGCTTGTACTGCAGCTGTTTGATTTGATTCCTCCCCTGGGCTTTGGCAGTCAACTGCCCTGTCCCTCCTGTTAAAGACACAGATTAGGGGCTTCCATTCTGTCTACACCACTGTTTTGGCTCACGGCTTCTGGTCTGACTACACTGTTTTGGTCCACATACCCTCCTGTGGCTTATGTAACTCCTGGGATTTCTCCTGTTTTATCGCCTGGCATTGAAACATAGTTTTATCAACCTGCTTTTGACTGCAGGTTTCTCACATAGTCCTACACGCAGTGTGATGTACACAAGCATGCAAACAACAAATATATACACACACACACTTGCATACCTATGAATCCACCTCCCTGACCGTTTTATGTCAATTTAACCTAAACTAATATGTCGTTCCATTGAAAATCTGTTATATTCTAATACCATTTTTCTCTCCATTCACAGAGGCCAGTCAACTCCATCAGAAGATCACTGAGAATGTGTATCATGCTCCCATGAGGTAGAGTACTTGGTCTCACAACGTTTTCATCATGTCGTGTGATTGAATGGCAGCAGCGCATAGATGCTCCCAAGTACAGGGAATGTAATGCTTCTGTAGTGGCTGTGTGATTGACTGTCTCATATCGCTCCTCTCCGCCGCTCAGAAACATGCGCAAAATGGCCCTGAGGCAGTCGGACTCGTCTAGCCCGGAGACAGGCTTCAGGAGGAGCAACCCCAGCCCCAACATGAGACAGAAACGAGGTGAGAGATCACACAGCCGCTGACGGCCCCCGCTAAACTAGGGCTGTGGCGGTCATGGCATTTTGTCAGCCGGTTATTGTCATGCAAAAGACTTCCAGTCTCACGGTAGTTGACCTTTAATTAACATGAACACGTTTATGGTCTTTGGAACATTTACTAAATCAATTTAATATACACCATCACAATAAATATATATTTTTTGTCAGTTCTAAAACACATAATGATATGAAGAAATACATTTCAGAAGAACAGAATATGAGTTGGCCTACTGTCGGCCCATGTTATCTGGCTATGCTCCATGCCATAGGCTGTAGGCTTGTTCAATTAGCTGACAAGATTTTATAGTAAGAAAGATATCATTGAACTTAGCTGAATAAATATAAAGGATATTTTGCTCATTCAGGATCGATTGACTGCGCATATGAAGTGGCCATGTTGAGCATAAAAGAGATAATTTGAAACAGGTCCTACATGCTCGATTTAGATTTGGCAACTTTAGTTGTGAATGATACAAACTTTAGAATGTCTTACAAATCAAAACATACAGTACCAGTCAAACTTTTGGACACCTACTCATTCAAGGGTTGGGTTTTTCTTTATTTCTACTGTTTTCTACATTGTAGAATATATAGTGAAGATATCAAAACTATGAAAAGAAACATATGGAATCATGTAGTAACCAAAAATTTGGTTAAACAAATCAAAATATATATTTAGATTTTAGTTTCTTCAAAGTAGCCACCTTTTGCCTTGATGACAGCTTTGGACACTCTTGGCATTGTCACGTTGAAATAGGAAAGGGCCTTCCCCAAACTGTTGCCACAAAGTTGGAAGCACAGAAGCATTAAGATTTCCCTTCACTGGAACTATAGGACCTAGCCTGAACCACGAAAAACAGCCCCAGACCATTATTCCTCATCCACCAAACTTTACAGTTGGCACTATGCATTCAGGCAGGTAGCGTTCTCCTGGCATCCGCCAAACCCAGATTCATCCGTTGGACTGCCAGATGGTGAAGTGTGATTAATCACTCCAGAGAACGCATTTCCACTGCTCTGTAGTCCAATGGTGGCGAGCTTTACACCACTCCAGCTGACTCTTGGTATTGAGAATGGTGATCTTAGGCTTGTGTGTGGCTGCTTGGCCATGGAAACCCATTTCATGAAGCTCCCGACGAACAGTTCTTATGCTGAGGTTGCTTCCAGAGGCAGTTTGGAACTCGGTAGTGAGTGATGCAACCGAGGACAGACCATTTTTACACACTATGCGCTTCCGCACTTGGCAGTCCCATTCTGTGAGCTTATGTGGACTACCACTTCGCGGCTCAGCTGTTATTGCTCCTAGACATTTCCAATTCACAATAGCATCACTTACAATTGACTGGGACAGCTCTAGCAGGGCAAACATTTGACAAACTGACTTGTTTGTCAAATGATTTAGATGCACTATTGTAAAGTGACTGTTCCACTGGATGTCATAAGGTGAATGCACCAATTTGTAAGTCGCTCTGGATAAGAGCGTCTGCTAAATGACTTAAATGTAAATGTAAATGTTGTTGGAAAGGTGGCACTCTTTGACCATGCCATGTTAAAAGTCACTGAGCTCATCAGTAAGGCCATTCTACTGCCAATGTTTATCTATGAAGATTGCATGGCTGTGTTCTCGATTTTATACACCTGTCAGCAAGGCTGAAATAGCCGAATCCATTAATTTGAAGGGGTGTCCACATCAACCACTGTTTGAGGAACATGCACTCACTGGTGATATTCCACCAAAACTCTGTATGCAATGGCTTCTCCAACCTTGTACCTGCAGCTAAGTGCTTGGGAAACCAAGTGAAATCTGTTGGCAAACATCGATAGTAACATATTTGTTGACAGCCCGTCTGCACGCTCGAGAAAGGAATAATGGAGAGGGAGGAAATCGAAACGCATGCTGGTGAGATATTCTGTATAGCCGTGTCACCCAATTCATTTTGAAAATATAAAAATGCCCTATTACGAGGCTATTCAAAATACAAATTCACTCATTGTAGGCGAACTGTAAGCCGCACTGCACAATCAATGAACCAACAGCATCGCTTAGAGCTATACGTTCACTCTCAGACTCATGGATAGACATTCTGGAGTGTAGCATGCGTAAGGTAACCAGTCCATCCAGTATGCATTATAATACAGTCCAAGGCGATTACTAGAATTGTTTAATTTTGGAGTATAGGCTAGACCAATTATGTACCAAAGACATCTTAAATCAGTTTTATGTTCTTCTGCTATGCGTAATATGCGGTATGTATTGTATAATGACACATTCATCATTTTTATGAAGGTTTTTATTTGGGGGGCTTGCATATGCATAAAATCTCGTATGGGTGTTTTGAATGAATCATCACCTTAGATAGCGCTGTCCATTTCGTTGTGTTGGGCGTTTGAACACAACAACCATGTTTTACACTGTTTCAACCTGCTGTTGAAGTTCTTTCTTGAAATTGATCATCGCAGTGAGGTGAGTTTTAAAAGTACTATTGGCCTTCTGTTTTGCTGATATGTGTTTGATGTGATTTTCAATTGCCTTTTGCATTGATGTCAGAGTGGTTCGAGGGACAATAGAGCCCTGAGTACCCAGTTATCTGGAGCTGAGGCCAAAGTGCATAAAAGGAGATTACCGTGACTCACATGGAATTTTACTGCGGTTATGACTCATGACTGCAGGTGTCGTAATATGGTCACCGCAAAAGCCCTACCACCAACCCCCCGAGCCCTGACCAACTAGCATCCACTCAGCTGCGTTCACTGGAAACAAGAGGCAGCATCTGCCATCTACAAATGATCCCATAATGGCATTGTGAAAGACACCAGACTGATGGCACAATTAGCTGGGATGTTTCATCTGGGCTTTAACTCTGTTAGTGAGAGATGAGAGGATGGATGTATTACTGGCTCAGTCTGTCTGTCTCGGCATCATCCCCAGCCAACCCCCTCACCACTCTGATTGTCCACTACACCGGCTCACTATACTGGCAGATGAGGATGAGGTAACAGGTACGATTTCACGCCTAGTAGAACCCGGCGGCAGGGTGCTGCTGCGTCACAGTGAGAGGGACCTGGGCTAACTGTAGTCTGTCTGCCAGGGAGCGAGTGGTGGTGGTTAGGAGAGGAGAGTGGCTCTTTGACTCTGGATGTAGTCGGTGACTGGATGTCACTGGCTCGAGAAGTAAGTGGATCTGACAGGTGCTTAGTCCTGGGTGCACGGGGGCCTTTATTACCCCCACCACGGACTCACAGAGAGAATCTCTCCCCTTCTCTGTGGGAAAGGAATATGACAGAAGCTGTTGTAGAGTTGAGCTTTACTACAAAAAAATGTATCCAGTCCCAACCTTACACTGAAGTCATACCGTTACGCAGCTGTAGTACAGTACGGTTTTGACTACAATGAGATTTGTACTGTGGTCTGGTGGGATTTTTTAGCTGATGCCAACCATTTCCCTAATTGGAACTGTTTCCTTTTTGGGGTCAGCAGGACCCACTCCAGAGGTCATGACTCCAAATACTACATCTCACTATACCTCCCAAGCAATGTTCCCTCAAATTTTTTGGGGGAACTGAGCAAATTTGAGGTCCCGTGAGCGGAAACATGAATGTTGTTTACAGTGAACACTGAGGCTGTATGTACCCTTACAGTTTTAGACAGTAGCCAATAGGCTATTGTGGCAATTTGAGCCAACAAAACCACTGGAGCAAATCCTATAACATGTTCACATGAAAATAGCTTTTGATTTCTATGATATATCCTACAATATGTTAAATGCAAGCCTACATTGCATGAGACTTTTAAAATTGTTTTTACATTATGAAGAGCTTGATATGAATTATGTTGTACTTGGTCTGTAACACCATGGGCCAGATAGGTGACTGTACATTGCATTTTATTGTATGATTGTTATTAAATGTATTTATTTAACTAGGCAAGTCAGTTAAGAACAAATTCTTATTTACAATGACGGCCTACCAAAAGGCAAAAGGCCTCCCGGGGGCCTGGGATAAAAATACATTAAAAATATAATATAAATATGGGACAAAACACACATCACAACAATAGAGACACAACGCTACATAGAGACCTAAAACAACAACATAAGGCAGCAACACAACATTACAACAACATGATAGCAACACTACATGGTAGCAGCACAAAAACATGGCACAAACATTATTGGGCAACAACATTAAGTCAACAGCACAAAGGTCAAGAAGGTAGAGACAACAATACATCACACAAAGCAGCCACAACGGTCAGTAAGCGTGTCCATGATGAGTTTTTGAATGAAGAGATTGAGATAAAACTGTCCAGTTTGAGTGTTTGTTGCAGCTCGTTCCAGTCGCTAGCTGCAGCGAACTGAAAAGAGGAGCGACCCAGGGATGTGTGTGCTTTGGGGACCTTTAACAGAATGTGACTGGCAGAATGGGTGTTGTATGTGGAGGATGAGGGCTGCAGTAGATATCTCAGATAGGGGGGAGTGAGGCCTAAGAGGGTTTTATGAATAAGCATCAACCAGTGGGTCTTGTGAAGGGTTTACAGAGATGACCAGTTTACAGAGGAGTATAGAGTGCAGTGATGTGTCCTATAAGGAGCATTGGTGGCTAATCTGATAGCCGAATGGTAAAGAACATCTAGCCACTTGAGAGCACCCTTACCTGCCGAGCTATAAATTACGTCTCAATAATCTAGCATGGGCAGGATGGTCATCTGAATCAGGTTTAGTTTGGCAGCTGGAGTGAAAGAGGAGCGATTACGATAGAGGAAACCAAGACTTCATTTACCTTTAGCCTGCAGCTTTGGTATGTGCTGAGAAAAGGACAGTGCACTGTCTAGCCATACTCCCAAGTACATGTATGTGGTGACTACCTCAAGCTCTAAACCCTCAGAGGTATTAATAACACCTGTGGGAAGAGGGGCATTCTTCTTACCAAACCATATGACCTTTGTTTTGCAGGTGTTCAGAACAAGGTTAAGGGTAGAAAAAGCTTGTTGGACACTAAGAAATCTTCGTTGTAGAGTATTTAACACAAAATATAAGACTGTATCATCTGCATATAAATGGATGAGAGAGCTTCCTACTGCCTGAGCTATGTTGTTGATGTAAATTGAAAAGAGTGTGGGGCCTAGGATTGAGCCTCGGGGTACTCTCTTGGTGACAGGCAGTGGCTGAGACAGCAGATTTTCTTACTTTATACACTGCACTCTTTGAGAGAGGTAGTTAGCAAACCAGGCCAAAGACCCCCTCAGAGACACCATTACTCTTTAGCCGGCCCACAAGAATGAAATGGTCTGCCATATCAAAAGCTTTGGCCAGGCCAATAAAAATGATGCAAGAAACTACTTTACAAAATAAAATGTATTATTACCATACAGAGAATTAGACAATGTAGGCTACCCCACTGCCTATTGGCTTATTTACATATTCAAGCCTGTCTCAAAATACAACACTGCCTCTTTAATTAAGACAAAAGCTTTTTACTGGACTGGCTTTTCAAAAACAACTTGAAATGTGGCCTATATGTTTTGTGCTCTTGTAGGAAGCAGTAACTCCCCATTGCTGACCTATACTTATCTATAGATGGGATGATAACTCGCTAACTAGCAAAGAATAGCAACAAACGTGCACATGCACGGCTCTGCTCTGCTCTCTGATCTGAACCGATCTGAAAAGCGCATTCACTCACAGGTGATTGAAAGACCGCTCATCGGCTAGCTACACCCGCCAATGGAATTGTACTCTGTTGTGCTCTGGGTCTACCTACAACAAAACCACGGACTCAATATTGCAAAGTTAGATTTGTTTTGGTTTGTTGCATTGGAAATGTTGCATCTCTTGCATCGCTGCACAGCATGACATTTGTTCTGAGTGGCAGTCCTGGAGGAGGAGCGTACGCAGTTTAGAGGGAACATTGCTCCCAATTCTTCTGGGGTTAGTCTGACCAGCTGTTAGATTCAGCCAACCCGTGGAGGCTGAACGGTTCATAATAATGGCCGGGACTAGGCAAATGGAATTGGCACCAAACACTTGGAAACCATGAGTTTGATGTATTTGGTACCATTCCACTGATTCTTCTCCAGCTATTACCACGAGCTTGTTCTCCCCAATTAAGGTGCCACCAACCTCCTGGGCTACCAAGGATACGGTATATACCACGCTCACATTCTCAGTCAGTCTACTGGATTCTCTCTCATAGTTATCCAAAAGCTCCAATTTATTTTCTCATCTCCAGAAGGCCAGAGTAACCTCCGAGGACAGAAGAAGAAGCAACAGCATTGACATTTCTCCTCTTTGTCAGAGGTGTGATGTTGGTGAGAGGAGGTGAAGCTGGGAGTTGTGATTATTTTGTGTTCTCACAATCAGAAGGTGATAATTATGTACAAGATAAAATTGACATTTTGAACACCCTCCAGGGCAGGTAGTTAAAGTGTCCTTGAAATCACACACACACACACACACACACACACACACACACACACACACACACGCACAAAGTCCACTTTGAAAATATACATTATTTATTGTGTAAAAGTGTCTTCGAGAGTTGGCATCGGCGGGTGTCTAAATCCTTATACCGTTGCAGTTACAGCATGATTGTGGAGGACTCTTCTCTTCCTAATGCAGGTTGTGTTGTTGATGGAGCATAGAGGGGTCAATCATGGGTCAGGTTTAGTCCATATGGTGAAAGGCTCCAGGAAATTCCATGTCAAGCTTATTATGCATCTCAGAGCTCTGTCAGTGTTGTGTTTAGAACAGAGAGAACCTTTTGGTAGGGATGAGAAAGACCTAGATAAAAGCCATCATTAACAACCATCTGTATCAAGTATGGTCTTTTTATTATTGATTTATTGTTATTTAACTTGGCAAGTCCGTTAAGAACAAATTATTTTTTACAATGACGGCCTACACCAGCCAAACCCGGACGATGCTGAGCCAATTGTGCGCCACCCTATGGGACTCCCAATCACGGCCAGGTTGTGATACAGCCTGGATTCAAACCAGGGTGTCTGTAGTGACGCCTCTAGCACTGAGATGCATTGCTTTAGACCGCTGTGCCACTCGGGAGCCCCCTTATAAACATACTTTTTTACAACCTTGTCAGCACTCTTCAAACTTGTGACCATCTGAATCTATTTTCAGAAATAGGTTGAGGTTGGTCTACCCCTGATCTTTGAATCGGCTTTCATGCAGACTAAAATGTAGGTGATTGAGTCAGGGTCAATGTCTCCAAAATGTCCAGGGTTGTCATGGTATCCATACTACTCTTACAAAGTCTTCCCTCTGGCTTTCTCTCTACCCTCGGCCTCCTTTACCATTGTCCTCTCCCTTTCCTTCCCTAGCTGATGCTTCTGCCACTAATAACCCTGACCACAATGGTTATCTCGCTAGAAAGCGTTTCACCTTGCAGGGCCTCTCCAACAGAAGGTCTCTTCCCTCAGGTAAAGAAGCCATGACATCTCCACTGACCACCACCACCACTCCATCCTAACTCTTCACTTTGGCTTCATCCCCTCTTTGAAGAGGTCCCACTCATTGTAATTGTGAAGAACTTCACCTGCTCTCATTCATTCTCATTGTTGGTCATCTCATCCCTAGCCTGCCACTCTGTGTGTCATTGTGCTGCTAATACATACAGGCACTTTTGCTCAGAGCAGAGAACTAATTGTACTCCCCTCCGTATTTATTTCGAACAGTGAAGCAAAAACGTATAATTTGTCTCTATACTCCAGCATTTTGGATTCGAGATTAAATGTTTTATATGAGGCGACCGTACAGAATGTCACGTTTTATTTGAGGGTATTTTCATACATATCTGTTTTACTGTTTAGAAATGAAAGCACTTTATGTATCTAGTCCCACCACTTGTAGGTGTTAAAAGTATTTGGACACATTCACCTATAGTGTATTAAAATAGTACAAAGTTTAGTATTTGGTCCCATATTCACAGCACGCAATGACTACATCAAGCTTGTGACTTTACAAACTTGTTGGATGCATATGCAGTTTGTTTTGGTTTGTGTTTTGGATGATGTTGTACCCAATAGAAATGAATGGTAAATAATGTATTGTGTGTGTAAATAATGTATTGTGTCATTTTGGAGTCACTTTTATTGTAAATAAGAATATGTCTCTGAACACTTTAACATTAATGTGCATGCTACCGTGATTACGGACAACCATTAATTAATCATGACTAATGATGAGTGAGAAAGTTAGAGGCACAAACAGGGCCTCATCCAGGCATAAGCGACATAAGCGGTCGCTTAGTGCCCCCGGCTGCTAGGGATGTCAGCAAGAAATGTGTAGATTGGTAGTTAGTCTAGCCAGCTATTTAAATTTGTAGTATTCATAGCCAAATACCGACTAGGCACGCAGGGAACCTGTCCAGGAGCCCTGACCTCCATGGGGCTCCCATTGATTTTGTATGTGTAGAATTGCAGGAAATCATCTTTAAAAATGCAAAAATATCTCACCACCCCATGGTGAAATGGGTACAATTGCAAGAAATTGGCTGGAAAACTACAAAAATATATATATCTTTGCCCCATGGCAAAATGAGTATTTCTCTTTAGCTTCACTGTCCAAATAATTATGGCGGGGAGTATATGTCACAAGTTGCCAAATACTTGTATGTCTAGGACAAAAGGATTTGACATTTTCAGGAGTTTTGTTACTAAATGAGAAGGTGAGTCTGCAACGAGCAGACTATTATTATTTAATCGAATGGAACTGTTGTTGACAAGGACAGGGAGCACAGCAAAATAGCCCCAATTAGTGTAGCTGGCTAGCTATCTTATCTAGATTATTTACATCGATTTGATGCAGTAAAGACAGGCACTGCCAGATGGGATGATGGATAACCTATGGGCATTTACAAGTTTGTCTGCCTAGCGCGAGTCTGTCTACTTTTTCGCTCTATCCCTCCCTGGGGCACCATCTCTCCCGAGTCGTCGCGCAGTCTGCGCATCAAACAAGTGTCCAAGTTTAAACAAAGTTACAAAAAATTGTAATGAAATCATTTCAAATGCCCATCACTAGTATAAAATAACCTTGACGTATAGGCAATGAAAACACATGAAGGCTACATTCTCAGCCGTAGTAAATGTCAGCATGTAATGTGCTATGCTCTTGACATTTAAACGCGCATTAAAATGTTTTTATTTTTTTATTTTTTTTATTTTTAAGAGGATGGTTTGATTCAATGTTTTTCTCTTGTTTTAGTGGTTAAGGTTCACTTCAAGGCACACAAAAGCATAATGAACGATGGCAGAATCTCTCCACAGAATACATCCTTAATCACAATACTGATAGCTTGGCGCTACATCAGATGTTTACATTATGCAAAATTATACTGCTTTCAGTTAAACAAACAAATTGAACAGGGAGATGGGTTTATTTAATTATTGTTTTATTACCACGTTAGCGCTATTACAGGGGTATTGTGGTTTGTAAGTGGGCAATAACATTAGCGTGTATACTATGTCATCATTTGTATGGTGATAATCTAATAATGTATAGTTGGCGCCATCCTTGATGGAGAGCAGAGCAGGCTAGCTAAAGCTGAAGAGAAATAGACACTGAGGGAGTGATGTTTTTGCACTTTTTGGTTTGCTGAGGTAACGCCTTGCTGTGAACTTGTTGATAGATTTCATCTTGTTAGCATATCCCACCCATGGATTTCTCATCTGCGCCTGTTAAAATGCCGCCACCCGCTAGCAATGCAATGCCTTGCACTTCCTCGTGTCTCCTCCACTCATTGCACGGTCTCAGTCCCACAGACCATGGTTTCTCAAACGCGGTCCTGCCACCGCTTCTCTACTTTCTTTCCTTACCCATAGTAAGATGAACTAATAGATACCGTGTTGATGTCTCTGCATGCAGTTTGAAGGAAGTTAGATGAAGTTTGTGGAGTCATTGCTAACTAGCGTTAGCACAATGTCTGGAAGTCTACAGGAACATAATGTTAGCATGCTTAAACCGCCTTCAAACTGCACGCATAGACATAAAAATGGTATCCATTAGTTTATCTGACTGGGTAAGTGGAAAAAAGTGTGCCATTTTGGCAATTAAGCCAATCTCCATAAACTGGACTGTGTGTAGTGAGGAATCAACAGTGACAGTTATCACCAAGTATTGTATAAGATCAGGAATCAATCCAGAGGAAAGAGGAATCCTCAATGGAATATGCTCCTTTAGCCTTGCCATTGCTTTGCCCTCTCTCCCTCCCTCCTCTTCTTCTGTGCTCAGCTAATTGCTAACCCTTGCTTTTCACAGCCGAGGCTCCATCTAAGGAGACAGATGTCACACGCCGCTTCTCTGTAGCCTCCTCTATCAGTGTCTCTGCCACCAGCCGCACAAAAGGTACCTGATTGCCTGCGGTCTCTCTCTTTCTTTTTCTCTCTTCACCCGTCACCATCAAACTTTTTAAAGTGTCTGAGAGCAGGCACCGACAGGTTAGTGAGGGAGCTCTTTGAGAGAGAAGGAAGGGAGAGGGAAAAAAGTCATTTTCTCAACAAATTCTACCCATTTATGACTCATGAAATGTATGAGATGCATGAATAAAATCAGTCTCAGAAATGAAACAAAATGGAAAAGCGAAAACACTGAATAGTCTTTTTTTTTGGAGAAACCATAGTAATAAAATGTACATTTTGAAAAGCTGACATTTGAAATGTGGGGTGACATTCAGAGCTGCAAAGCAAGTGCAATTGTTGTTGGAATTTAGATAGGAACTTAATTTCCCCATGAAAAAGATACTTATGAAGTTCTCCTTTAACTATATTCCCTCCTAACAATCAAGCATTTCAATAACTTGTAATAATAATTTATTCTACTTTTTATAGTGCTATTCATTACATAATGAAATCTCAAAGCGCTGTAAAATCTAGAAACATCGTTAAAAAGTAGGTAGACTTATGATCAGTGAAAACTGAGGATGTACAATAACATCTATTTGGGTTCACTGTCTCAATAGATCTAATTTTCTAATAATTCTTCGACCCTGACAGGTCCTCCTTCAACTAATGTTAGAAAGACCAAAAGACATGAGATAAAAAGTGATCCAACACCATTCGGTTATGAAGGTAGCTATAGCGTCACAGTATGCACTGGGTGGGTCTGTGCATGTACAGCCTTTGTTAAACGTGGACTTTTTTGCATTTTGGTTGTGTGTGTGTGTGTACTCAAGTGTTTGTGACTTTGTACGTGTCTGTGTACATGATTGTGTATTGCCTGCTCCGTTGTGATGCATGGTATGTATTAGTTATTAGTGTGGCACAACAAGTGCTGAACAAGAATACTTCATATTAACAGGCCTCTGCTTGCCTTGTTGCCGGTAATGAGTCAGTGTGGCTGTGGAGCGATGATGACTCCTTTATTGATTTCTGCATGCGTATATCAATTCCCTGAATGGCATCCCAGTGGTCTGTAAAGAGCTCATTTCCTCACAGATACATTACGCGGTGCTATCCCTGCTGCGAGCAGACACAAAGGCACCACAGGCACAGATTCAGCCGTGCCTAGATCCACTTCTCAACCAGGTAATGGAAAAGTCACACTGATGGTCTGTATTCTTCTTTTCCCATTTTGACGGTTTTCGTTTCAAGTTTGTGTGAGTCTTTGTTGGCATTGAATCTCTTGTGGTACATTTTTCAGGTGGGTTTGTTGCGTTGTGTGTATCCTTTATATATTTCCAACTTCTTCACACCTTCTTTGACTGTCAGTATCAATGTTTCAGAAGGTTCAATGCGTATGTGTAAAGGGTGGATTTCCATAGCAGTGGATGTGTAATGCCATGTCTTAAGACGAACATGTTCACTTCTTCTCGTCAACTGAAGGGTTAACAAGACCTTGTCTTCTTTCTGTGTGCTCTATTTCTCCAGGCTGGACCCAACGGTGTTTGCCTTCAATGGACACAGAGGACTTTGAAACCATCCATTCAAGTGCAGAGGAGCTCTCCAACTCTTCAGATGGCGAGGATGAGTCCAGTAATAAAAATGTAAGTTGGGTTAAAAAAAATCCTGAAAGGTAACTTCATCCCCCTACATCATGTTGCTCTTCTTAAATCCTTCCAATCCCCGGGAAAGAAATCCTCTCCGCTTAATTATTTCCCACCATCACATCTCGTTAACACGGGCTGACGACTTGACATTTAAAAGACCAAAAGGACTGGGGATTTGCCTGGCGCGGTTCTCCCCAGCGTCTCCGGATTTTCTCTTTCCATTACAATCTGTCTGATGTATAAGATATGGAGGGCCTCATCACAACTCCACCACACTGTGACTGATGCTCACAACTCCACCACCCTGTGACTGATGCTCACAACTCCACCACCCTGTGACTGATGCTTACAACTCCACCACCCTGTGACTGATGCTTACAACTCCACCACACTGAGACTGATGCTCACAACTCCACCACCCTGTGACTGATGCTTACAACTCCACCACCCTGTGACTGATGCTTACAACTCCACCACACTGAGACTGATGCTCACAACTCCACCACCCTGTGACTGATGCTTACAACTCCACCACACTGTGACTGATGCTCACAACTCCACCACCCTGTGACTGATGCTCACAACTCCACCACCCTGTGACTGATGCTTACAACTCCACCACCCTGTGACTGATGCTCACAACTCCACCACACTGAGACCGATGCTTACAACTCCACCACACTGTGACTGATGCTCACAACTCCACCACCCTGTGACTGATGCTCACAACTCCACCACCCTGTGACTGATGCTCACAACTCCACCACACTGAGACTGATGCTTACAACTCCACCACACTGTGACTGAAGCTCAAGACTCCACCACCCTGTGACTGATGCCCACAACTCCACCACACTGAGACTGATGCTCACAACTCCACCACCCTGTGACTGATGCTCACAACTCCAACACACTGAGACTGATGCTCACAACTCCACCATCCTGTGACTGATGCTCACAACTCCACCACCCTGAGACTGATGCTCACAACTCCACCACCCTGTGACTGATGCTCACAACTCCACCACCCTGAGACTGATGCTCACAACTCCACCACCCTGAGACTGATGCTCACAACTCCACCACCCTGTGACTGATGCTCACAACTGTGCCACCCTGAGACTGATGCTCACAACTCCGCCAGCCTGAGACTGATGCTCACAACTCTGCCAGCCTGTGACTGATGCTCACAACTCCGCCACCCTGAGACTGATGCTCACAACTCCGCCACCCTGAGACTGATGCTCACAACTCCGCCACCCTGAGACTGATGCTCACAACTCCGCCACCCTGAGACTGATGCTCACAACTCCGCCACCCTGAGACTGATGCTCACAACTCCGCCACCCTGAGACTGATGCTCACAACTCCGCCACCCTGAGACTGATGCTCAAAACTCCGCCACCCTGAGACTAATGCTCACAACTCCGCCAGCCTGAGACTGATGCTCACAACTCTGCCACCCTGAGACTGATGCTCCCTGAGTCCAACATGAGACTGATGGATGGACCTGCTGTGCACACACACACACACTCTAAAGTAACACACTGTCACATACAAAGACAAACTACAACTACAAGGATAGGGTATCTCCTCTAAATCACTTCTCCTTCTCCGTTCTCTCCCCACTCTCTGCTCAAAGGACCATGATCGCTTCCATGTCCAATTGACATACGAGTCGAGGACGGCACAGGACCTGTCTCTGGAGTCAGGAGATTTAGTACAGTTCCTGGAGGAGGCAGAGGATGGCCACTGGTGAGTGATGGTAGCACCCACTCTCTCTATCCTTTGTACACTCCATGAGAGTCCCAGAGAGAAACCATTTCTCCTGCCGTAGTGAGAGGGACCCAAGTCAACGGTATAAAACAGCCATATTCATCCTTGTCCCTGCACTGTTTTTACACACACACACTGCCCATCCACATCTCTTCACTGATAGAAACCCTGGGGGAAAAATGTATAACTAATAATAACAATGTTGTTCAGAGTTCCCTTAGGACTAAAAGTAGGTGCTATGTAGTTTTAGATTAAAAGTTAAGTTTATGATTAGTTATTTCGATGGGGCATTCAGGATATTAAAGCATACAAGTTGAGTAGATCTGTACATCCCAGTGGCAATGAAAACACAATGCCTAAATGAATAATATATATGTCTTCTCACAGAAATAGCCTGCAGAATCCATTGCAAGCCAGGGTGGATGAGAGAGCGATTTGTGGTTTCACACGAGCTTTTGCAGTGCATTTTGGGGTGACTATACTCCATTAGATTAAAGCTGCACTTAAAAATGATTTGAATATGCTTATATTTCATCAGCCTCATACATATTTCATATTTTCTTCAATCTCATCTTTTCTTTAAAACCGTCTTCAATCATTTGCATCTTTGGTCTCACACAACCCTCTCCTCTTCAGCAGTCAGTGATATGAATAATTGTATACGTTTTTCATGGAAGGGAGTCAACATGTATTGCACAGAAGTTTCCACAACTGAAAAATCTGTCTGTGTCCTTGACCAAGGCACTAAACCCTAATTCGCTATCTGTATAAGAGCGTCTGCTAAATGACTAAAATGTAAATGTAAATAGAAGCTCAGGTTGACTTTCCCACGTAATTGTCCATTGGCATGTGAATGGTTCGCAGCAGGCCAAGGCCAGAGTGGTTGTTTCAAGTTGTATTAGTTGTAGGTACGGGATGCACATGGTATACACCGTCCAATGAAATGCTTACTTTCTGCCAGGCAGAGCTCCAGCTGCAGAGCCTGTAGAGTATACAGACAGAATACTGGGAATATTAAATACCTATATGAAGCAGTACAGAGGCTTTGGACACAATCAACTGTCGCAAGCAGCATCACAAGCAATGAATACACAAGCTTTCCGTCACACGAAGCAGGGTGTAAAAAACAACAACTTTGGACTTGACAGTTCATAGACAAGATTACAGAGAGAACGCCTGATCAAATACTTTGTAAATATATTTTACACTGCCAGGACCCCTCTAGCTCTCCCTAGTGACAGTAATCTAACTCCCAGTCCTTCTCTGATCATTTAGATTGCAGTGTGAGGCCCTGCACCAGCCTTTCCATTAAAGCCTACATTCTCTTTCATGTTTTAGGCTAGTCAAGAATCTTATTCCTCAGAAGACAGGTCTGGTACCGCCCAGTGTACTTCAGACAGCAGCAGGAGGTGGTCACTCATACAGTAACACTACTGGTATTTCTGACTAACCAACATCCACTGTAAAATGATGAGGCATTCATGGCATTGCAAAAAGACACTCACGCTATAGCTCAAAGTGATAGTTTGATTCGGTGCTTAGGGATTTGGCGGTGTGCATGCTTAGGAGGAGGGTAATGGTAAACTAAGCTTTTGGCTGTGAGGTGAACAAGCAGAGCATGATGTCATCCATTTCAGCATGCTCTCTCTCCTTCCCCCCTCCCTCCCTCACTTCAGCCACCCCTTGAAGTGTTCAGTTCACGGCCTTGCTTTTCTTGGAGCTCTTTCCTCTTAAAACAAGGGCTCTGTCAGGCTATTGTCTGCACTGAGTGGAATGCCATCTTAAGTTCTTCGAGAACAGAGTTCCATGCTTGGGCAGTTGACATTTTTGCGCAGAGCTTTCTCACTCGAAACCACTTATAAACACCATTCCAGCAGAATACTGGTTACTACTATAAAGTTTAATAGAAGCACTTTTCACTGATATTGATCTTAATCGATATTGTGTGTTTCACCATAATGTCCTTTTTTACACGGCTACTAAAACGGCATTGTTTGGTCAGTCAGTGTAGCCAGGCTATGCAACCCCTCGCTAAAAAGACTGATGGTGTTTAAATCCCAGAAATCACCATTCCCTGTTGCTTGGCCTCCATAGGGTTAGATTCTAACCTCCATCTATGTCACTTTACGTCTTTAACTCTGATTTTCCTTACATTGCAGATATCTTCAGTGACATGTGCACAGCAGCTCTGTCTGACTCTGAGGAAAATGAAAACCCTAGGTGGGGAGATGTATCTCAGGACAGCAGATAGGCACGATGGAGCATTTGGCCATGAACTTCTGGAACATGCTGGTGGCCCAACTTGGTAAATCTTCACAGTGGGGCATCGATTTCAGCTGCTGTGCTCAGACAGAAAACTACAAGTCTGAAGTCAAGTCAATAGTGAAAATTAGAATAAATGTCAATCTGTTTTGCACTGCTTCAGCTGCTAAGGTTAAAGAAAGTTACTTTTACCAGCATTTTGTCATGTCTCAAAACCTGAACATGATCTGCTAGTCAGTGCAGTCAAAGAAACTCTGCTGTGGCTTTGCTGCACACCATACTCCCTCCTGTGGCTTAATCATGTAACCGTTGTGAGGAGGGTCATCCTGGACACATAGTGGACAAAGAAGTGCTACCATGGAAACTGGATCTCTCCATCAAGGGGGAAAATGCTTCACCGATAGACTCAATTGGAGACGGGCTTGATTGTAATTCTTGCGTTAAGACCTTAACATTTAAACTTCCTGAAACGTTGATGTTTTGTCCTGCTGAATTGTCTGCCAGTTCAGTTGTTTTATAAATAACTGAGGGAATTCTAATTTTGCATGAGATATACTTTTCCCTGAACAACATATAGTACATAGATATTTACTTCTTCTTATGTACATACATAATATATATATATTTTTTCCACTATTGTAAAATATGTGTATAACTATTCTGTAAATTCTCATCTGATCATTGTAAAAGTATTCATGCCAACTTCTTTCAAATTTTGGCTTGTGCCTCTAGTGGATTAATCTCAAATGTATGTCCTGGTTAAATGTTAGTGAATTCACTCATGAAATACCATCTTATGGTCGATTGTGATTACAGGAATTGCACATAGCCCTGAACATATTTTATGAATCTACTAAAAATGTGGTATCATTGTACAGAAAATATTCCAGTAGTACTGTACAGCTTATTTGGAAGTTGTATTGCAATACACTACAGCCCCAATATAGAATGTTTTAATATTATGTATATTTAAGAACATAGCTTTGACCATCAGTGATATGACTCATATGATCAATCAACTGTTCATCTGACTTTTGTTTAAATATCATCGTTTCTAAGCCATATAATGGCATTAAATGCCCCAGATATGGTATAACAGCATACATGAGATTGTATCGGGCCACAGTATAGCAATCTTGTAATATAAAGCGCTTCAAAAGGCTGTATTGCTACTGCAAACATTTTTTTGCATGTATTTATTTGACCATTATATCCGGGTAAGTCATTGAGAACAAATCATTATTCACAATAGCATATTATTCAATGAACTTGTCGCATTACCTCAATGTAATTCAATCTCTTCTGAATGCCCATCAAGGAGTTCTAACAATTTGGGGTGTTTAAGAATAGTAAGACATTGAAAGGCATAAGCACATGCACAAAGGGACTGAAGACAGAGGAAACTCTAGATGGAATGTAAAGAAGAGGTCTGGATTTGTTTTTCATAACCAAAAATGTTGTGTTCCTAATCTCTGAGACCAGACCTCTGCAAAAAATATCACTAAGACGTTATGAAATTCAGCCAAAAGGCAATGAATTCTCACGAAGCACAAAGCGACTGCCTTTTTAGACAGAGGTGCTGGACTCATTTAAGATGAGTTACAATGAAATGTCATTGAATCTGAGTGAATTCAGAATGCATCTGTGACTGTTTTCTATGGATAAGTGTACATTACTTTTCTGTCATTTTAAGTATATAATGAAATGCATGCATCTTGAAAGCCAATGTTAATTTCTGCTCTTTTGTCAGTGATCAATACTGTTTCCGGTATAGCAGAACACAACCAGCCAACTATATCATTATAATTCCTGCCTACCCATTGCTACTCCCTCAAGGGAAAGAAGAAAGCCATTAATGTTAGACTTAAAAGCATAATGTATTCCCTCAGTTGGTGACTGGTACTAACTTTTTATCTGCTTTCTCCTACTGATATTAAATCATATTTTAAAGAATCACATTATAACATTTGAAATGCTTAAAAGATCTAGTCTCTGGCACCAATAGCCTTATTCATAGCATATGAAAAGGATGACAAATTCCTTCTATTCCCTCATCCAAAACATGAACCTGCCATTTAAGTGCACCAACAGACATCTTTACATAACTGTAAACACAATTTTAGATGCAAAGTTTGAAAGATATGAACTTCTTATTTGGCCAGATTTCCTTGCTGGTGAGTATCATCCAGATGTTTATTTAACTAGGCAAGTCAGTTAAGAACAAATTCTTATTAACAATAACAGCAGGTTCACTGCCTTGTTCAGGGATGGAACAACACATTTTTACCTTGTGAGCTCAGGGATTTGACCTTTCGGTTACTGGCCCAATGCTCTAACCACTAGGCTACCTGCCACCCCAGATTTAAAGGCAATAAACGTTTAACATTTGATCATTTACACTATCTTTATAGTTTCCATTGGCATGTAATACTGTATGGCATTCCTGAGCTTCACTTCAATAAAGTCTTACAAAACATCTGAATTGTGCAGTAACAAAAAAAGGTGCTCATAACTGAAATGTAAACATTTTGTCCATCACTGTGGTAGAAATATGATTTGGTTTGAAATTGAAAGTGCGGTGCAGGGGATGGCAGGGAGGTGGAGGGCACTGCTTCATTGAGCTTTGTTCTATGGTGTGTCTTTCAAGCTCCAGAGGGGATTACAGAAGTAGAAAAGAGCTGGCACAAAGAGCTGAAGATGTAACAGGCATACAGAAGCTGGGACTCGAGTAAAAAATGAAAGGGACTTGCTTGAGCTCATCACTTTGTCCTTCAAGCTTGGTGCAGGTTTGCAGAGGTTCTGTGAAGACAAACTGCACCACAGCCAGAAGGAATCCATCATGAGCATCTGCCCCTAGAACAAAACAAAGACAGTACAGTATGAAGATAGGCTAAAACCACAGACTGAAAAGTTTATGAATATTTTAGCTAAAACTGCTTCTCGATCACACGTGTATGCGATGTCATGGCAACGTTGGATAGCTCAAGCGTTAGAAACACGTCATCGGGTCTAACGGTCGTCTAAGCTGTCAAATCAGACACTCCTTCGATATAAAGTTGTTTTTGACGAAAATTAAACCGTGTCAGTTTGTCACTCATGAGGTTGGAGTAGAAACATGTTCAACTACTTAAGACATTGAGTCGAATCTAGGTTGTTTCTTTAGAGTTCGACAAAAATTAACAACTAAGGAAGAATATTTCACTTCTCTCATTGACTTCCCAAACCACAGCTATAACAATGAGACAGATATTTCACCGGATGTATAAATGTGAAGCATCCACTCACTCACTACCAAATATGAGAAACCATTGGCCGGCAGTGGGAGAAGATGGATTTTGGCTGACATTCTGCTACATTTATCATCGATTAAACATTTGATCTCAATACAGTTTTCTGTTTCCAAAACTAGAATATGTTATGAACAGAGTGGGCTAAGAAAACTTTACCCTTTGACAAAGTTTAAAACATAGCGTTATTTACGAGTGCACTTCACAGAGGCATTTCCATAACGGAAATATGCAGATATATGCTATAACGGGCCAATGGGATCTCGCTAGTTTGTGCTTGGTCCTGCCCAGATCCTTTCTAGTTCTGCCCACTATGACTCATTTGTACCCATTGGAAACTACATTGATTTAGTTATAAAAAATAATCGTCCTGGTCTGTTTAGTCTCTTCGCAAGCATTCCCTGAAGATTCGCAATGTTGCAGCTCTGGATTTAGAAACTTTGTGAACAAACTGTGGATTAACTCTTAAATTGGGTTGAATCAAGGTTTCCGTTGACGTGACGCCTATCCATAAGAAGTTTTAAATAAAGTTTTATCTATTAATCTTGTTGCACCACATTTTAAAATCCTTCCTCTAATCTAAGTTTAGTTTTCACTTTAAACCTATATTAATTTAAACCATGTTGGTGCAACCCAACCTCAGTGATGACAACAGGGAAATGCAGATGTAGGCCTGTACTACATGTATTCTGTCTTGAAGCCTTGCCTGTGTTTGAGAAAGTTGATTTCCCGGTAAACTTCGTAGAAAGTTGATTTACCTAAATTAACTTGCCCAGGTTTAATGACGTAGAAAGTTGATTTATTTAAATTAACTTGCCCATATTTAATGATGACATTCTATAATAGAAGCGGACCATAAATTTGAAGAATATCTGGTAAAGTTGTGTATAACTTCGTAGCCAACCCTGTGGCCACGGAGCGCCTATGCCCTGCACAGTGCCAGTGGGCATTGTAGTTTGAATCCACGAGCCAATCAGTAGCCGCGCAGGGTTTATTCAGCAGGCTTTCCCATTCTTGTCCAATGAGATTACAGACGCCTTGTTTGCATTGCTTTTTGAATTCGGATTGAGGGAGTTGACAGATTTATCCACGCGCAAATATATATATTTACTTTTTAGAGACGGCAATAACCTACAGATAGTTAAGTGTCAATTTAGTTAGCCAGCCGCTAGCTAGCTAGCTGAACTGGTCGACTAGCCAGTTTACCACTCACCTGCGATTATTTGTTGTTAATTCCGAAGGTTTATGTAAGTCTTAACATTTGTTTATTTTCCAGCAACCATGTTTATGAAGTACTGTAGTTAGTTAGCTAACGAAATTCGTTAGTGTTTGATTTAATTAGTTGACGTTAGTAACAACACGTTGTATAGGGTAATGTACAGTCGCAAACGTTTAGCCAGTCTGGTTCGTTTTTGTTAAACAACCAGTTAGCTCGTCTTTGACGAGGGTTTTCACTGTACGTTGGTGCAGTCATAAATACACTTGCATTTGTGTTGTTTTGCTGGTTAACGTTACATAGTTAATCAGATGTTGCTAACTGGGGTCGGGACGTATGTTACGTTAACGTTGTTACGTCATGTTTGTAAAATAGTTTTCTGGAAATGTTTTTTAAATGCAACATTGGTTTTCAATGGCTTGACAATTTTGTCGTTAGAACTGAAATTCTATAAAGATGTGTGATATAACATATAGGGTGTAAGTGGTATATACATCTGAAATTAAGTCATATTTTGACAGAAATAGCTATGTTTATCAACTTGACCAATCCATATTTTAGTATTTGGCTATCAAAAACATGTATATGTATGGAGAACATCCAACTTCCTTTTTATATATATTCTGGCTGAACTTGGAGAGAGAACCTCCTTATTTTACTTTACCATAAGATTAATGGCAGTATTCTGAGACCATAAGACACTTTTTATTTTTGTATTCTTTTGATGTGTAGGGGGGGTCATCATCAAAGTTATTTGAAGTATTTGGTTGTCTGTATGTGCAGAATGTTACCTTTCCCAAATCCCTGACTTGTCTACCATGTCTCAGTTTGGCACCCCTTTAAGCCCAATGTTTCCTTTTTGCAACACTTCCAAAACTACCTCAATACAAACATCATCAAAATGAAAATAGACAGTCTGGGAGAATTGAAAATTCCAAAAAGAATGAATTTAGCAGTATTGATTTTGTAATTGCTACTTTTAGCATAATAATTGTCCATGGCAAAATACATTGAATTGAAGGAAATTAGCTTTTAAATGGCAAAATTCTCACGTTCCAAGGCAGAATATGTACTGTACAATCGCATCAAATTAGCTTTAAAACTGCAACATTTTCTTTCAGCTCCACGGCAAAATGTGTAGAATTGCAGGAAATTCACTTTAAATTGCAAACATTTCTCCAAGCTCCATTGAGAAAATGTTGAATTGCAGGAAGTTGACTTAAAGAACCAACATTTTTCTTCGCCGCTAAAATGGGGGGCCTTGCCGACCATTCCCATCTTACCTAGAAAATCCCTGAATAAATCCTTGCCTAGGGTACCAGTGTGGTCTCAGACAAGTTTGTAACATTTCAGAGACTACTAATACAACAATGTAGTCTAGCGGTTAAGAGGTTGGGCCAGTAATCAAAAGGTTGCTAGTTTGAATCCCCGAGCTGGCTAGGTAAGAACATCTGTCTGTGCACGTGAGCAAGGCACTTAACCCTAATTGCGCCTATAAGTCGCTCTGAATAAGAGAGTCTGGTCCATTTTTTAATATATATATAATACAGGATGCAATTTTAGAGACATTGTATTTTTGCAACTGTGGGTCTCACAGGGTTAAAGGGGAATGTCTAAATGTTATGACTTCATATTTATCTCCAGCACCACCTCAACATACAGTTGAAGTTGGAAGTTTACATACACCTTAGACAAATACATTTTAACTAATTTTTTTAAATGTTATTTTTTACAATTCCTGACATTTAATCCTAGTAAAAATGACCTGTTTTAGGTCAGTTAGGATCACCACTTTATTTTAAGAATGTGAAATGTCAGAATAATAGTAGAGAGAATGATTTATTTCAGCTTTTATTTCTTTCATCACATTCCCAGTGGGTCAGAAGTTTACATACACTCAATTAGTATTTGGTAGCATTGTCTTTAAATTCTTTAACCTGGTTGTGGAAGGCTATCCGAAATGTTGTCCTTTAGCGATTTAGCCACAACTTTGGAAGTATGCTTGGGGTCATTGTCCATTTGCGACCAAGCTTTAACTCCCTGACTGATGTCTTGATGTTGCTTCAAAATATCCACCAAATTTTCCTACATCATGATGCCATCTATTTTATGAAGTGCACTAGTCCCTCCTGCAGCAAAGCACCCCCACAACATGATGCTGCCATCCCCGTGCTTCACGGGTGGTGTTCTTCAGCTTGCAAGCCTCCCTTTTTCATTATGGCTAAACAGTTATATTTTTGTCTCATCAGACCAGAGGACATTTCTCCAAAAAGTATGATCTTTGTCACCATGTGCAGTTGCAAACAGTAGTCTGGCTTTTTTTATGGCGGTTTTGAAGCAGTGGCTTCTTCTTTGCTGAGCGGCCTTTCAAGTTATGTCGATATAGGACTCGTTTTACTGTGGATATAGATACTTTTGTATCTGTTTCCTCCAGCATCTTCACAAGGTCCTTTGCTGCTGTTCTGGGTTTGATTTGTACTTTTCGCACCAAAGTACGTTCATCTCTAGGAGACAGAACACATCTCCTTCCTGAGCGGTATGATGGCTGCGTGGTCCCATGGTGTTTATACTTGCGTACTATTGTTTGTACAGAGGAACGTGTTACCTTCAGGTGTTTGGAAATTGCTCCCAATGATGAACAAGACTTGTGGAGGTGTACAATTTTTTTTCTGAGATCTCGTCTGATTTCTTTTGATTTTTCCATGATGTCAAGCAAAGAGGCACTTAGTTTGAAGGTAGGCCTTGAAATACATCCACAGGTACACCCCCAATTGACTCAAATTATGTCAATTAGCATATCAGAAGCTTCTAAAGCCATGACAATTTTCTGGAATTTTCCAATCTGTATAAAGGCACAGTCAACTTAGTGTATGTAAACTTCTGACTCACTGGAATTGTGATACAGTTAGTTATAAATGAAATAATCTGTCTAAACAATTGTTGGAAAAAAGACTTGTCACGCACAAAGTAGATGTCCTAACCGACTTGCCAAAACTATAGTTTGTTAACAAGAAATGTGTGGAGTGGTTGAAGAACGAGTTTTAATGACTCCAACCTAAGTGTATGTACATTTCCGACATCAACTGTATGTGAAAATTGGCTGTTTCTGTTTTGTAGTAAAAAATGTATTTCCAATGATACCATAAACCAGTTAGTAGGCAATGCCTACTCATAATTGGTTAAAGTCACAATACACACTTTTTTTACTACAAATCCTAGAAATGTGCCATTTTCACATGTTAATGTTGCAGTGGTGCTGGAAATGGTGAATATAAAGTTGAGCATTTTTTGAATTTCCCTTTTTAAGGACGTGGAAAATGACTGTACCTGTATAGCAGGGTGTGTCCAACGTTGGACAGTATGCCCTTAATCAGAAGATGGTTCTAATTAGAAGGTCCTTGAATGCATCACTGAGCTTTGCCCAATAAATAATCGAATCCAATTGTTAGACACTACCACTCCGTCCGTGTATTCCCTATATTCGTTGCCGCCACTCCAAAATATATCATAAAAACAAAATACTACAACTAAAACCAGATATAAGTTGTAGAAAATATAATGGAGTTTTGTTTTAATAAAATAATATTTGAAGTCTAGCAATCACTAAAATAAAACTAGACTGTCGAGGCAAATCTCCCCCATTTGACTTTGTGTTTGGGTCACTCAGATAGAACACTGCATAAGCCATGGCAAAATGTGTAGAATTGCAGGATATTAGCTTTAAAACAGCAAAAGTTTTCTGAGGCCAAGAGGACAGGCTCAAATTTTGGTTGCAGACTGCGGCATTAGCCATGCCCCGCCTCCCGCTAACTTTGTCACCACTGAAGTAAAAACATTTTTTTTTATATAATTCATAGGGGAAATGCTGAACATGAATGTCAATGTTTGGTCACACATGCTTCATTCTACTTCTCGTCTGCGATAGCATGGTGCCCATATTGCAAGGCTGATTAGCTAAAACAGACAGGTGTACGTTCAAAGCGAACATACCACATGGAATTCATGTTTGGAATTTATCTGGGAGGAAGGTGGTTGCGTCTAAGCAACATTTACCACAACCTACTAATTACAACCATCTACCAATTATGGATATACATTCAATCGTGGTTTAAGTATCACCAGGCAGAGGCACATATTGGCAAATAACTCGCAAGGTGAGATGCCAATATGTTATAAGACCCGAATTCCACTTGGGTATAAAATGGGCTACACACATTTTTATTTTCATCATTTATATTCCAAGTGGTTTGGCATTTGACACCTCACTCTCTCCTCAAGCTCTGACTTTACTAACTTTTGATTGTTTAGACAGGATTGTGCCACCACCCGTGTCACACTTCCATGGCTGACAGCAGCATAGTTACTTTGGGGATGGCTCGGAGCCTGCTGGTGGACTCCTCTGTGTATGACTCCAGGATGGCTGAGACTACTAAGGATGTATTCCTGGGTTTGGGCTCTGAAGACATGGAAGGCAAGAGTTTCACCCTTTCTCTCAATCAGTGTGATATTAACTGCTTTTTACCTGAGGCTGTCACTCAAAACAGGAAGGATTTCGTTTTATGATTGCTTTCACATTACCTTTGAGATTCACTGTGCCCTTGGTCCTCTATTCCCTTGTAGAGATGCTACCTCGGGTCGAAACCAGAGTTGTTCTGGTAGGAGAAGCTGGAAAAAATGGAGCACTTGTCAAAGCACTGCAGGTACCGTGCCCTAATGGTTTGAGCCCAGTTGTATGGGCTGTCATTGTGGAAGCATCATTGCATTATGATTTGTTGCGTGTGATTGTTTTCATTTAGATTTTTAATAATGAGTACAGTGAGTATACAAAACATTAGGAACACCTGCTCTTTCCTTGACATACATTGACCAGGTGAATCCAGGTGAAAGCTATGATTCCTTATTGATGCCACCAATTAAATCAGTGTAGATGAAGGGGAGGAGACAGGTTAACTTTGTCTGTGAATGTGAAGCTACGGCACAGGGCTCAACTGTAGGAATAAAACGGGTTCACTCTTTAGCGACTGAGAAGCTTTTTGATCTGAAGGCTTCTTTAAATGATCTATTTTGTGTTCCAATCTGTAGTAGTGGCACATTCGCTGACAGCTTAATCAGAGGGCGAAGTCTGCTGAGTGATTTGACAAAGTTGACCTGCTGCTTTCAACTTTATTAATTTAGCAGAACTTTCCCCCCAGATAGCGTTTGACATTTGTTTGAAGTTCTTGCCTTCTGGGTTGCAATGACACAGGCCCGTTGTTCAGATAATTTGTCAGTTTGGTGTCGCCAGCTTGAGGTCAATGCTTCATTTTGCAGGCCGTCAGAATAATGGAAGTCCCAGTGGTTAAGATTAGAGGAGGAGAACCGGGTGCTGAGACTGGAGAGAAATTGATAAAATCTATAGTCAATATGGTAGGTCTTTTTTCGGTGTTGCATGCTTTAATCCATCAAGGGGGGTCTCTTTGCATGGGCAATCTCAAGGTGATTGGTGTGTAGCTGCAGCAGTGTCCTCACAATTACCGGTAAATGTCACAGATTTATACTGTTAACACCTGTTGTCCAAGCTTAGATGTCTCTAACAAAATGATCTAACACGTTCACACTGTTTATTCCTCTAATGCTTTGTCTTCTGGTGTATGGTGCCAATAATTCTGTGGGGATTATGTATTTTATGAATACGGTTTACAGGTATCATACATGATTTCTCTCTTCAGCTCAATGATCTCTGATTCATATAGGCTGTGTTCTTGATTCAATTTCTGCTCGACTGAATTTAGTGAGTCAAATGGAATCAAAATAACACCCTCAGAGTGAGCACTGGAAATTGTTTCATGCGGCATTGAGCAATGTCATGGTGAGCATCGGTCTGTCTCTCTGCAAATTAATGAACGGGTTTCAAGTACCTGAACTTCAATGTTTACCGTTTGCTCTAAACTCACCTACTTTAAATGTATCACTCATATTGCAATATAATATCATGATTATCAAATGACTCCTTTGATATGAAAGGGCTGCTTGTGTGTCCCTACTCACATTAACAGCAACCTTTTTTAATCCACAGGATATCAACGTGCCTTGCATAAAGACCGACAATGTCAAAGAGTTTGGAGATGGAGAAAACACTGAGTTTGAGACGGTGTTTGTGCTCAAAGACTTTGCCTCTCCTGACTACATCTATCTTTACAAACATGACAACCGGATCGTGGGCCCCCCGGTTGTTCTCCACTGTGCGAGACGAGAGGAGGTAAGGACAGGAGCAAATCACTCCTGAAATATACTCACTCACTCTGGGATGGCACTCGCAGTGCTCGGCTGTGGATCACTCCTCGCCGGTTCAAGATATGAGGTTTTGACTGTTATGGTGCAATTTAGCATCTGCCTGCAATGGGAGATGAAGTAAAACATGGCAGAAAAGGTGTGCTTTCAAGTTTACATAGATTTATATGATGGGTTTTGATTGTTCCCGTGAACCCTGAGAAATGCATCACTGTTGTCTGGTCTAAGCAGAGCACCTGCTCAACTCAGTCAGATTACTGGGGAAGATGAACACACCTGTGGCCACAGATCACTGCAAACCTCACCAGTCACCTCTCCAAGATGAACGTATATCTATGAAGGAATGCATCACAACTCTGAACTGAATAGATTTAAAATATGGCCGTATTCAGAATGAGAAATGATCTCTGCATCGATCCCCATATCTACAGAGCCTGGTAACTTGGAGATCAACAGAACACACACATACTTACAAATGCAGTGGCCTTTCATACAGCTTTGCTACTGACCAGTAAATACCCCCCAAAAAAAAAAAAATGTACTTGATAAAAGCAGTGGAGGAAATGATGCATGAGCAATGTTACCAATATCCGAGATTTATAAGAACCATTTGTTGTTTCCCACAGCCCCTGCCGTTTTCCTCTCGTCCTCTATACTCTACCACCATGCTCAACTTGTCGCTGTGTTTCACCGGTTTCCGCAACAAAGAGGAAGTTGTAAGTGGAATGGGTTCAAGTTGACTGTCATTATTTGTAGCACTACCAAGTACCAACATGTTGGTTTTGTTTGCTTTTTAATGCTAAGAGATGTGTGTTGGTGCCAAATGTCACTTACTGCCTTTAACCCCCGCAGAAAAACCTGGTGAATCTGGTGCATCACATGGGAGGCACCATTCGGAAGGACTTCAGCACTAAAGTCACCCATCTCATTGCATACTCCACTCATGGCGAGAAATACAAGGTTTGTAAAACACCCCTAACCTTTCCTCCCGTCTGGAAGAGCTCATGTATAGACCTAATCCATGCCATTTATTTTCTTCCCCACATGACATTTCATTTGCTGACTTAAGTTTTTGTTTTATTGATTCTCGGTGGTTCTGTTCGCTTTTCTCCACCCCATCTTTTTCTGAGTTGAAAGCTCAACTTGTTTAGATGTTTTGCTCCAGCACTTTAAACAGGAAAGTAGCCTAGCTCTCTTAACAGACATACTGAGACATTTTACATTGGAAAGTGAGTACTTAATGGAGTACAAGAATGAGATCCGTTTCAATACACTATGCCGTTTTTCATCCCTGGCTTTTGATGGAGCTTTTTACCTCTTGCAGTACCTGGCACACAGCCTACAGCTGTTGTAAAAGAGGGCCAAACACCTCAATCCTCTTTTAAAGAGTAGTTTCTGTACCATACTGGGCATAAGAGGCTGCTGAGGGGCTGGAACAGAGCAAATAGAATGGCATCAAACTCATGGAAACCATGTGTTTGATATATTTGATACCATTCAACTCATTCCTCTCCAGTCGTTACCACAAGCCAGACACAAGCCCCCCAATTATCCTGTGGTACCTGGGTATATCGTATTGCCGGCAGTGCACACAAGGGCCTCTTTCTTTCCTGACGTAAAAAAACGAAATAATGCACAAAACAAATGTAGGCAGCATGGATCTTGATCCAGGAGGGGATTGTCTCTGCTTTAACCAAGAGGCTGGATCTTGCAAGTTAGCCACTTAGTTCGCAAACCAAATGCATAGCTGGAGCCCTGATCTGAAGATCACTTTCTAAGATGTGCCAAATAAATTGACTTCTAGTTATAAACCGTTGTACCCACCCACCGAGCTTTAGGGAGCCCCCACAAAAAAATCGTAGTCTTTATTTCATAATACCCCAGTATGTGGTATATACTAGAGGTTTACCGATTATGCTTTTTCAACACCGATACCGATTATTGGAGGACTAAAAAAAGAGGATACCGATTTAATCAGACTTTTTTTGGGTGGGGAATAATGACAATTACAACAATACTGAATGAACACTTATTTTAACTTAATATAATACATCAATGAAATCAAGTGCTGTTTGAATGAATGCTTACGAGCCTGCTGGTGCCTACCATCGCTCAGTCAGACTGCTCTATCAAATCATAGACTTAGTTATAACATAATAACACACAATAATACGAGCCGTAGGTCATTTAATATGGTCGAATCCGGAAACTATAATCTCAAACAAAACGTTTATTGTTTCAGTGAAATACGGAACCGTTTGGTATTCTATCTAACGGGCGGCATCCCTAAGTCTAAATATTGCTGTTACATTGCACAACCTTCAATGTTATGTCATAATTACATAAAATTCTTGCAAATTAGTTCGCAATGAGTCAGGCGGCCCAAACGGTTGCATATACCCTGACTCTGCGTGCAATGAACGCAAGAGAAGTGACACAATTTCACCTGGGTAATATTGCCTGCTAACATTTCTTTTAGCTAAATATGCGTGTTTAAAAAATATATACTTCTGTGTATTCATTTTAACAAAGGCATTGGTGTTTATGGTTAGGTATGTTGGAGCAACAACCGCCCTTTTTCGCGAATGTGCACCGCATCGATTATATGCAACGCAGGACACGCTAGATAAACTAGTAATATCATCAACCATGTGTAGTTATAACTAGTGTTTATGATTGATTTTGTTTTTTATAAGATAAGTTTAACGCTAGCTAGCAACTTACCTTTGCTTCTTACTGCATTCGCATAACAGGCGGGCTCCTCGTGAGGCAGGTGGTTAGAGCGTTGGACTAGTTAACTGTAAGGTTGCAAGATTGAATCCCTGAGCTGACAAGGTAAAAATCTGTCGTGCTGCCCCTGAATACGGCAGTTAACCCACCCACCGTTCCTAGGCCATCATTGAAAATAAAAATGTGTTCTTAACTGACTTGCCTCGTTAAATAAAGTTGTATATAATACAATTGGCGTCCAAAAATACAGATTTCCGATTGTTATGAAAACTTGAAATCGGCCCTAATTAACCGACCATTCCGACTAATCGGTATACCTCTAGTATATACGGTATACCTCCTAATATGACATACTTCTCTGTGTCTAGCTTGCTGTGTGTATGGGAACACCCATCCTCACCCCAACTTGGATCCATAAGGCCTGGGAGCATAGAGAGGATGTGTAAGTATCTCCTCACGCTACAGACAATGGCCAAAGCCAACTGCATGCCCAGTCCTCATTGTGGTCTTCACGTTCATGTCTGTACATCAATGTATACTATTATGTACATGTATGAGGGCTGACAACCACCTGTTCTTACAGTAGTTTCCATGCTGGAGATGAAGATTTCCGCACCGAATTCAAAGTTCCCCCCTTTCAAGACTGTGTGCTGAGCTTCCTGGGCTTCTCAGATGAAGAGAAGACCAACATGGAGGAAAGGACAATCAAACATGGTATTAGCCAGAGGTCTTACATTTTCAGTATTTATTTTTTGTCCCTTCATATGTTTTATCTAGGCTTTACAAAAGCTACTCTACAAGCACATTATCCTCCCTTCTATTATGGAGTACTTTTGGAGTTTCTAAAACTTTGTGTTTCTCCAAGGTGGCAGCCACCTGGAGGTTGGTGATCAGAAGTGCACTCACATGGTGGTGGAGGAAAACGCTGTCAAGGAGCTGCCGTTCGTACCATCAAAGAGACTGTATGTTGTCAAGCAGGAGGTGAGCACTTCAATGTAGTAGGTGTCAGCTTACATCACCGTACTGGCGGTAGGCAGACAAACATGTAACATTTCCCAGGTCAACAGTATGTCTGACTGAAGCATAACACCTCAAATTCATGTGCCTCAAATTCACGAATTCTCTAATATGTTGGCGTTGTCAAGTCTGGGAAAATGAGCCTTGTTGTTTTCTTCTAAGGATTATGTCAAATACGTATTTCTATTTCATGTATTTGGCTGTATTGATTGGTAAACTCTTGCCTCACTTGGATGATCAATATTTAATTTTCCTTTCGACTAGACAAGTCATTTGAGCAGAGATGGTGAGCACTGGTGTTCCCCACCTTGTATCAATACTCTTTTTCTTTGCTTGTTCAAGTGGTTCTGGGGAACGATACAGATGGATGCCCGAGCAGGAGAGTCCATGTACTTCTATCAGAAGGTAAGTTTAGTCTGTCAGTCAATCTGATTCATCCTCCCAATGCCCCTACACAAACCTCTATACAGTGGAATGGACACTGCTAAGATTCTATAAACTGTGTCACGCATATCCTCATGATTATCCCTCTCTGGAAGGAGTTTGGGAAATAAAATGCAAACATTTTTCACGTACAAACTTTGTCCAAATCAAAAAAGCTCCCCCAAAATTGGATGATCCCTGTGATAGAATATTTACTTTGATTGGCAATGCTCTGCATTTTTTCAAAGTCCATGTCTGGATTGTAAGAGAAAGCGTTCTTGGAAAGCGTGTTAACGTTTTAATCAAACTTATATAAATCTGAGTATTCACAATAATCGTAGTATTGTGCGCTTGCAAACCAGTGGAGGCTGTTGAGGGGAGAACAGCACATAATAATGGCCCGAACGGAGCAAATGGAATTGCATCAAACACCTGGAAACCATGTATTTGATACCGTGCCACTGATTTGACACTTATACGTGTAATTGCTTTGCATGTGCAAACGGATGATAAACTAGGTGAAATTATGGCTTCACAAATCTCATCACAATTTTGAACCTCTCCCCTGCAGAGCTTAATCGAGCATCTGACCAAAATACGTGAGAATTTAGTTCTGGTTTAACAGAGATGCCTTTCCACCACAGTGCCTTCCTTTTTCTTTTTACACACATTTTTCTCCATACACCCTCATCTGACATGCCCACGTTTCTCCTACTCTCAGATGGACAGTCCTGTGCTGAAGAAGGCTGTGTCCCTGCTGTCCCTCAACACACCCAACAGTAACCGGAAGAGGAGGCGTCTGCGGGAAACCCTGGCCCAGCTCACCAAGGAGACTGAGATCTCTCCCTTCCCTCCACCCCGCAAGAGGCCTTCTGCCGAACACTCCATGTCCATGGGCTCTCTGCTGGACATCTCCAACACCCCCGAGACCTGCAAGGCCTTGGCAGGTGAGAGAGGAGCCACGGTCACTCATCAGCCACACACGTCATGTCACAGGGCTGGTAACACTGGGTGTTAGTTAGCCTGTCAACGGTGGTTAATAAGCGCCTCTGACCTCGTTAAAAATTAATGCAGGCAAAAACAGACAGGGATTATAGCATCATTAGTGTCTCATGTCAGCTGAAATCAGAGCCTTGTCATAGACTAAGGAGGCGGTCACTGCTTGTTGCAGGGGGAGGCAGGAAGAACCAGCACTCTCTGCTATTCTGTTTGAACTCCCCCCAAAGAGACTGAACACCCTGTCTTTCAGAGCACAGTATAGAGAGCAGCAGGCGTAGGAGGTGCTGTGCTGAGGCCAACAGGCAGAGGAGGATGAGTGCCAGGGAGATGAGTAGGGCGGACAAAGAGTGGCCCTAGCACTACCACCCCTCAGCAGGAAGCAGAGACCCCAGAGGCCCCCATGGGCCCTCAGGACAGGGAGTGTGTCCTTAGCCAGCCCAGTCCCCGGCCACAGAGACTGGGGAGGGTTCGTGGAGGGACTCTTCACAGGAGTCAGTCTGTCTCAGCGAATGCCAGGAGATGAAGGGTCACTCAGTTGAACTGTCACTGTGGGGAAATCCGATTTGGTATGATATTAGAAATTATATAAGAACTGTCTAGATGATCAAAGTGGTGCAAGAATAGTAGGTTGAGCCTTAAAGCCTGCAGAGTTGACTGGAGAGTTGAGGATGAAATTATATGAAGGAATGGGATTATATGAAATACATTTAGTTGCATTCTGGAACCATTCTCACGAGCTAAGATAAAAGCCCCAAGTCTTCTGCAGAGTAGCGTTCACTTTGCATGTCAGAATCTCAATTTTCTAAACTCCGAGACACCCAGGAAGTCAAAATAAGTTCAGAAGTTGTGGGTAGTCAAAAGAAAACATGTTTTTCACCACTGTCTCAATCAATATACACCTCTTGACGATCCCTGGCTCTCTTCCAGAACATTCCCGGCCCTTGAAGAGCTCTACACCTGCTGTCCTGAAGCAGTCGGCTAGATGGCAGGTCTCCAAGGAGTTGTACCAGACAGAGAGCAACTATGTGGATATTCTCACCACAGTCTTGCAGGTTTGTCGTTGCTGCTGTGGATGTTGGGCTCACTTAGCACCACCGGGGCTGCTAGGGTCCTAATCAGGCTGTCCCACTGGTGCCTGAGTTCAGTAACCAGTGGGGGAGAAAATTAATAGGATTGTGCGCATCAGGACTGTCAGCCAGCCAGGCTCCCACTCGCACTGCAGAGCTCTTTGCTGCTCATCGACCCAAACCTCAGGCCTGTCCTTGTCTCATCGCTCCTATTCTCACATCTCCCTCCTCTGCTCGCTACAGCATTACTATGATACCAGTAGAATGAAGGTGTTCAGCAAACCTCACTACCATATTTCCTAATCGGTGTGGTGTACTCTACTTTTGCGCGTACATCACCTTGTTCTCTTTCACCCTGACCCATGCCCACTCACTCCCACTCGTATGCAGTCACCAGTAGTGTCCTCTCTCTGTACCACGCCCACTGCACCATGCCAGCCCAGGAGACAGATGGCCGGCTTCACATTGGATGGTCTTTAACACTGACTGCTGACCCCATGTCCACTGCCCTCTGAAGTCAGCCCATGAACTGGCCTGCCAAGAAGTTGGCTTGAATACCAATGATCCCATTATGATTCACACATGTTGGGCGCTTGTTAAAATGTATTTTTATTAGAAGGTAATTCCAGGCCATTTTGAACCTTTTTGATTATACTTTTTACAGGGAAAGCTGAATAGAGCTTTGCTAGATCAGAACTTTTTAATGGGAATCATTTCTTGTAGTTTATTAGGGGACCTACTTTCACTGTTTGAGTTTTCTATGTCTTTGATAAGATGATGGGGAGGCAGGGTGGTCTTTTATAATTAATACTTACCTGCACTCTAAAATGATTTGACTTTCTACTTTTACAAACATTCTCATAGAACTATTCAGTCTGAAATAGAGAGTACCTTGTGTATGTATTGATTAAGGGAATAGTGGGCTAAGTCTGAGTCTCACCTGAAACGTCTGTTCCTTTTAGCTGTTCAAAGTCCCCCTGGAAAAAGAAGGCCAAGTTGGTGGACCCATTTTGGCTCCGGAAGAAATCAAGACCATCTTTGGCAGCATCCCAGAGATCTTCGACGTACACACCAGGATAAAGGTGGGCACTTCTCTCCTTGAAATATCCCAAGATGACCTGAACAAGAGTTTAATCTGCAGTGAAGTCACCTAAACGCCCTCTGTGTCTCTCTGCTTATTGGGTTGATTTGACAGGCCGATCTGGAGGAGCTGGTCATGGACTGGTCTGAGGACAAGAGTGTCGGGGACATCATTCTCAAATACGTGAGTATAGCAGGCCTTTGTTCTGAATGTTGTATTGAGCCATTTTGGACATTCTCACTCGGTTCCTTTCTCTGTCTGTCAGTCTAAAGACCTGGTGAAGGCTTACCCGCCATTCGTCAACTTCTTTGAGATGAGCAAGGAGACCATAGTGAGGTGTGAGAAGCAGAAGCCAAGGTTCCATGCTTTCCTCAAGGTATGTGACCTCTGAGACGATGTACATTTGTGTATACATCCACGTGAGTGTAGGTTTAGAAGTTACCATATGCCTCATGCTAAAGGTCATTCATTGCTTGTCTCTATGTACAGTGAACTTGAAGAAAATGTCTCGGTCTGTGTTGTGGATGTGAGTGATTGTGTGTGTGTGTGTAAGTAAGCCGCAACATGTCTGTCAGGTCTCCTCCTGCTTTAACAGCAGTGTTTGTTTTGTTTTTTGCCTCCAGATCAATCAGGCGAAGCCCGAGTGTGGACGACAGACGCTGGTGGAGCTGCTGATTCGCCCTGTGCAGAGACTGCCTAGCGTCGCCCTTCTCCTCAACGGTAGACTACACCGCACACAAACACACTTGACAGCCAAATCTTGAGCAACATGGTACATATGTGGCGTGATAGAAGTACTAACTTTATGCATTCTCCTCACCTGCATATGAAGAGAGCGCTTGATTTCTGACTAAAATGTCACAGGAAAATACTGATAGATGCTCCTCGCCTTTATCCACAGTTGTGTTATAAATCTGTCGGCCATATCAGTTGTTTGCCCTTGGCTTTTTTCACTGTTCTATCAATTATATATGTCAACGTTCATTGACCCATCTATCTTGCAGATATTAAGAAACACACTGCCTGTAACAACCCTGACAAAATCACTTTGGAGAAGGCAATCGAATCACTCAAGGAAGTTATGACGTGAGTCAACTGTGCACCACCGGCCATGCATGAAGCATTTTGTTGTAATTAAGTTAAAGCCTCATCCATTAGCCATGCATTTACATAAAGTGATTGTAGCATCAGTTGGCTAACGGAATTTATTTGACCCCCCCCCCAAGTCACATAAACGAGGACAAGAGGAAAATAGAGGGACAGAAGCAGATCTTTGATGTCGTCTATGAAGTTGACGGCTGCCCTGTAAGTTGTTTGTGCATTTCTTCACCGAAATGTGGCACGCTTTGTTGAGCCGCTAATCCGTTAATGGCTGTCCTCCAGCACCATAACGGCTAAGCCTCTCCCATAATGGCATTAATGGCTGTCCTCAGCACCATAACGACAAGGCCTCTCTCTCTATGCATTAATGGCTGTCCTCGGCACCATAACGACAAGGCCTCTCTCTATGCCTTAATGGCTGTCCTCAGCACCATAACGACAAGGCCTCTCTCTATGCCTTAATGGCTGTCCTCAGCACCATAACGACAAGGCCTCTCTCTATGCCTTAATGGCTGTCCTCAGCACCATAACGACAAGGCCTCTCTCTCTATGCATTAATGGCTGTCCTCAGCACCATAACGACAAGGCCTCTCTCTCTATGCATTAATGGCTGTCCTCAGCACCATAACGACAAGGCCTCTCTCTCTATGCATTAATGGCTGTCCTCAGCACCATAACGACAAGGCCTCTCTCTCTATGCATTAATGGCTGTCCTCAGCACCATAACGACAAGGCCTCTCTCTATGCCTTAATGGCTGTCCTCAGCACCATAACGACAAGGCCTCTCTCTATGCCTTAATGGCTGTCCTCAGCACCATAACGACAAGGCCTCTCTCTATGCAATAATGGCTGTCCTCAGCACCATAACGACAAGGCCTCTCTCTATGCATTAATGGCTGTCCTCAGCACCATAACGACAAGGCCTCTCTCTATGCATTAATGGCTGTCCTCAGCACCATAACGACAAGGCCTCTCTCTATGCATTAATGGATGTCCTCAGCACCATAACGACAAGGCCTCTCTCTATGCATTAATGGCTGTCCTCAGCACCATAACGACAAGGCCTCTCTCTATGCATTAATGGCTGTCCTCAGCACCATAACGACAAGGCCTCTCTCTATGCATTAATGGATGTCCTCAGCACCATAACGACAAGGCCTCTCTCTCAGCACCATAACGACAAGGCCTCTCTCTATGCCTTAATGGCTGTCCTCAGCACCATAACGACCAGGCTCTATGCATTAAGGTCCTCAGCACCATAACGACTCTCTATGCATTAATGGATGTCCTCAGCACCATAACGACAAGGCCTCTCTCTCTATGCATTAATGGATGTCCTCAGCACCATTAGGACAAGGCCTCTCTCTATGCCTTAATGGCTGTCCTCAGCACCATAACGACAAGGCCTCTCTCTATGCATTAATGGATGTCCTCAGCACCATAACGACAAGGCCTCTCTCTATGCATTAATGGCTGTCCTCAGCACCATAACGGCTAAGCCTCTCCCATAATGGCTGTCCTCAGCACCATAACGGCTAAGCCTCTCCCATAATGGCTGTCCTCAGCACCATAACGGCTAAGCCTCTCCCATAATGGCTTTAATGGCTGTTCTCCAGCGCCATAACGGCAAAGGCCTCTCCCATAACGGCATTCATGGCTGTCCTCAGCAACATAACGGCCAGGCCTCTCCCTATGCGTTAATAGCTGTTCTCCAGCACCATAACGGCCAGGCCTCTCCCTATGTGTTAATAGCTGTTCTCCAGCACCATAACGGCCAGGCCTCTCCCATAACGGCATTCATGGCTGTGCTAATATATGCCATTTAGCAGACGCTTTTATCCAAAGCGACGTACAGTCATGTGTGCATACATTCTACGTATGGGTGGTCCCGGGGATCGAACCCACTACCCTGGCGTTACAAGCGCCATGCTCTACCAACTGAGCTACAGAAGGACCCCATGTGCTCAGCAACATAACGGCCAGGCCTCTCCCTATGCGTTAATAGCTGTTCTCCAGCGCCATAACGGCCAGGCCTCTCCCATAACGGCATTCATGGCTGTGCTCAGCAACATAACGACCAGGCCTCTCCCTATGCGTTTAATAGCTGTTCTCCAGCACCATAACAGCAAGGCCTCTCCCTATGCGTTAATGGCCGTGCTCCAGCACCATAACGGCCTGGCCTCTCCCTATGCGTTAATGGCTGTACTCCAGCACCATAACGGCCTGGCCTCTCCCTATGCGTTAATGGCCGTGCTCCAGCACCATAACGGCCTGGCCTCTCCCTATGCGTTAATGGCTGTACTCCAGCACCATAACGGCCAGGCCTCTCCCTATGCGTTAATAGCTGTTCTCCAGCACCATAACGGCCTGGCCTCTCCCTATGCGTTAATGGCTGTACTCCAGCACCATAACGGCCTGGCCTCTCCCTATGCGTTAATGGCTGTACTCCAGCACCATAACGGCCTGGCCTCTCCCTATGCGTTAATGGCTGTACTCCAGCACCATAACGGCCAGGCCTCTCCCTATGCGTTAATGGCTGTACTCCAGCACCATAACGGCCTGGCCTCTCCCTATGCGTTAATGGCTGTACTCCAGCACCATAACGGCCAGGCCTCTCCCTATGCGTTAATGGCTGTACTCCAGCACCATAACGGCCAGGCCTCTCCCTATGTGTTCACCCTGATATCCCTATTTATTTCAGCTAATTTCCACGGGATGCATTTTTTTGTACTGTTCACTGCGTATTTATAGCTTGTAATTAATGGATTATTGTGCTGGAGTTAACTTGATAATGTGTGTGTGGAGAGAATTTGTGTAGAGCTGTGTGTATGTGTGAACCGAAGTCCTCTTTTCAGGTGATAATAGTGGAGATGAGTTGGGACTAGAGGGAGTGAATTAGTATACCTTTGGCTCTGGGCTGTGAGTATAGCTCTATTTATCTTGATTTGGATAAGCAGAGCATCCAAATGAATAAACATAGTTTGATGATAGGGTTTTAAAGGAATAATGGGACTGGAAATGGAAATTCCTCCATCAGCCGTGCAGTGAAATTACCAATCTGTGGAGTTAGACCCATTAATACCAAATATGCCGCTTTAAATGAGGCCTGTGATTGAATCATGAAGCTCTCTCTGGTGACCGTGTTTGTTTGTTTATTCAGGAATGGTTGCTGGATGTCTTTTTGGTTGTGTGATATTCATCCCGTCTTCTCGCTCACTCTCTCTCTCCTCCTCAGGCCAACCTGCTCTCGTCCCACCGCAGCCTGGTCCACAGGGTGGAGACCATCGCCCTGGGAGACAAACCCTGTGACCGAGGCGAGCACGTCACACTCTTTCTCTTCAATGACTGTCTTGAGGTAACGCCAACATCAATGAAGTAATACCAACATTGAAAACCTGCTCATCTGACACTCCAGCCAGGCTCAATGATATGCTGAATATTTGAACCCTGGTCAACATGTCACTGTATTGACTAGTGATGGCCCAGACATGGCTTTAGATGTTAGAACTTTACAATACACCCAAAATGCCCTCCCAAGTTAATGCCATTGCTCATTTGAGAAAATCTTGCCCGTCCTCTATCCCCCCACATTATGAAATCTTTGGGACTTGAGATGCTAAGAAAATGCAAATTCAGTAGCAAAGAGCCCCACTGGCTGATTATTTATGGGTGTGCAATCTATCGTTGCTGACACAGCTTCTTATCTGGCTCCTAATTAGTGAAGTGTTGCATTAGAATGGGGGTTAGCAATCAAACCCAGAATGGGTGTGGGCGAGGCGGCCTGATTCAGGAGTGTCAGAGCAGCCTGGTAATGAGCATGGGGAGAGCAGGGGCTGCACTCTTCAATTATTCATTGATTAGCTCCTCTGTATTCAGATCTCCCCTACCCCCAATAGATATCAAAATGCCTTCATGGGACAGACCCAACCCCTGCCTCAGCCCCCACACAGGCCAGTTAAACACATGCTAATGACTTGGACCGTTTACCTTTTATAAAAGGCCCTATCGATTTGTCACAGCTTAACCACCACATACTTACATACATACTTCACTTCACTTCACTTCACTGGAGAGAGAGTTTAGGTAGGGATGGAGGCTTCCATACTTCAACTGTGTCTGTATTTGCAGATTGCCCGGAAGAGACATAAGGTGATCAGCACATTCAGGAGTCCTCTGGGCCAGACGCGACCTGCAGCCCAACTCAAACACATCACCCTCATGCCTCTGTCCCAGATCAGGAGGGTCCTGGACCTGCAGGATACAGAGGGTGAGTGAGCCCCAGACCCTGGCATGTTCTCTACCTACCTACCTAACTATCAAAACCTATCAATTCAAATGTTAGTCACATACACAGTTTACAGCAGGGATTCAAGGTGTGAAGAAATGCTATGTGCTAAGCTCCCTCAATGCAGTACATCAGACAGTAATAATACAAGTCAAGTCAAAAATGAGAGGTTGTAAACATAGTAATAATGGACTGTATTACACTGTGTTTAGAAATATTTTATTCTACCTTTATTTAACCAGGCAAGTCAGTTAAGAACAAATTCTTATTTTCAATGACGGCCTAGGAACAGTGGGTTAACTGCCTGTTCAGGGGCAGAACGACACATGTACCTTGTCAGCTCGGGGGTTTGAACTTGCAACCTTCCGGTTACTAGTCCAACGCTCTAACCACGAGGCGTTGGTAGTGTAGGTAGTGTCTTGGTCACGCTGTGGAATACATAGTATATAATAGAACAGCAGAGTTGTGTGTGAGTTCTGAGCGCGTGTGTTTGTGTAAGGATTGGATGTGTGGGTAGGGAATGCAAATAATCTACGGTGCCGATAATGAGGTGGAAATAGTCTCTAAGGTGCAGATCTGTAGGGAGACGGCTAGGGTTAGCTGTTCAGAAGTCTGATGGCCTGTTTACCTACCTACCTACCTCAGTGTTTAACATCCATTACTAAGAAACATGACCACTCCTTGTTTGTGCTTCTTTTGGGTCGATACACATTCCCTGAGCAGGTATATTGCTCCATTCTGTTTTCCCTGTATCGGGAAATGTTATTCATAAGCATACTAGATAGTCTAATATTTGGCGTCAACACTGACTGAAATGGCAGCCCAGACATAATCAAGCAAACATCTCTCCTCTCTCCCACTAGCAGTGACTCCGCTTTTTTGGCCTTGTAATGGAGCTGCTAGGTTTAATTTCACTGTCAATATGTACTATAATTACAACCAGTGTATGTTGATACACCAGAGATAGCTCTCTATGCATCTTAAAGAGAAATGGGATGCATGTTTTACCAGCTAGACTATTGACAATTTTGAGTGGTCCAAACCTCGCTCATTTCTCCTTTTCTCTCTCTCTTAGATTGCCGTAATGCCTTTGCCCTGGTGGTGCACCCGCCCACAGAACAGGAGAATCTTCTCTTCAGCTTCCAGCTGACCACTGAGGATACGGTGAAGTCAACCTGGCTGAAGATGCTCTGTCGCCACGTAGCCAACACCATCTGTAAGGCTGACGCGGTGAGAGAGGCAGAGTGAGACAGTGGTCCACTGAGCCGCTATAGGCTCGTCGGGTTGGGTTGGAGGGCTCCTCCTGAGAACACATGTTGCAACACATGTTGCCTGTCTATCTGCTCCTCTCATTAACACAGCCAGACAGGCTGAAGTGACCAAGGCATCCCTCACTGGTCTGGTGTCCTCATGCAGAACATGGTGTATGGGCTCTTTAGAGGATGATGAGGACACAAATGCAATTATTTTGGCCAGTTTTAGTACACTTACATATCACGTTGCGTGAGTGGCCTTTTTGGTCATTTCAATCCTATTAGATTGTCCTCTGTGGTTAAACTGGAAGACAGATTCATGTAATTAGAAGTGGAATTGTACTAGAACTAACACTAAAGACATAGATGGGTTGTTTTATCTCTCCACAGGTCTTTTCACTGATGTAGTATTCAAGCTTGAATGAGGAAGCTAACTAGTAATTGGCTGCCCGGAGACAGACGTGCATTTCCCAACATAATTAAAAACAGGCGTAATAAGCTTCGGAGGTGAGCCCAGCCAGTCCCAGCTGTCAGGAGTGAACTGTCCACTAGGTGGCGATGTAGACCTCTACTACAGGCTGGCCTTGCTATCTTAATTGATTCACTGGCTTTCTCCGCACCCTGAATACCAACCAGTGAGCTCCAGCTGCATGTAAAAACAGACAACAGTTTCTCACTCTATGCATTTTGACAGCGAAGCAGAATGGTCTGGAAATGTATTTATACTTGTTTCTATTTTAAACAGGAAGATCTAATTCAGTGCACTGAGCCTGACTCTGTCCAAGTGAGCACAAAGGATATGGACAGCACGCTGAGTAAAGCCTCTAGAGTCATCAAGAAAACTTCAAAGAAGGTAAAATGGGCTCTGAATTAGCCCATCTCTCTCCTGTGTTCCACACAAGCACATGTTGGATATTGGACAAGCTGACTGTTAAACAGAGCTATTTTCAAAATCAAATCCAATTTTATTAGTCACATGCGCCGAATACAACCGGTGTAGACCTTACAGTGAATGCTTACTTACGAGCCCCTAACCGACAGTGCAGTTTAAAAAAAAATAATACAGATAAGAAATTAAAGTAACAAGTAATTAAAGCAGTAAAAAAATAACAATATATACAGGGGGGTGCCGGTACAGAGTCAATGTGCCGGGGGCACCGGTCAGTTGAGGTAGTGTGTACATGTAGGTAGAGTTAATTAAAGTGACTATGCATAGATTATAACAGATAGGGTGTGTGTGGGGGGGGGGGGGTTCCGGAGTCTTATGGCTTGGGGGTAGAAGCTGTTCAGCTCTTGGACCTAGAATTGGTGCTCTGGTACCGCTTGCCGTGTGGTAGCAGAGAGGTGACTAGGGTGGCTGGAATCTTTGACAATTTTTAGGGCCTTCCTTTGACACTGCCTGGTATAGAGGTCCTGGATGGCAGGAAGCTTGGCCTCAGTGATGTACTGGGCCGTTCACACTACCCTCTATTGCCTTGCTGTTGGAGGCCAAGCAGTTGCCATACCAGGCAGTGATGCAACCAGCTCTCTATGGTGCAGCTGTAGAACCTTTTTAAGGATCTGAGGAACCATGCCAAATATTTTCAGTCTCCTGAGATGGAATAGGTTTTGTCGTGCCCTCTTCACGACTGTCATGGTGTGCTTGGACCATGTTAGTTTGCTGGTGATGTGGACACAAAGGAACCTGACGCTCTCAACCTGCTCCACTGCAGCCTGTCGATGAGTGTTTGTGACTGTTTAACCCCCAGGTAACGAGAGCATTTTCCTTCACCAAAACACCCAAACGGGTAATCCAGAGAGCCTTCATGGCCAACAGCACCTCCGATGACAAGAGCCCTGGCCCCAGCTCAGAGAACATGATCCATGTTGGAAGCAGTGCCACCCTGTCAGTAAGTTCATCCATCCACCCGTCTACTTCAAAGGTCCAGGCCTTGAACAAGGTTTGTCTAATCAAGTCGAGGCTAAAGGGGCATAGTGCAAGATAAAAGAGCAATGGCAGAAGAATCTCGAGTCATTTTAGGATTTTGAGATGGGTACTGTAATTGCACCATGTACCCTGTTTTTCTCAGAAAATCAATTTGCAGTGCTCTCCAAAGCATAGTCCTGAAAGGGTTGCGTAATTAGGTGATTGTTGACGTCTAATGGTGAAATTGTTCTGCCAGTGCAAGCCATATTATTTTTGAAGGAACAGCTTCAGTTATTCAATTAACGATGACACATGACTGTTTTGAACTTTTCTCCTTTTTTATTCAGTTTGGCTATTTATTTCCAGTTCTTCTAACTGCGTCAGATGATGACAGGTTTTATTTTATCTGTCTTTTTCTGACCTTTTCTCTACTGCCTTTTATTAGAGTGGAAAAGATGAGTCATACAATACTAAATATTTGAAGTAAGGTACTGCACTCAAACTTTGCTATTAAAAAGGGATTTTAAATGCAACTTGATGCAGTAGTGTGACATGCAGAGTCTGACCTATGAGTTGACAGGGTCTCTCCCATGAGTTGACAGGGTCTCTCCCATGGTCTGTGACTCTCCCCCATTCTTTGCTCTGTGACTGTAGATGGCCCGCTCCACCTCAACATTCAACCTCAGTGGTTCTACAGCTGCTGCTGTGGTGCAGCGCTCTAACTCCCTGGACCACCCACCCTGTCCCCGCCTCCGTGTTCCCGTCTGTATTCATACCCCAGACCCAACCCCTTGTCCAACCTGCCCTGAGGAGACCCCACTTAAGCCCCAACCCACCCCCACCAGGCCCCCTTACTCTGCCGGCCCCCCTACCTGGAGGGTCCCGTCCAAAGGGAGGCTTCCCCCTGGGGCCTGCAGGGACCTGCTGGTCCCCTCCTCTGACCCACACAAGGCAGGCTGCTTGAGGCCCCGCAAAGAGACCCTCCTATAGGCGGCTGACTGACGTGAGCATCACCATGCTGGGTTTAATACCCCTTTTACCTCACTGGGATAGGTGGTGGCTTTCTCACTGACTAACTCCTCATTCCTGGGCTGTGGTGGCTCTCTCTCTCCGGCTCTCTGTGGGCTCCCTCTTGTCTCTTATCTGCTGCACACCTCACACACTCAGCTCCACTAACATCAGCTTGCAGCGCCGGGCCGATGCTCACTTTTAGCTTTTACATAAGCCCTCTCAATTCATTTTGGAATATAGGGAGGAGTGTCTTACAGCAGTGGATTATTTGGTTATGATCTATGGCTTCTAAAACAAATGTGTTGTGGTGACAGTGATTTACATTTTTCTCCCACTAATGAAATAAATCCAACATTGTGTGCAGCACTATGCTTTAGTGTTTTGATGGACACTCCAGGCCTTTTGACAATCTGTCACTGGGCATTTGTGAAACAGTGGCTTCATGTGTGTCCTGACTCTCTTGTTCTGTATGTCCTCGCTGTGCCACTGCTATTGATCCTACGCCCTTAAATTTAAACCGTAATGTCACCTCAAATCTCATTAACCTGACTGGGCCCTGTCAAAGTGAGAATGTGTTATGGTGGTTATATCAACAAGCAAACGGTGAGAAGGTGCTGGTGCATAAATTGGGTTGCTTTTCAGGCTGGCCTTTACTCTCTGGCTTTAGCCGGCCACAGCTTTACTGAAGGAGGATACATGACGCACACCTATTTACGCTCCTACGTTCGTTAACACTCCGGTCTCCATAGGGTAGACTCTTAATGAGGGTGAAATATGTATGCATTTTAACCAGCCAGACCTTGTGGTTCCCCAGAAATCACCCTGCTTTTATGCAGCAGCACCTTTCATGTTGGCCTCCCCAAGTTGCCCCGGTAACATATAATCAAGGTTCCTTTTGAATAGATCTGATTCATCCACAGTAATGAGCAGCACAGGGACAGAGAGAGGAAACTACGTCTTCACAACATGGCAAAATGTTGAATGGTTTTGGAAGTTGGGGGGAGTATAGTAATATTGTATTGGCATCACTCGCTCGATTAGTTCAATGCCAACATTTGGCAAGGAAGGAAGGCAGACTGGCACTGGGGAAAGCTGAATGTAAAAGTAATTAAATGAGACTTCCATATAAAACGACCTTGTATCCTTCACAATGCACTTCCCACGAGATTGCTTTTGCGGACCACATGACAATCCATCTTTGTGCCGTGGCTTTTAAAGGTCCACCAGGAGTCCCAGCGTGTACATGTGATCAGAAAGCCCTCATGTTGAATGACTTAAGTGCTCACTTGAGCGTTTGCTCATCTCTAACCCTTCAGTGTAACTCATTGTCCTTAAATTAACACTCGAGGGGTCGTTTCTGTTTTGGAACCCAATCAATTTCCTAATTTAATTAATGTCCCTGTCCTGTTCTGTTCCCTCCAGGCGATGCACTCTCCCTCCATGGTCAACCTACCGTCCATGTTTGAGAGGAAGTACCACACGTTCAGTCGCTCCACATCCCACCTGTTCTGATTGACTCTTAGAGGAGAGAAACACGGCAAGCTGTTCTGAATGGTGCACCACTCGCTGTAATTCAATTAGCTCACCTCTCTGCAATGTTACTGCAGATTGGCATTAATGAACGCACGATCATTCAGATAATGTCTGACTTGGAAAATGAAAGCTGGATACTCTTGTATTTAGTGTTTACTTACAATGTTACAAGTTGACCTCATGTCTGAGACAGTTGGGAACATTTGATTAACATGTATAGGTATGATATTTACTGACATATTTTCTGTATTTTTGTCGTGGAGGGATATTATTCAATGAATGATAAGCCAATAAACGTGTTACTTAGTTTTTTGGGGAACACGCCTGTTGGCTTCACTTACTATAGTTTCCAGCTTTTATAAAGCTCTTGAAATGTTTTAACTTTTTGATGATATAAATGATCAGGATTTGGGGAACAGAAGCTACTGTTTGCTGTTTTGTAAGTGATTTGTTTTATGTTGTAAAGTGGGTATGTTTTTCAGGAGGGTCTAAGGGGATGATGTTGCATTACACTACATTTATTTTCCAGAATCATTTTATAAATTGTCTATATACAAATCCTCTTGCTATTTATGTGTACATTTGCCTCCCTTTTGTCTGCCATTATCTATAATTGTTCTGATTTACCTCTTGTCAAAATTGTCTTCCATTATGTGTATTCCATACACTTACACATGATCCAACGTTAAGCTTATTTCTGGTGGGTTATTCAGTTATAGGATGTTGTTCACGACTTCTCTTACCAACACATGATGAATGGAAAAAATGTATAATTATCTCCCATTCATCTGTATTGAATAGTGACTATTATTATGCAAAGTCACTTTATTATGGTTTGTAATTTAATTGTTTTACTCAATTTTAATAAAAATGGATGATATTGAATGTTGTGGTTTTTTAGGATGAGAAAAACTAACATGCATCTCATGTCCAGAGCAAAGTCCTGCTCTATAAACAATGCAAGAGAAACTCCATCCATTTTACTTATTCAGTCAGTTACTTCTAATGTATTATGTCCTTGGTGTATTATCCTCCTTACTTAGGGGGGGAAAGTGAAAATCTGAACCATGTAGGCTTCTGCAGAGAAATGCACGGAATTCACTTTGCAAATTACCATGAAGCAATAAATTGCTGCCTGAAATGAATTTGGAAAATGTTAACTGGATGCCATTTGCATCCTTTGACCCCTCTGTTGAAGTGTTGTTCTGAATAGCACACTAAAGCAAGACATGGCAGCCATTTTTATTGTCTCCATTTGAGCAATAAATGTACATTAGCACAAAACAATCAGTCTGTGATCATGTGTAAAGCAATGCGTGATAAATGTCCTTATTTGGCACTTTCTGCTACAGCTACTGGCCTATTAACGTTCAGGTAACTCACTTGAAAGGTGTCAACATTTTTGGTATTCATGTCACCGCAGCTCGGTATAACACACGAGTCCGTTCAAAGAGCCAGACTAAAAGCAGTCTACTGGATAGTGAGCCAATGCAGGAGCCCTGAGGCATAGGGAGACCAGGGAATACCACAGTGGATAGGCACCAGGTGGAGGACACACTCTCTTTATATTTGACTTTCCTCCACAACAAAGCAGATATGTCAGGCCAGTAGAGGGTGAACTGTGAGGATGAGCCTTGGTGAGATTAGAATGATGTAGGGGCTTAAATCTTGTGGAAATGTTTTCATTTTTTGGTTGGTGGGTGGGGGTTATCAGTAGTAGAGCACCACCAGAAGTGAAAGTGATTTGATTTGAACTATTCCAGGGTCATAGTCTGTCTGGTCCACACATGTGAGCCATTACATGAATCTAATTGTATTTGACTATCAGAAATGTCAAGTCTGTGTTATGCGACTGTTTGACTGAATTGTCTCAATTTATATATTTTGATTTTATGAGCGAAACTAGTAATGTGGATGAAAGTTTCCCATTTGAGCTTGTATCATCTTGGAGACAATACACTATACCATACCATACCTCTGAGTCATCCCATAGCTCTTCATTCTCACCAATGACCTGGCATTGGCTCTTGGTATTGATCATCGCTAATGATGCTATTTGCACATACCCTTCAACTATCAATTAGGTTGTCTGCTGTTTGCAAAGTGAATTCCGTACAAACATCCATGCATGTGTAACAATGAAATAAACAAAGGGTTTCTTCCTGTAACAGCTGTCAGGTTCCTCCTGTACCATGGGGTATTGTCTGCCTACAACAAGGCCTTGATGGATTACCATAGATGAAAACGCAATTAGGACCTCACTATCAACTCCTTTGGTTGGATTAATTCTGATCACAAATGACGTCCTGATATTTTAGGTAACTTAAAATGCCATTGGTCTATCTGCCTGCACAATGAGACACCTCTGAGGGAGCGGTGATAGCACAACATGGATCGATGTCTCAAATGAAGAAAAATGGGCCCATGGCATGAGGATTTACAGCATTTATGGCTTTAACAGGTGAACATCATTATTGAATTCCCACTTAGGGGAGGCTCATCACCCACTGAAATTGCCAACTACTTTAATGATTTTTTTAATTGGCAAGATTAGCAAACTTAGTCATGACACAACAACAATCTCTCAACCTACTCATCCATTTGTAACTGACCAAATTATGAAAGACAAGCATTGTCATTTTGAATTCTGTAAAGTGAGTGGAAGAGGTGAAAAAATTGTTGTCTATCAACAATGACAAGTCACCTGGGTCTGACAACTTGGATGGAAAATTACTAAGGATGATAGCGGACTATACTGACGCTCCTATTTGCCATCTCTTCAATCTAAGCCTACAGGAAAGTATGTACCCTCAGGCCTCGAGGGAAGCAAAAGTCATTCCGCTACCTAAGAATAGCAAAGCACCCTTTATTTTTTATTTTAAGCCCGGATGTGGAGTTCCTAGGCTGGCATGGTTACATGTGGTCTGCGCTTGTGAGGCAGGTTGGATGTACTGCCAAGTTATCTAAAATGACATTGGAGGTGGCTTATGGTAGAGAAATGAAAATGTAACTCTCTGGCAACAGCTCTGATGGACATTCCAGCAGTCAGCATGCCAATTGCAAACTTGTAGCATTGTGTTCTGTGACAAAACTGCACATTTTGTAGTGGCTTTTTGTTGTCCCCAGCACAGGATGCATCTGTGTAATGATCATGTTGTTTAATCAGCTTCTTGATCATCGCTATGCCACACCTGTCAGGCAAGATGGATTGTGTTCCAGAAGCTCTTTTCGGTCATAAGAGACGGTAGCAGCAACATTATGTACAAAATGAGTTCCAAACAATACGAAAAAAATAATTATACATTATTAATAGAAAAAAATCCTTACAATTAACTTCAGTTAGTGGAGACTGAAACAAAACATACTGTATGCTTAAAGTACTTTGCTTCCTCTTTCTAAATATAGTTTGGGGAATCATGGGGGATTCTGTCATTTTAAAAAGACACCCCTAGTTAGAAACTCTGTTGTAGCAGAGTTATTTCTAGTAGGGGAAGTTCTAGAATTTTTCATTAGGAATTCTGATGGAGCAGAGATAACTCTTTATTTACAGGAGAAATTCTGGGATGACTTGCCCTGTTGGAGTAGGGTAAGGTTCTAAGCAGAGAAGCGGCCATGGGATGACATGACATGGTCACAAGTTATGTGATCCCAGGGCACAATCCTGAGATAGAAGTAAGAAAATATCAGCATAACCGCACTAACCATACTATTTGTGTCTTAAATTGAGTATGTAGTATGCTTACTGGTCATAGATACAAATGCATTGCTTTAACTAATTATGACAAATGTTAAGAAAATGTTGAGCAATGTTATAAAGTAAAGACTATTCAAGTAAATTATGCTATATGTTATGTTGGCTGACAATTTGTTAGTTACACTATCTTTATGAACCGCATAGCATATCATTACAGCTGTATGTAAAGGGAAAGGGGGATACCATGTCAGTTGTACAACTGAATGCCTTCAACTGAAATGTGTCTTTATCATTTAACCCGAGCCCTCTGAATCAGAGGGCTGCCTTAATCGAGATCATGCACCGGTAATATGTTAGCTACCTACCTAACGTTAGTTGGCTACTAATACATTAAACTTGCCAGTATATTAACTATAAGCTTTCTAACTACCCAATGTTTATTAACTTGATTATTAACATCATTCTTAGCTTAGCTAAATGGTATAGTCGTTTTGAGTTCTCAATGGACATTGTTAAATTGGGTGTCTTGTAAATTCACTCTGGCAATCTGCTCAGATTTCAGAGCACTTTCGTCTGAATGTGTCAGAGCGCAGAATAACTGTTGAATTTACAAACGCTCAACATCCGTTGAATATGGCCGTGTCAGTAAACGTCGGGGGAAAAAAGCGTAATTAGATTGTTGCCGTCAGCACAGTTACAGTCATTAACGCTCTGGATTACATGAAGAAAGCCTAACCAGCTCAGCTGGCAAAAATGGTCAGAGTGAGATGTTCTCTTATTTATGTCTGGAAGTAGCTAGCAAGCTAGCCAACTTTAACCAGTTAGCTTGGGTGCTTGACTGCCATTGTGAGGTCAACCCTGCTTCTCTGCCAGAGCGGGCAGTGTGCGCTCTGAAAAATCTGAATTTATGAACACACCTGAAGTCATAAGATGTCTACCTAGTAATTTGTTATGCTAACAAGCTAGCAATATGCTGCATAGCAACAGCATCAACTTCCGGTATGCAGGCGAAGCACTAGTATGCTCATCTGAAAAGTTACTGTTCATTTACAGTATACTAAAATTAAATAATACTAATAGTATGTAGTATATACTCACCTCTTCGGGATCGGTGTCCCGTTCACGGGACGGTTAAGCTAACGTAGAATGATGCGATTAGCATGAGGTTATAATTATCAAGAACATTTCCCAGGACATAGACATATCTTATATTTGCAGAAAGCTTAAATTTGTGTTAATATAACTGCACTGTCCAAATTACAGTAGCTATTTCAGTGAAACAATACTTTGCTATTGTTTGAGGAGAGTGCACAATTTTGAACATGAAAAGTTATTAACTAAGAAATTAGGCACATTTGGGCAGTCTTGATATACAATTTTGAACAGAAATGCAATGGTTCATTGGATGAGTCTAAAACTTTGCACATACCCTGCCTCCATCTAGTGGCCAAAATCTAAATTGCACCTGGGCTGGAATAATACATGATGGCCTTTCCGTTGCATTTCAAAGATGATGGTACAAAAAAAATACAAAAGAAAGGTTGTTTTTTTCTTTGTATTATCTTTTATCAGATCTATTGTGTTACATTCTCCTACATTCCTTTCACATTTCCACAAACGTCAAAGTGTTTCCGTTCATATGGTACCAAGAATATGCGTGTCCTTGCTTCAGGGCCTGAGCTACAGGCAGTTAGATTTGGGTATGTCATTTTAGGCGAAAATTGAAAAAAAGGGGCGGGTCCTTATGTTTATGTAGTATACTGTATGTTAGTATGGGTGTTCAAACACAGCTTGGGTATGTGAGTATGTTGATAGAATGTGTATGTATGCTTAGATGGCAGTTTTGAAATCTGTTATCCAAATTGAGGGTAGCGGAAAATTACCGACTCGTAGTGTGAGGGGCCGTTGGTCATTGGAAAAGTGAGGGTAGCGGGGCAAGGGAGTTCGAAATTGGCCAAATTTACGACAGGGAAAGTATTATATTTAGTGAGGTAACAGGCAGAATCTAAAGCTATACAGCTATTACCCATATCTCTGACCACAGAACCAGTAAGTAAAAAAAAATCCCTGGTAATGTTACCACATGGCGCCGGGTGTGAAACTAATTTTGGGGTTGGAGGAAACTATGCGAAATGCCAGGGGAATGGATTCTAAAAGGTAACAATTAAAATGACCAGGTCAAACACTCCAGAAAACCTTGAGGGTTTTTAATCTCGTGAGACACTTTATTCCGTCTTATTCTGAAATAGATTGATAGAATTGACGAAAGGAAGGAGGGGTCACGAGAAATTAAAGTGGTGTTAATATTGTGAGTAATTGTTTGTGGAGTTTTGAAAAAGCTATTATGTCTGGCGCCAGCATTGAGGTTGCCAAACTTGAAATTACCTTTTAAAAAGTTAGGGTTAGGCATTGTAGTGCGGTGGTTACATAAAATCATGTAGGAGAAGAGAGACCAGTCATATACGGGAGTACACTCAGTGGTGAGAGAGAAGCCATTGTGTCTAAGTATAGTGTAGGCTACACAAAGAGTAAATAAATGTTGGGATGGGTTAATACACAAACGATTAATGAGTGGAGGGAGGACGGCGGCCTCCTAGTAAACATAAGATCTCATGTTTTGTTTAGTCTGTAATTTAAAACTTTTTGTTCACCTGGTAAAGTAATGTTAGACGAAAGACAGGGGTAGAGTGTAGTAGAGATTGTAGTGGGAAACAAGTGTTAGAGTGGAATAGAAATGTACTGGGTGATGGTGTATCGTATCTACCTACACATGTTCTGAAAAAAAAAATATATATATATGTGTAGGTAGATGTGTAGGTAGATACGTGTGTAGGTAGACCCAAATGATTTGTTGCAAGTTGGGGTTCACACCTAACTTGGCTATTAGACAATTATTTATTAAAGGTTGAATAGTTTATTGTTCAGTTAATAGCCAATCCTGCGACGCTTGTGAAAAACTAATAATACTTTTCCCCCTTTCCACAGTATATATATGTTTCGAATTCAGGCTTTATCACATCTGACTGTGATTGGGAGTGTCATAGGGTGGCACACATTTGGCTCAGCGGGTTTGATTGGCCTTCATTGGCCGGGGTAGGCTGGTGCTGGGGTAGGCTGGTGCTGAAAATATAGCTAGCTTGTTATGCAAGTGTTGCACACCAACAGATGGAGAAAACCTACACCAGTCGAGCAATTCAGTTCAACAATCTTCATTTTAATTAGACTTTTCAAACAACAAGAGGGCTTAATTGGAGTCTATTTCTTCGGAGCCCAGACCTATATAAAATGACTTAACAGGCTGAGGTAGGCTATGAGGCTTTATTAGGCCTACTTACAATTTCAACTGGACTAATAATTAAAAACGCACATTTGTAAATCCCAAACTCTGAAAGTAATTGGAAAGGTAGATACAAATTATGTGTGACACAATAAATAATGTAAAAAAGATGTAAACAAAGATGCTGTGTTTTTATTTACAGTAGCAGGTGTAGCTCATCATGCAAACGTTTCCTATTAGCAGGACAATATACTTTTTATAACCCTGCTACTGTTGTGAAAATCCCCCAACTTGCAATGAATGATGGTTAAGTACTCTAAAGTGTTACATTTCTAAGTCAAAACAGCAGTACAGTATTTATTCAGCAACATCTTTATGCTTTTGTTAATAAAATAAAATTACGAGAAAAAATACATTCAAATGAGGATGTTTATATAAACTACATTTTAGTTGCACTTCCAGCCAGCTCCACGACCACAGGTAAAACCTTGCTGAGATGATCAATGCATTTGTTGCAATTGTTGTATCGTCAATTTCTCTTGCAAAAAAAAAAACATCTTGATGGCCTTCACCAGTTCATCTTTGCTTGTCTGCTTGGCAGAGTTACTGATGAATGTTTTCAGTCGATGCCAAATAAGTTTGATCGGGTTTAAATCAGGAGACCTACATGTAGAGATGAAAACAATATTTGTAGATATACTGTAGGTCCTACAGAAGGTGTTGTAGGTATTTTATTTATTTATTTAACCTTCATTTTACTACATAAAGGTCGACTTACTCTGCTGGCGTCTTGACCCAGTTTATGCCCTCATCTGCAATGCAAACCCGGGCGGCAGTGTATTTTGTGTCATTGACTGCCTAACAGGCAAAATTAGGTACAATAATAGAAATATACATGTACAAATATACATACATATATACATACAGGCCTAACCGTAACAAAATTATTGCTATAATCCTACCTTGAAAGAAACAATGTGTACCCCTCTGACATAGGGTCCAGCATATCTCTTGATGATTTCTTCCTCAAAGAAATCTCAAGTCATGATACCTGAAAAATGAGGCAAGAGTGAATTATTCTGGAACACATAACAGTCAGTGAGTTTTAAGCTCCAATATTTTATGTACCTTTTGCTTTGTAAATAGCCAAACTTACCATCAAAAATCAAATATAGGCCTGGTCCCTGGCGAGAAATTGCCCCCCACACACATGGAGTTTGAGCGGATGCCTGGGACTCGGCTTGCTTGATCTTCTTTTTTTTTGTAGCAATTTTGAGCAATTTGAAATACAATGTAACAATGTGCAGTGTACAGTACAGACCAGCAGTTGATTTATTTAAGCATTATTTTTTTGCATTATTAGGCCTACATTAAAGTATGGTAGCCTACTGTACCTGTTCATTTTCCTGGGATTTCGAGGTCGGCGTAAAACAGGCATCTGATGATAGTGTTTGCGAATAGCACTGTCTGTGACCAAAATCCCCAAGTCTACCAGTATTTTTTAAATGTCTCCAGTAGATATTCCGTTCCTCCTGAATGGCCTAATCTGCTCACTTAAATGAATAGAGATCCTGTTCATGGTGCTACAATATAATCAAAGTGAGGACAATCGACAATCTGCTCTATACTTAGAGCCTATTGTAACCTGAAAGTCACGCCTTTCCTCACACGGACCAAAACTCCACCCTTAACACAGTTACCATTCAAAAATGAGCTGTTAATTTTTGTAAAAATCACATTGCGACCAAAGAGAACAGATGAAATGGGATTCGTTTTCATCAAAACAGCATCTTTCTATGGTGCTACCCATTCCAGGGTTAGGACTGTAACCACCAGAGAACTTGAAAATGAGCCGGAGCTGAGAGGATCACCAAAACTAAAGGTATTTTGGTTTCAGAGCATTTTATATAAAGAAACGAGAAGGTATATAGCCTATCAATGTGTAGGCATACTGTATAATAAACTCGATAATTGTGTACTTAAAAATGTGAATGTGTTTTTGCAGAGCTTACAACCATGCCGACAACCATCCGTGGTGATCAGTGGACAAAGGGCTGGACAATGGGCCCGCACCGAAAAAACACAAGGTTGCCAAGAAAGTGGTTAGTTAAGCTAGATTCTTAAAATGTGTACAGCATTTGTGTGTTGGAATCACTTTTAATTCTTAATTGATCTACTGTTTCTATAATAGGCCATTGCAATCGATGGGGGCTCAGGGCGGTACCATTCTGCTCATCTGATGAAGGTGCTCATGGGTGAGATTCAAACTTTGAAGACCGAGATCGAGTCATTGAAGGCAGACCATCAGAAAGAGAAACATTCTCTGAGGGAAGAGATACGGGCGACAGCTGATGCATTGGTCCAGAGCCAGGCGGTATTGGCGGAGAGTCACTCCTCATTGGCGGAGAGTCAGGTGGAGAATGACACGTTGAAAAGGGCGAGGAAGGAGATGGAGTCACAATCCATGTCAGGCACACCTGTGAGCTCTGGAACTCCACCTCCGACAGGCAGAGTCAACATACGTGGAGGGTTCGTCAGGTCGTCGGTACACCCTGACATTTCCATTTATTTTCTGACAACAGAACTTGACCAACTGCTCACCAGGCACAGCAAGGGCCGCCCGGACCGTTATGCTGTTCTGCTATTCCAAGGATGTGTAACTGAAGAGAGATACCACGAGTGGGCACAGCACACAAACTGAGATGGATCCCGTGGCTTACCAGTGAACCTCCGGGTGTTCATCGTTAATACTGTGTCTCGGAAGTTTCTGTCCATGACTGATGCAACCCGAAAAAGCATTAAAAACATTAAAAAGCATGAAAGGTCAACGAGAAAGTCTGGACATGGCCTGCTCTCCCTTATGTAAGGAATTATGCACTTTCCCATGTTTACTACAGTATGTACCATATGCTACATTTACTTGTCAGACTGCACAGTAGCCCAAAAAACAAATGCAGGTGGCTTATATCTTCAAAATGCTTTAAATGCTTTATTATCCATATGTAAAAGCATATACTGTACATTACTGTATTTCTTCATCAGCATCTTTATGCTTTCGTTAATAAAATAATGACAAAAATACTCTTTCAAAATGTCCATAACAAATGACTTGTTCAAATATGCCATGATATTCTTGAGATATGTGTTGACTGAATATATGCAAGTGATGTTAAATGAAAACAACATCTCCAAAATATCGTTACTTTTTAAACAAAGTGATTATTATTATTATTATTAATGAATTCAGAATTATATATAAGCCCCTTAGGATCTGTGAGAATATCTAAAGGAAAATGCCCCTTAGATATTAATTTAGAGTCCTGCAATCCTGTAAATGTAATTATTGGTGGAGAGTCACGTCTTTGAAAAAAATATTTTCCGATATACTGTAGGCCTACCATCGGCGAAATGAGTCTCACTAGTGTTGAGTAATGTCTAATGCATAATTCTGTAGTAGACATCACAACTATGTTGTGAAGACATCGCAACTATGAAATAACTTTGTACAGCGCCATATTTTCCATTCCATTCTAACAGAAACCCATAGGGTTTTTGGTTTTTCATGGAAGAGAAATACCATAATATTAATCAAATGAATGAAGCAATTACCAGTCAAAAGTTACTACAGTATGTATTGTAAACTGCACAGTAGCCTAATAAACAAATGAACAAATTTCGTTAATAAACTAATGATAAAAAATACTCTTTCAAAATGCAGATGTTGATTTAGTTATGGATAATTAATACATATCACTGATTTACAGAAATATTGGAACAAAGCCTATATTTTCACATTTTTTTTCATGGAATAGGAACACCATAATATTATTCAAATGATTAAGCAAGTACCAGTCAAAAGTTTGGGCACACCTACTCATTCCAGGATTTTAACTAAGGGATTCTTTAGCTAAATAGCCCAGCACTGTACTGCCTACTGTCACATTGTACAGCACCATATTTTCCTTTCCATTCTAACAGAAACCCAAAGAGTTTTTCATTTTTCATGGAATAGAAACACCATAATATTAATCAAATTAATTAAGCATGTACAAGTCAAAAGTTTGGACACACCTACTCATTCCAGGATTATTATTATTATTTTCTTTACTATTTTCTACATTGTAGAATAATAGTGAAGATATCACAACTATGAAATAACGCATGCCCTGTATTCTGTAGTACAGACACGGCTTGCTCTCCATTATGTAAGGAATTAGGCACTCTCCCATGTTTGCTACAGTATTTATTGTAGACTGCACAGTAGCCTAATAAAAAATTAACACATTTCTTAAATAAAATCATGATAAAAAAATACTCTTTCAATAATGTATTACTATGGGAATAAATATCACTGATTTACAGAGATATTGGAACAAAGTTGTCTAATGAAGGCAAACAATTTAGAATCCTCCGATCCTGCACCCTACTCCCGACGTCACGTTGTACAGCGCCATAGAAACCGTGAGGGTTTCATTTTTCCTTTTTCTCTGAATAGAAACACCACCATATTAATGAAATTAATTAAGCCACAAGGTTTTAAATTCTCTGGTAATGCCAATACGGAATACTATCAAATGCTTCTCAAAGATAACCTCTGGTGGTCAAACTAGCAATAACTTGCAGTAACAGATAAAATGTCTGAGAATTAAACGACGTGCCACAGAATGCCGAGGCAGCACGCAAGGTGTGCTGCAGTATGACGCAACTTTTAAAGGAGGAACCACTGTATGTATCTGGATTCGGCCGTAAAAGGAGCTTCCAAATAAGTAAGGCCTGGCCGTTGGTTTGTTTGTTTTTGCCCTACGTTTTACCACACACAGCAGCACATGCATACACAACCCACCGGTTGTCAATATTTGTTAGATGCTGTTTATTGTGATTTATTGTGTGGGGTCTTTTTAATTATTGTGTGGAGTCTTTTTAATTTGGTTGTAAACTGAGTACGCAGAATGATGAAAATGTTTGAAATGTTTCTAAATGGTTTCTGAAGTACAGGAAAAGAAAGGGGAAAGAAAATGCTAAATGGTGTTGAATGACCTTGTCTTGACCTGACTTTCTGGTGAGGCCTAATCAACCTCACTAGAAATGATAGAGACATTGGATGATATTTAAGTATAATATGAAAAAGTGTATTGTTGTTCTTGTTTTGGTTGTTAATTGTTCTTGTCTTTTAAATAGCATCCAGTCGAAGTTATCAACTGCCTTTTCTCTCATGCCTTTTCTCTCAGGAGTGGTACCCGAGTCCACGTGGAATGAGCATGGAGAGAGATCCCATCCAAACTTCTCTCCTACTGCTGGTGTACTGGTAGGAAAATGGACAAGACATCAGGTGAGAGACATTATCAAGGGCCATCCACTTTGAGCATGTGCCATTGGGAGGACGAACTGAAACACTCTCTGAAGCAAAACATGAAGAAACACAAGAAAAAGAGTGCCGAGAAGTAGGGGGTGGTCAACTGTGCCTGTAAATTTATTTAGGGTTGCCCTAAACTGTTTATTTGGGGTATCATGTTGATTTTGGAGGTCTACACACTGGGAAGCTTATTGTAAATTAGATTAAAATGCAATGAGATACAGATCTGTCATTAACATGCCACGCGCAACACTAAAACAGGGACAAACTGGGGCCGTAATGAAAAAAGTTAATACTTGGTAACATATGGTCATTCTAACCGTGTCGATGTGTGCTAAGTTGAGGGTCTTGAATTTGAGTGATAGACTCAACGTGGAGCACTGAAGACTGCCATTCCAAATGTGGGTTGTATAACATTGATAGGAGGGGTTTTGTTTTACCATATCATCAGATGTGTAATATTAAAGCGTATCAATACATACGGCTTTCTGGCTGATACAGTACAATTGACTTGAGCATGTTTTAGTATGTTTATAACTATATAACTATCCCCAAAGCCAACACTTCCTTTGGCCACCTTTCCTTCCAGTTCTCTGCTGCCAATGACTGGAACGAATTGCAAAAATATCTCCCTCTCTCTCTAACCTTAAGCATCAGCTGTCAGAGCACGTTACCGATCACTGTACCTGTACACAGCCAATCTGTAAATAGCACACCCAACTACCTCATCCCTATATTATTACTTACCCTCTTGCTCTTTTGCACCCCAGTATCTCTACTTGCACATCATCATCTGCACATATATCACTCCAGTATTAATTCTAAATTGTAATTATTTTCACCTCTATGGCCTTTTTATTGCCTACCTCCCTACTCTTCTACATTTGCACACACTGTACATAGATCCTTTTATTTTCCATTTATTTTGTGTTATTGACTGTATGTTTGTTTATGTGTAACTCTGTGTTGTTGTTTTTGTCGCACTGCTATGCTTTATCTTGGCCAGGTCGCAGTTGTAAATGAGAACTTGTTCTACTGGCCTACCTGGTTCAATAAAGGTAAATAAATACATTTAAATAAATATAAGTCGACTAGCAGTAGTGAATGATGTGTTATGGGTTAGATGGATTTCGTTATTTAACTAGGCAAGTCAGTTAAGAACAAATTCTTATTTACAATGACGGAATGATATATGTGCAAATGTATTTGAAACAGGAGGCCACCTCACCGGAAGGGAAGTTCGCTGTAGTATTAGAATCACATCTCATCACATCTCCCGCCAAATTATAGGTGACCATTGCTGTACATTGATACCCCAGGGTGAGAGTAACTTGACTATTGTAGTGGAACATCTGAAAAAGCTCAGCGGTGATCTCGCAAACGAACACCAACAAGAGAACGATTGGAATCCGTTTGGGGTTCAGTCGTTATTTGGTTTTATGAACGCTACAATATTTCATTGGTTCATTTATGGCTTAGTTATCTTTTTAGCAATTATGCTTATTATAACTTGTGTTTGGTGATGAAGTATGTACTGATGTTTAATTCATATGTCCTTGCCCCCTTCTGAGAATTAATTGCACTATGTGAAGGTTTGAAACTCAATGACAACAGAGGTCATTTACGATTGTAATGTAAGACAGTCTTCATTTTCCCCTCTTTCCCCTCATGCTTGTTTGATGAAAATGCTTGTAAGGTAATTTCCTACTAGGTTGAGACTTAGTCTCAAAAGGGTGGATATGTGGAGGAAATTAATTAATTACATACTATGCTGTTTAGACATACTATGCTGCTTTTTACTTAATTAATTGTCCATTGTTATATGCTAATATTTTTTAGTGATACAAACTTATCTTGTGTGACTTAATCATAAATCTAAGCGTGGAGATTTATGAGCCGTTTGGGTGCGACTGCAGGATGTGACCTCTTATGTTTACAATCGGCAGGAATTGAGCTATGTGTGAATTACAGGGAGGAAGAGAGAATGGTGGAGATAATGGCTATCTTGATCTGCACAGATGAGCTAAATTACTTTACAACTCTGTTCCCTGGCCCTATTTCTGCACATCTGCTAACTGTCACACAGATAAGAGGATGTACTTTCTATAAAAGGAGAGAGACAACTCTGTTCATTGGGCATTTCAACTCTGAACTATTTGAGTGATTGTTGATTGCTCCATTTTTGCAAATCTTATAATTATGTTGCTGTTTGAAGAAATCTACAGTCTCTTCTTTTTGTTAGAATTGTTAGAAGTGGTCAGATGAAGCAGATGCCAAACTACATGACTGTTTTGCTAGCACAGACTGAAATATGTTCCGGGATTCTTCCGATGGCATTGAGGAGTACACCACATCAGTCACTGGCTTTATCAATAAGTGCATCAAGGACATCGTCCCCACAGTGACTGTATGTACATACCCCAACCAGAAACCATTGATTACAGGCAACATCCGCACTGAGCTAAAGGGTAGAACTGTCGCTTCAAGGAGCGGGACTCTAACCGGGATGCTTATAAGAAATCCTGCTATGCCCTCCGACGAACCATAAAACAGGCAAAGAGTCAATACAGGACAAAGATCGAATCATACTACACCAGCTCCGACGCTCGTTGGATGTGGCAGTGCTTGCAAACTATTACAGACTACAAAGGGATGCACAACCGCGAGCTGCCCAGTGACACAAGCCTACCAGACGAGCTAAATAACTTCTATGCTCACTTCGAGGCAAGTTATACTGAAACATGCATGAGAGCATCAGCTTTTCCAGACGACTGTGTGATCACACTCTCTGTAGCCGATGTAAGACCTTTAAAAAGGTCAAGATTCACAAGGCCGCTGGGCCAGACAGATTACCAGAATGTGTACTCTGAGCATGCGCTGACCAACTGGCAAGTGTCTTCACTGACATTTTCTCCCTGTCTGAGTCTGTAATACCAACATGTTTCAAGCGGACCAACATAGTCCCTGTGCCCAAGAACACTAAGGAAACCTGCCTAAATGACTACTGACCCATAGCACTCACGTCTGTAGCCATGAAATGCTTTGAAAGGCTGGTCATGGCTCACATCAACACCATTATCCAAGAAACACTAGACCCACTTCAATTCGCATAACGCACCAACAGATCCACAGATGATGCCATCTCTATTGCACTCCACACTGACCTTTCCCACCTGGACAAAAATGAACACCTATGTGGAATGTTATTTATTGACTACAGCTCAGCGTTCAACAGTATAGTGCCCTCAGGTCATCACTAAGCTAAGGACCCTGGGACTAAACACCTCCCTCTGCAACTGGATCCTGGACTTCCTGATGGGCCGCTCCCAGGTGGTTAAGGTTATTATTATTATATTATTATTATTATTATTATATATTATAGGTAACAACACATCCACCATGCTGATCCTCAACACGGGGGTCCCTGCGGTGCGTGCTCACTCCCCTCCTGTACTCCCTGTTCAAGCATGACAGCATGGCCAGGCACGACTCCAAAACCATCATTAAGTTTGCTGATGGTAGGCCTGATCACCGACAACAATGAGACAGCCTATAGGGAGGAGGTCAGAGACCTGACCGTGTTGAGCAAGAACAACAGCCTCTCCCTCAACATGATCAAGACAAAGGAGATGATTGTGGAATAGAGGAAAAGAAGGACTGAGCATGCCCCCATTCTCATCGACAGGGCTGTAGTGGAGCAGGTTGAGAGCTTCAAGTTCCTTGGCGTCCACATCACCAACAAACTAACATGGTCCTAGCACACCATGACAGTCGTGAAGAGGGCATGACAAAACCTATCCCCCTCAGGAGACTGACAAGATTTGGCAAAGGTCCTCAGATCCTCAAAAGGTTTTTAGAGCTGCACCATCGAGCGATTGGTTGCATTACTGCCTGGTACTGCAAAACCCTTACGCACCACTGCACTTGTATACCAGGGTTGGCTGGCCTTCTCTAGTCACTTGCAGGCTCAGTCACTGGCATACTTTTAGTTAAAAGCCATTTTAGGGTTTACTAGCTTTTTATTTGGCCATTTTTATTGTTCAGAAATGTGGTGGGTACTCTCTTCGTTCGCTGGACTTTATCCTGCTAACTGTTCCAAATATCCGAACTGAATTTGGTAAAAGGCTTTTATGTATTCTGCGACATCGTCTTGGAAAGCCTTACAAAATACTTTTAAACTGGAAGAACTTGTCCCAATTGATATTTTTAAATCACTGATGAATGATTTTGAGACTGATCCCCTGACCTGTCAATGTTTTTAATTTGCTGTTTTTGATTTTGTTATTCTCTTGTGAATTCTATGGTTTTTACTAGATTACTTGTAGTTTTTCATGTTGTTTGTCTGTCATTTTTGTAATGATTTGGTGCTGCCTATCTTGGCCAGGACGCTCTCGAAAAAGAGATTTTGAATCGTAACCCTTCCTGGTTAAATAAAGGTTAAATAAAATAAATAAAAATATGGCAACCACAAGGCACTACAGAGAGTAGTGCGTACTGCTCAGTACATCACGAGGCCAAGCTTCCAGCCATCCTGGACCTCTATACCAGGCGGTGTCAGAGGAAGGCTCTAAAAATGTTAAAAGACTCCAGCCACCCTAGTCATAGACTGTTCTCTCAGCTACCGCATGGCAAGCGGTACAGTAGCGCCAAGTGTAGGCCCAAGAGGCTTCTAAACAGCTTCTACCCCCAAGCCATAAGACTCCTGAACAGCTAATTAAATGGCTACCCAGACTTTTGCATTGTCCCTCCCTACACTGCTGCTACTCACTGTTATTATCTATGCATAGCCACTTTAATAACTCTACCTACACGTACATAATTACCTTGACACTGGTGCCCCCGCACATTGACACATTGACTCTGTACCAGTACCCCCTCCCTTGTATATAGCCCTGCTATTGTTATTTACTGCTGCTCTTTAATGGTTTGTTATTCTTATCTCTTACTTTTTTAAAGGTATTTTCTGGAAACTGCGTTGGTGGTTAGGGGCTTGTAAGTAAGCATTTCACTGTTGTATTCGCCGCATGTGACAAATAACATTTGATTTGATATCTGCACAAAATTGAAAGCTCTCTCTGTCAGATCTCCTGCTCACAGACACACATGGGCTCAGGAATTTGCAACCATTTTCCTTTTTCACTCACTTTACTCCACAAAAACAAACACCCTACCTTCCGTCAAACAGTGGTGGAAAAAGTACCCAACTGTCATACTTGAGTAAAAGTACCTTATTAGAAAGTTACTCAAGTAAAAGTGATTCACCCAGTAAAATACTACTTGACTAAAAGCTTGAACATATTTGGTTCTAAATATACTTAAGTATCAAAAGTAAAAGTATAAATAATTTCAAATTCCTTATAATAAGCAAAGCAAACGGCACCATTTTCTTGTTTTTAAAATGTACGAATAGTCAGTGTTACACTCCATCACAAATGATGCATTTGTATTTTGTGAGTCTGCTAGATCAGAGGCAGTAGTGATGACCACGTGTTCTCTTTATAAATGCATGAATGGGACCATTTTCCTGCCATGCTAAGCATTCACCATGCAACGAGTACTTTTGGGAGTCGGTAAAAATGTATGGAGTAAAACTTTTTCTTTAGGAATGTTGTGAAGTAAAAGTAGTTAAAAATAGAAATAATAAAGTACAGATACCCCAAAACACTACTTAAGTAGTACTTTAAAGTATTTTTACTTCAGTACTTTACACCACTGCCATCACAATAAACTCGCAAAGCACCCTTTACTGGCTCAAACAGCCGGACGATCAGCCTGCTTACAACCCTTAGTAAACGTTTGGAAAAAAATTGTGTTTGACCAAATACAATGCTATTTTATAGTAAACAAATGAACAACTGACTTTCACCATGCTTACAGGGGTGGGCACTCAATACGTGCAGCACTAAAATAAATTTATACTAAGAAGCTAGTGGGAGCTGTTTTGTCAGAGTTCAGTGCAGCTTTTGACATTATCAATCATAATCTGCTGCTGAAAAAACATGTGTTATGTCTTTACATCCGCTGCTACATCGTGGATCGAGAGTTACCTGTCTAACAGAACACAGAGGCTGTTCTTTAATGGAAGCCTCTCCAACATAATCGGGCAGAGTTGGACTTCCCCAGGGCAGTTGTCTAGGCCCCTTACTGACACTGGCACTGAGTAAAGCTAATATACTGTATGTGTGCCGATGACTCAACATTATACACGTCAGCTACCACAGCAAGCGAAATCACTGCAACACTTAACAAAGAGCTGCAGTCAGTTTTAGAATGGCTGGCAAGTAATAAGTGAGTACTAAATAAAAACTAAAAGGATTGTATTTGGGACTAACCGTTCACTAAATCTCAACTTAATCTTGTAATGAATACTGTGGAAATAGAGCAAGTTGAGGAGACTAAGCTGTTTGGTGTAACCCTGGAATATAAACAGTTACGGTCAACACATATTGATTCAATGGTAGCTAAGGTGGGCAGAGTTCTGCTCTGCTTTCTTGACAAACCAAGTCCTACATGCTCTAGTTTTGTCGCACCTGGACTACAGCCCAGTCATATGGTTGAGTGCCACAAAGATGGACAGTTGGCCCAGAACTGAGTAGCATGTCTGGTCCTTAAATGTACACAGAAAGCTAACATCAATGACATGAATGTCAATCTCTCCTGGCTCAAAGTAGAGGAGAGAGTGACTGCATCACTACTTGTCTTTGTGAGAGGGATTGACATGTTGAAATTACCGAGCTGTCTGTTCAAATGACTAGCACACAGCTCAGACACCCATGCATAACCCACAAGACATGCCACCAGCAGTCTCTTCACAGTTCTCAAGTCCAGAACAGACTCTGGGAAAAGCACAGAACTACACAGAGCCATGACTACATGGAACTCTATTACACATCAAGGAACTCATGCAAGCAAGTCAATACTTTGTAGAACCACCTTTTGCAGCAATTACAGCTGCAAGTCTCTTGGGGTATGTCTCTATAAGCTTGGCACATTTGCCACTGGGATTTTTGCCCATTCTTCAAGGCAAAAATGTTTCAGCTCCTTCAAGTTAGATGGGTTCTGCTGATGCACAGCAATCTTTACGTCACACCACAGATTTCCAATTCGATTGAGATCTTGGTTTTGACTAGGCCATTCCAAGACATTTAAATGTTTCCCCTCAAACCACTCGAGTGTTGCTTTAGCAGTATGCTTAGGTTCACTGTCCTGCTGGAAGGTGAACCTCTGTCCCAGTCTCAAATCTCTGGAAGACTGAAACAGGTTTCCCTCAAGAATGTCCCTGTATTTAGCATCATCCATCATCCTACAATTCTGACCAGTTTTCCAGTCCCTGCTGATGAAAAACACCCCCACAGCATGATGCTTCCACCACCATGGTGTTCTCTGGGCGATGAGAGGTGTTGGGTTTGCGCCAGACATAGTGTTTTCCTTGATGGCCAAATAGCTACATTTTTGTTTCATCTGACCAGAGTACCTTCTTCCATATGTTTGGGTAGTCTCCCATACGCCTTTTGGCCAACCACAAACGTGTTTGCATATTTTTTTTTTAAGCAATGTTTTTTTTCTGGCCACTCTTCCATAAAGCCCAGCTCTGTGGAGTGTATGGCTTAAAGTGGCCCTATGGACAGATACTCCAATCTCTGCTGTGGAGATTTGCAGCTCCTTCAGAGTTATCTTTGGTCTCTTTGTTGGCCTTCTGATTAATGCCCTCCATGCCTGGTCTGTGAGTTTTGTTGGCCGGCCCTCTCTTGGCAGGTTTGTTGTGGTGCCATATTCTTTCCATTTTTTAATAATGGATTTAATGGTGCTCAGTGGGATGTTCAAAGTTTCTGATATTTTTTTATAACCCAACCCTGTTCTGTATTTCTCCACAACTTTGTCCCTGACCTGTTTGGAGAGCTCCCTGGTCTTCATGCTGCAGCTTGCCTGGTGGTTCCCCTTGCTTAGTGGTATTGCAGACTCTGAGGCCTATCAGAACAGGTGTATATATACTGAGATCATGTGACAGATAATGTGACACTTAGATTGACACAGGTGGACTTTGTTTAACTAATTATGTGACTTCTGAAGGTAATTGGTTGCATCAGATCTTATTTAGGGGCTTCATAGCAAAGGAGGTGAATACATATGGACGCACCACTTTTCCGTATTTTTTTAAATTTCACAACACCAATTTGGATTATTTTGTGTATGTCCATTACATTAAATCCAAATAAAATCTATTTAAATTACAGGTTGTAATGCAACAAAATAGGAAAATCGCAAAGGGGATGAATACTTATGCAAGGCACTGTACATTTTAATAATAATAATAATAATAATGGTGGTATTGTACATTCTTTTGCTGTGGTAGTAGCTAATGGGGATCCTTAATAAATACAAAAAGTCAACAACAAACCAAAAGCATGGATTGCTGTCATTCTTTGTCCATAAAATGCTTACAGGGTAAGGAAATCAATATGTAATTTTGTAGTTTTGGTGAACTATCCCTTTAATATCGAGAGGGATGGGATTCTTTCAAACAAAGCACCTGGAACAGCACCATCTAATGGTCAAAACCTGGAAATATCAATATGTAGGATGGGACAAAATCCTAACAACTTCAAATCAAATCATATTGTATTTGTCACATGTGGTAGCTGAGTGAAATGCTTAATGATTAATGTCTCTGAACAAGAAAAAACAACACCAAATTCACTTGAAATACACTTCATAGGATGATATTCTGAGCCGCAGCTCCATTCTACTTGTCAGACAGAGAACTGATACTATATACATGTTGCGGTGGGATTGGCGTTTGGTATGTGGGGTCAGCGTGTTTCTTTTGACCATTTCTTTTGATCCCTCATGTCTAACACATTGTCAGAAAAATGTTTGGTCCAAATCGGATGTTAGGTACTATATTTATTGAATATTACATGAATCCTATTAATTAAAATGGACACTTTTGGTGCAATCAATTAGCTTAATTTATAAGAGATCAAATTGGTTTTTTAACAAAATATTAAAGCTAACAACAGAAACAATTTCAGAACAATTCGAAATGGTGGGTGTTGAAATCCTCTTTCTTGTGCTTTTTGAGGTGGAATGACCCCATAATAATGGGTTAGGGCATTTGTTTCTGCTTCATTTCCAGCTGTACATTTACATACCATGGCTGTGACTTTGTGAGGCTCTCAGCTCTGCTGTGAGAGATTGTCTTGGTTTCTAGCTCACATAGGGCATTCCTCCTCTTGACATATCACTTGCTTTCATACTTCATACAGCATTTCAATTAACATAATATACATTCTTGATTTCATTTGGAACATGGAACCAACCAACCATTCCAATATGGAATCATCTGCCTTTCCTGAAATGGTTTTTCTTCACACACACTTTCTTCAGAAATGTAGGTATTTTTTACCTCCATGTCACACATTATTCATTGCTCAATGAGCAGATGTCTATTTACATAAGCCTGGTGTCGGCAGCACAGAACATTTACACACACTATATAAGCTCATTTCATTTTAAGACATTGGAGGTGTGACTAAGTTTGTAGATGTGGATTTTCAGAACAGTCTTACAGTAATAACTGAACAATTTGTGTGTTTGAGGAATAAAGAAGATATGACATTACAATGTTGGTTTAGTGATAAGGGAACTGATGCTGGCAGACTCAGCTATAGATAATGTAGTATAGGAGAGGAAGTAGTCAGCATAGCGTATAGGGTCTAGCTGAGGTGAAGGCGAGTGATGTTTGTTGATTTGAGTTATTTGGTGGCAACCCAGACGTGTTAGTCAGGGTGTACTCTGCTCTACTCTTGTGACGTCTGACTGACTCATTAACATTCTCTGCAAGGTTTTCTCTCACACATCCTCTCCCTCCTAAACGCACATGCACAGGCAAAGATTTTCCGCTTGCAGGCAGACACGAATATGTTTCAGGATGACAGGCTGAGTGACATGCTTTTGCATGGGCTTTGCATATGCGCTTTGTAGTATTTTGTTGTGGTACTAGAAAGAAAAATGCCTGGAACGTAAAATAACGTTATTAACAGGCTACCATGCTTTTAAAATAATGGTTCTGTTCCGGAACAGTATGGATCACTTTCGTTCCAGGTTCCATTTCTGTTCCTTGAAAAATGTAGTTATATTCCAGTTCCAACCCCTGCTACTAATGCATGCATCCTTCCTTCATTAGAATGCTGGTGTGTCCACAGAACATAAAGATGCTAATGATTTATTTATGATGTAATCCTAAAGGGCCCTGTGCTTCACATTGAAGATCTCACTGCAGCAGTCATCTAAACTTGGCCATAATGAGAATGGACAAAAGCACCCACAAGAATAACACATATGCCAGATATTGTCATGATGACATATATGCTACAATCCCTCAGAAATTGGATTCCTTTACAAACACAATGGGCTGTGTTGACAATTAATGGCAATTTTCCCATGTTTATGAAGACTGCATTCATGGTAAACACTGTATTTATTTGTACATTTCTAGTGTGCAATCTATAATGCTTAAGCGTGTGTTGTGCAACCGTTTTGCTAAATTGAAATGCAATCAATTCATGTCAAATCAAAACAAATCAAAGTGTATTTGTCACATGCACCGAATACAACAGGTGTATGTATACCTTACAGTGAAATATTTACTTACAAGCCCTTAACCAACAATGCAGCTTTATGAAAAAAAACAAGTGTTAAGTAAAAAATAGATAAGTAAAACATTTAAAATAACACTAACAAATAATTAAAGAGCAAAAAATAACAGTAACAAATAATGAAAGAACAGTTCAAGGCCAGTGGCAGATCATTCAGAGAAATATTTTTATGAAGTCTCTCTGGAGGTTGAGTTTAGATCAGTCTCAGTATGCACTCTCTCTCGTCCTCTCCCTTTCTGACATCTGTATTGGCTCTAATCCAATCTTTTTTCAGTAAATGCCTATTCCAAAACTTCCAGAGTCAATTGAAGTGCTTTGTGGGTGCTTTTGTGTGTGCTCTTGTGTACAAAAGACACTGATTGTTCACAAATGTGTTTGAGCGTAATAGTGTTCTAATTCTCTGAAGGTGATAACAGCCCCAGTCAGAGAGAGAATACAGAGCTGCCTGAGAATGAACTGCTTTTCCCCCCAGTAACTGTTAACGCAGCGTCTGCCTTTTAGCAGCAACAATTACATGTACTTTTTTAAAAGCACTGCACTTGTCAAATGAACATTAAAAGATTAAAAACTCCCCACTGGGCACACACTGTTTGAATCAACGTTGTTTCAACTTCATTTGTAGAAGTATTTTGACGTGTAATCAACGTGGAAAAAGACATAAAACCACTACTGTTATCACCTCATTTCAACCACTTATGTAAACATTGAAATTAGGGAAATAGTTCAACATAAATACATTAACTTAACCTGACAAATAGGTTTTTACATCAATCTAATTCCAACTTAAGAACTATGCATATTTAAAATTGCGTCGATTTTGTTTGAATTTCATATTTTATTAGACGTGTTTTATTTGACCTTGTTTCAATGTTGATAGTAAAACAGGGAGATCGTTCAAGATTGATGTCGAAATTGGACGTTTATCCATGTCCTGAGGACGTCGTTAAATGCCTTCAAAACTGTCCACTAGAGGCAACAGTGAGTGAGTGCTATTACCATCGAGTAGGCTTGTCTTTTGCTAGGGCGTAATCCCATGACTCTGGATCAGAAGGTTGTGCATTTGATCCCAGTTGTGGACACAGTTTTTATTTTTGGGGATTTAACCCTATCCCAAAACTTAACCCTTACCGTAACCATTCAGAATGAGTGCCTAATCTTAACCCTTAACTGAAACATTTGACTTGAATGGAACAATATAGAGCAGCAGGTGCAACAAAAACATTAATTTAGCAGTGAGACTCTGAGAGCTTGTTGAGTAAAATAGAATGTTTGAATCAACCTATATAAAGAGGTACAATATTATTGAAATAAAATGTGAAACCACAGTCCAATGATTCATTGACTCCAACTTGGTATTTGAGGGGTAATGGACTTCAGTAAGAAACAGTCTACCATCCAGATGCCCACCTCTGTGTACTCTACTTAGCTTTTGAAACAAGCTATGTTTGATTCAGCTGAGGTATCATGTCAACACATTTAGACATCGATCTGTTTCCATATTCATTTGTGTAGACTACCTAAATTATATAAAAAAGTTGAAATGAACTCTAACTTTTGTTACACAAGCTCAAATCAAATCACATTTTATTAGTCACATGCACCGAATACAACAGGTGTAGTAGACCTTACAGTGAAATGCTTACTTACAAGCCCTAACCAACATTGCAGTTTAAAAAAATACAGATAAGAATAAGAAATATAAGTAAAGTAATTTTAGACCAGCAGTAAAATAACAATAACAAGACTATATACAGGGGGGTACCAGTACGGAGTCAATGTGTGGGGGCACCGGTTTAGTTGAGGTAATATGTAAATATATGTACAAGCTGTATGTGAAAGTACATTTAGAGTGAGGTTGGGTTTATGTTGTCTATATTGACATCTGATTTGCCCAAAGTACACCATCATTTCAACGTGATGCTAGGTATACTATCATTCATCCATTGTTGATTGGATCTTTGGAAGTTTAGAAGTAGTTACCATTAGCTCTATAAATAGGATGCCAAAATTCATGAATTAATAATAAACTTTTACCTTTGGATATTGTCTTTTATGTATGTTGTTCATAATATACAGTATATATATACTATCCTAGCAGAAGATACATCCCGTTCAAATGTTGATATTTGGTTCAAAATCCAATATCCAGTTTGTCTACACATTAGTGATTGATGGATTCACATCTCCATCTCAACCACAAATCAAAGTTAAAGAGTAGCACTAAATCAAATCAAACGTTAAATGCACTTCAAATAAAGTTTGATTTGATTTAGTAATATTCTTCAACTTACATTTTTGGTTGAGATGGAGAAGTGAATCCAAAATATTAATAACTGGTAGATTACATTTTAAATCAACCAACCAACCTTCATATACAAGACGATATCCATAGGTAAAAATTGATTTGGCATCCTATATACAGGGCTAATGGCAACTACTTCTAAACTTTCAAAGATCCAGTCAACCATTGATACATTATAGTATACCTAGCTACACGTTGAAATGATGGTGTCCTTTGCTGGTCAAATCACATGTCAATGTAGCCTACATAAATACAACCTCACACTGAATTTACTTTCACATAGACTACAGGGCCGAAGTAGACCCCTTTCCTGCAGTCAAATGACCAAATTGCCCTCAAGTGGCCTCATGGGTGTAATGTTATTCATATTTTTTTATAATTTGATCATTAATAAACTTTATTTAAAAAAGCAGCCAAAAGATGGTGTTTCTATGTCAAAGGGTTTTGTTATATTTCAGTCTTCTGTGATGTATATGAAGTGTAATTTTGGATTGCAAACTCAAAATGTAATACATTTCAACTCTATATCTGACATGGTACAGGTGTCTTGTTTTTTAAAGACCATAACCATGTGTGTGAGGTGTATATTTTTGTTTCAAAGTAGATTTGTTTAAGTCTACCAAGAAACACTCTGTGTGACCCTGATTTAGCCCACTGGAGGAAAGGGTTCATTCAGAGGCTTACAGGGGCTGGGCCCAAACCCATAGGGGACCCAGAGTCAGAGAATGTTTTAGTTTTTTAAAGTATTTTTTTTTTTTACTGCATCAGCCAACCACGGGAGCCCGCTCTCAATGTTCAAAATACACCAGAAAGCATCATTTTTATCAATAGCTTCTAAAAAAATAGCTGTGGATTAGTGGCGATTAGTTGCTCCCGAGTGGAGCAGAGGTCTAACGCACAGCATCTCAGTGCTAGAGGCATCACTACAGACCCTGGTTTGATTCCAAGCTGTATCACAACCGGCTGTGATTGGAGGTCCCATAGGGCGGTGCACAATTGGCCCAGCGTTGTTAGGGTTTGGCCGAGTTAGGCCATCTATGTAAATAACAATTTGTTCTCAACTGACTTGCCTAGTTAAGTAAAGGTTAAAAATAAATAAATGAGGTTTTATCCTACAGGTAACTGTCAAAATAAAGGAAACACCAACATAAAGTGTCTTAATAGGATGTTAGGCCACCACAAGCCGCCAGAACAGCTTCAACGCTCCAATGAGTGGACCTAAACCATGCCAGGAAAATGCACAGAAAGTAGGACATCATATTAACCGGGAAAGCTTAATCCTGACACTTTTATTTCCTTGTCTGACAAGAGAAAATCTAAACTATTGTTACTAAGCCCTTTTAGAGAAACTACATGATCAAAATAACAAACTTCATTGGTATGACATCATAGAGGGGGGCAGAGCAAGCTTCAAACAGCAAGCTCACGTAGCGAAGCACATGGTAATATCAGTGGCATAACTTTTTCTGTTTTGATGTTGAAGTTATAAAACTGTCATAAATAATGCACTGTGCCAAATTGTCATGCAATTGTGAATACTGTGTACTGGGGCCTCAAGATATATAAAAAGTTGCCAATATTATCTAAACCTTTGGTAATTCAGTCATTTTTTTAGTTGTCCAGCTTTACCAACTATAGCTAGCTAAAGTAGGACAGCATGGAGTAGCTAAAGTGGGACAGTCTTATAGGCTTTTCCAATGTCATAAAGACATCAAGTTTACATTAGGGACCCCTTACACATATTTAAACTGTAAATGTAAATATTATCCACAAAACATAAAGTGTCCCATTTAATTATACACATATCCGTTATGCAAGCTAACAACTAGCATAGATAACAAGCTAGCTTGCTTGCTAATTAGCTAACAAGAGTAGCCAAGTTGGCTGCGTTGTTCTTTGCATGTGAATGCCTGTTGTCTTGGGGGAACATTGTGATCAACAAAGCCACAGGGCTCCTTGATGAGGTGGTTATAGTGCATCTGTACAAATGAATGGATGATGTGTGGTACTTTTGATTATCTAGTTATATCGACCAAATAACTTTTGTTATGTTGTGATTATGAGATAAATAAGTTGAGATATCGACATAAGGAGGGAATTTTTGTATTTATTCATATGTCCTCTCTGGACTTCCGTACTAATCTGTCTGTAGAGCCAATATATATATATATATATTTTCTCCCAATTTGCGAACAGCAGCACTGTTTTTCAAAGTAGCTAATATAGGCTATTGCCACGACGAACGCATCGGCCATCACCGGTGAGTAGCCTATGGCTTCATCTTCATCTGTGTGCCACTGGACATTTTATTTAGTAGCCTACTTTAGTCAATACACTGTATATATTGTAAATGAAATACAGGATTACAAATATTTTTACGTTTCCATATGGAATTCTCAATGCAATTTCAACGTATACATAGTTCTGATGAATATGTTAAAACTAAATTGATGTATCAACCTGTTAGTTAGGCTAAGTCAATGTATTGTAGTTGAAGTTTTATCCTAATTCCAATGTCTACAACACTGGTTTAAATGAGATGAATACAGTACTGGTTTACTTTTTTTTTTTTTTTTAATCCATTGTATTTTCCACATTGAAACAATATTGATTCAACCGGTGTGTGCCCAGTGGGTCCCCTCATAGAGATATCACATCCAACCCCAGAGAGGGACTGTTTAACTCCATGATATCTAGCTGTGTCAGCTCAAAATGCAAATTGATGCCTTGTGCAATTTCTATGTCTACAGGTCTCTGTGAAGGAGGTTAAATATAAACCTCTTACCTAACGAACATTTACTCTTTAGCTCTTTATATTTGTCAGTTGCTGACGACTCTCACTCCTCCTGTACCTTCTTCTTTAGGATTACCAAGAGATGAGCCCAGCCATTTTATTTCTTCTCCCGAAGATGTCTTCAAAGATGTTCCAGTTAACGTGCCTTTCAAACCTGTTTAAGGTATGTCTTACAACCTTACAGGGATAAGACTCTCCCTCCTTTGTGTTCATAAATAATTATAAAGTATCATTTCAGTACCTCTCTATTGCAGCTGTCTGACATTTCTGAGGGTAATATAGCATTGTTGCGACTCATGAGCAGGTTCAATGGTTTGTACTGCAAAGGGAGGAGGGGGAAAATATTCTGTCATTGTAGATTTTATAAGTAGCAATGCTGCAGCCTTTCACAGAGTAAGGTTTGCACAGCTATCAAAAAGCTCACCAAAGGTCAGGCCTGTACAGCCCCTTTTGATGGAGACACAATTTGCTTGGTCTCTGAATGTTATTTATTTTTAACCACTTTTTTCTCCACAATTGGTAGTTACAGTCTTGTCCTACCGCTGCAACTCCCATACAGACTCGGGAGAGGCGAAGGTTGAGAGCCATTCGTCCTCCGAAACACAACCCTGCCAAACCTTCTTGACACACTGCTCGCTTAACCCAGAAGCCAGCCGGACCAATGTGTCAGAGGAAACACGTGCATGCACCCAGGCTGCCCCAGGAGTCGCTAGACCACGATGGGACAAAGACATCCCAGCCAGTCAAACTCTCCCATAACCCGGACGACACTGGGCCAATTGTGCGCCGCCTCATGGGTTTCCCAGTCGGCTGCAACACAGCCCAGGATCGAACCCGGGTCTATAATGACGCCTCAAGAACTGCGATGCAGTACCTTAGACCACTGAGCCACTCAGAAGGCCCTGGTCTCTGAATGTTAAGAGTGACTGCCCCTAAAACAATATGTGGCATCGATATGAGTCAGAAACCTATATTATAGTGTCAAAATTGACTACTAAGTGTAAATAGGGTAATTTTGGTCATAAAGTCAGTCTCTTTTGGAAACTCAGTGCGTCACAACGAGTAAATCAAGGTTGGGTTTGGATTACAATTATGTCAATAAATCATGCTTCCTTTTGCATGTGCAAATCGCCCCTCTGCCCACTTCGCTTCCCTTCATTGAATGGAGCTCCATTGTTTCATCGCCCCTAATGTATTCCAAGGAAGGCAGACTGAAAATCCCTAAACGTATTGCCAAAGTTATATTGTTTGCATGCCCTGCCGAAGGAACCTAGCTAGTATGCGAAATAGGTGCTTGGAGTTTGGCGGTACTGAAGTCTGCACCAGTAACTCTAGCTTGGTGTGTCATGATTGGTGGTGGTGAGTATAACAAGTAGTGGTGCGTGGGTAATATCACTGTGGAAGCCAAGCCCCCTCCCCCCATTCCCCAGAAAAGCCATATTGCAACCCATGTGTTGTGATAATTGAGTCGTTTGCTCTATAACCTGTGTATTCATATGCCTTGCGACCGTGATATATAGGCCTAAAGGCCGAGACAATAAGAAGACACAGTTGCAGAATAAATTCAACCACATCTTTGTTTTATCACAAAACCGGATAGCAAACACTGTCAAGTGAAGTCCACAAAGCATATTGCTTGTACACTAACAGACAGTTACATGATCTACAGCATGGTCAAGCAAGTTAATGTTTCCGACACTAGAACCACAGAGAGTTACCTCAAGTCACAAAGAAAACAGGAGCTGCCTCCACTATTGCAGCACAGTTCAAACTTCAACATTTCAACATAATCAAATCACCTCTGCTTGGTGTAATACAGTGACAACTAAAATATACCAAAAACAATTTAGTCCAATCAACGTAAGCTAAATATGATGTGACTGTCCATGGTTCTGATTTCTGTGCTTCTGTGTGTGTGTGTGTGTGTGTGTGTGTGTGCGTGCGTGCACGTTCGTGCAAGTAGAAAAGCATGTTGACTCGCTTTCATGTTGACGAAACTGTCTATCACTCTGTCATGCAGTACACGCTTTTATTTTCTGTTGTCCTAGGCTACCTGGCTAAAATGCTTGCTCGGTAGCCTAACTTCTATTCATGGGAAATGTTAGATAGTTAACATTAGCCAACATCTTCCATCCTCCTAGGCCAGGGGGGCAGAGCAATGTATGAATTAATGGTTGAATCATAACCACCGTTGTAATCATTGGCCAGTATGGAGACTTTAGATATTTAGCTAGATACCTCATTACAAGTTTATTGTGAATTTCCTTAAGAAAAAAGATTGTAGTCAGAGTGCAGTATAACTGCAGTTAGAGTGCATTGTAACTGCAGTATAAGGCAAATACTGCGCCCAAAATAACACTGTTTGTTTTACTCCAGTAATTTTGCAGTGTAACTGCAGTTAGACTGCAATTACTGCGTTCAAAATACCCCAGTCGACTGCAGTTACTGCACTTTTACTGCAGTTTCAAAATGGCAATCTTTTTTTGTAAGGGTTGTCGAGATACTGCTGGTTATGTAACGTTATCATTTGATAATGCTTGCGAGGCAGGCAAGCTAGCTACAGGCTAGCTAACGTTAGCTAGTTACCACAGCCACAAAGTCAACATTTGCTGTATTGTAACAAAATATAAACTGTATGTTAGGCCTCCCTGCCAATAACATCTAGTTTTCACTTTTTCCCTCCCCACTCAGACCGCTCCCAGACCTCCCTAGCTAAATTGTTGCTTGGATACCATATGGGTCTACACTCTAGCACCAATCCTCTGATTGGGCTGTCAAGTTTGAAGAAGACTTTCTGGCCTGTATTGAGCGACTTCTTCTGTTTTTGGTTTCTCACCTCTGTGTTTTGTCTCTGTGCAGAATTCTTCCTGGTTATCAGAGGCTCTGTTATCAGCAAATTGAGAAAAGGCTCAATGCCAGTCATGTCAATGCCAGCGGTAATCCCGGCTGATTTGCCCAGATAAGATTGTGTGTGCCTTCTGTTGCTCAGTCTGTCCTTCTGTACTTCTCAGACAGGTCATTCTATCTCATGGTCTCTGTCTCCCCCCAAAAATTCTCACCTGTAGGATGCTGGACTTACACCACCTTCCAGTCTACTTGCAGTGCAAAACACTTGTTCCAAACATTACCACATAAATGTTCTTCAAAACAAGTCAACATTGGGTTAGAGCAGAAGCTCTGTGATCTGGTACTGGGATAATGGCAGATTTGGGGCGCTGGTTTGTGAGCGAGCAACTTTGAGCACCTTCCTCTTAACACAGAAACCATGTTGTGTTTGCCACAATGTGATCACAAGGACTCTCCAAAGATGTGCGACTGGAAGAAAACATGGCAGAGGAGATGTTTACCACAGCGCTCCTCTGGGCACAGAGCAAACAGTTTATCCCCGCTTCTTCCTGTCAGGCAAGCTCGCTTCTGCGTCTCTCTGACAACTGTATATTTGTTTGTCAAACAGATGGGCTTGCCAGCACACCCTACACCCCTTTCAATCTCTTCCCAAGATTATTTCATTTGCATGTTGCCGAGTTAACACACAGCCTGCTCCGATCCCAAGCACCAAAATGGAGGTGTACAATTTCCGCCAAATGACATCTGAAAAGTGAGGCTGCCATTTGATGTCTGAACTGACTGTTGTGCTTCCAGACAATGATTTGCTGTGGTCTGTTAAAATTAGTTCCATAATTTATTTTCCCCAATGCAAGTCTTTCAACAATGTTCTTGTCCTGGTCTCTCAAGACTCGGTTCATCATTCAACAATAAATAATTATATTTGTTATGGTTTAACTTGATGCTCACACCCCATTTTGTAAAAACCGTTAAAACACATGATCACACTACTGCCAGACAGTTACAGTCTGCTCAATGACCTCCTCCACAACAACCACAGCAGCTAAGAGACATTGACTGAACAATTCTGGACCAGGGATCAGTGTGACCAACTGAGTTTGAACCCAGGTCCACTATGCACCACAAGACTGTGATAGCTCACTGAGCTACAGCCTAGATGTGTGATAGTGAGGCAACAGCAGGCAGTGAGGCAGAAACACTGCAAACAGTACACTAATAAAACATATTAAAAAGACATAGCTGCGAGCAGCAATGAACGGGGTTCACAGGATGATAGAAAGGACACAAGATCAGTTGGATAACAAAGCAAGCAGTCTATCATGTAGGAACTGTTTTCCTTTATGTGCAATCATCCCAAAATCTGATGTATGGTTTATGAGGAGAAGATTATTTTGAGCATTAGAATGAGTTGTTACTCGTTTCCTTGTTTTTTGAGATATCAATACCACATTCAGTGTGGTTCATCTTAGGTACATTCATGATAGGCCACTGTGGAGTGGATTTACAGTGATATAAATGGACACGTAAAATCAGATTCTTGTCAATACCTCGGCCATCTTTTGACCAATTCCTTATCTACTGGTATAGTGTGGCCATCTTTGAATGCATAACAAAAATCTCTAACTCTTTACAGACTTTTAGTTTGTGAGAAGATTTTGTATTATTATTTTAAGCATTAGCATTTCATAGTCAAAAAGTGAATTGTTAATAGTTTCATATTTATTTTTAGATATCAATGCCACACTTAACATGGTTCATCATGGTAATGTATTTGATTACTCTAAAAAGTTTCAAGTTCATAGGCCACTGTGAAGTGGATTTACAAAGGATTTAAATGGACACGTAAAATCTGATTTCTTGATTTTATCAATAAATCAGCCAACTCTTAGTAAAGCCCTGAGCTTTTTTCAAAATAAGTTAATGAGAAGATGTATTTCAAAGGTTTTCAACATTTACAAGATGGAGGAAAATCTATCCTGACGGACCTTATAGGTCATTGATTCAAATGTGTCCAGCATGAGGAAAGACACCTACTGTCACGCCTGATCCTGCTTCCCCTCTCTTGGCGCTCGGTGGCACCAAGCTGCCCTTCATCACGCACACCTGTCACCATCATTATGCGCATCTGCGCTCATTGGACTCACCTGGACTCCTTCACATTTTTATTGCATTCCCTATATCTGTCTGGCTCCTCTGTTTCATCCCAGTGATAGCATTATTGCTGTTTTATTTTCAAATGTCTAGACACTGTCTGTATTCTGTTCCTGTCCATGTTTCATTAAATGACTCCCTGTACTTGCTTCTCGTCTACAGTGTCTGTCCTTACACCTACATCCAAAGTTTAAAGTCTCCAGGTCAAAGGGGGGATGGATATAAGGGTTTAAGTGAGACTGATTATAATGGCACCCCCTATAGGCCAATCGGTGCCATTATTTTTGACCATGTTACTCATGGCCTCTAGCATCTGTGTGCAGCTTCGCTGTGAACTCCTAATAACTAACCACAGTAGGTAAAAGTAATTGATGGAATTGTATATTAGCACCAAAGTCTATATTTAAATTGAGTTCATTGATACTGAGAAAATATAATCTCTCAGCAGTATTCCTATACCTCCATTTTAAGCATTTCCATATAAACATCTCTACACAAATTCATGAAAATCAAGGTGATGGCTTTTAATGCATCAATTAATTATACATGTAGGCTTGGATTATAATAATTGTTTACCAATTGTAAACTACCTCTGGCATAATGAATCTTTTAAAGATGCCAATAAGTACAATGCCAACATTTTCTCCCCTGATCACTCAATAAATACCATTCATTTATTCAGGAATTAAATTAATGCATGACCATATTGCTGATCACAACATTGCTCATGCCAGCTCGGGTGTCAACAGAATCCCCAAGGTATTACACACTTATCTGAAGGGAAAGGGAAGAAGGGAGGGACAGATGGAGGGTGGGATGAGAGAGAGAAAAGAAAGTGAGAGAGCGAGTGAGAAGCAGAGGGAAAAAAAGAGAAACACTGATAATCAGGTACTGTAGAGTACGATCCCATGAACTAATCCTCAGGTATAGGGAAATGTGGACAATTCAGCAGCAGTAAGGGAGAGTGAGAGAGACAGGGAAAGAGACAAGAGAGCGAGAGCAGCTGTCGATAGCATTGAACGCCTGTGATTGGCTGTCCCAGAGGAAGCAGGTGCTGACCGGCCAGTTGATGGACCAGCAGTGGGCACATGAATGACGAGGGCCCCACTGATTGTGCTTACTCACAAGGTTTAGCCCTGCCTGATCAATCCCCAAACTGCACCTTTGGCATTGAAATGACTGGAAACCTCCAGACTGCAGTAACATGGTCATCATACTGTACACAACGTGAAGCTACTGTAGCTACTTGAGGAAGAAGTATGTTTGTTTTATCCCAATCCCTTTCCCTTTCCTCCCAAGGGTTGAGTTACCTGTGGAAAAATGTTTTGTATTCCTTGGTAGCTAACCATACATGATGATGAAGATAATGTCATGACTTAATGTAGGTCTTTTTAATGTTCGACACAGTTTCTGAAGCCGGATTTGCTGTGAATCCCAAAATGGGAATGCACACATTAAAATCATGCTACTATGGCATATGTTTTTTTTGTGTGTTTACAAACCAGATGTTAAGCTGTTTTACATGAGTACTCGCATGAACAAGCATAAATGATAAAGTTCAAACATGAAAACATATCCTTATGCACAAATGGAACATTCCCACACGTTTAAATCACCTAGGTCTTTCATCTAGAGTGTGGGCCTGGAGACACTGTATATTAACGAGTAAACAAGGATGAGTGTTAAAAAAAGAGACCCTAAATCAGAGAGAAAGCAAGGCTGCAGAGTCCATTTATTTCTGCCAGCCTCGAGCAATGGTGTGAAAGATGCTCGGGCTGAAGATGAGGCTTTTGTGAGAGGGAGAGAGGGGAAAATGTTCTTTCATTTTGAGGATGAGGGCGGGCCTCCACTCTCCTGGCCGTCAGATCCTGGATGGGGTAAGGTCATTGGTTCTACTGCTGTGAGAGGAGCCCTTGGCCTTGTCCGTCACCACTGTAGCCCTTCCTTTGGCCTCTGCTTTGGGTCTTCCCCTGGATTTTCCCACCACCTCCTGTGCCCCAGTCCTCTGCTTCCTCATGGCCCTCTGAGCCTTGTTCTTCAGATAGGTCTCCTCCAGTTGGAACAACAGACCCTCCAGCATCCCCACCTGAGCAGAAAAACAATTCAAAACACAACAGAACAAGTCACAGTGTGTTATAAGAAATAACAAACACTTTTCATGTGTAAACAGATTTTCCAGAGGAGGTTGTGTGTTGTGAGCCGAGCCCAGCCCCCTTCTCTCCCTTCCAACCCACCAGGGATGTAATTACCTGGTAGAGATGTAGGGTTTGGCCTGTACCTCCCTCATTCATTTGTGAGGTGAAAGCTTGGCATGGGAATTTACTGTGCCCAGCCTGGGCTCATACCGGAGAAAGGGAGGGGGAGAAAGGGAGTGAAATATGAAAGTGAATGTATGATGAAGAGATGAATTTAGAAAAACCTATTTGGGGTACCGGGAAGAGATGGAGAGGGAGCACTCAAAGTGAGGTGGAGGTGAGAGAGAAGGAGAGAGAGATAAAAGAACGAGTGAGACTGAAAGAGAAAAATGGAGATAGAGGGAGATAAAAGATGAAAGAGACGGTGAGAGAGAGTGAGAGAGGGATGTATGTGTTGTGACTGACAGAGGAGCCATTCTAATGGTGGTGATGATGCTGGGGTGTGTGTTTCTATTAGTGGGATCTGATACCCACCTACAAAGCCATACCTTGGGGATTCACCTCAACTCAGAGCAGGAGAAGTGGGGCTGAGACATTGACCAGTTTACCCTCGTCCTGCACTTTCTTACACTGCATATGCACTCCACACTCCCCTCCCCATGCACATTTGAACCTGGGACTCCATTTGAACAACAGTTAGCCTCTCTATTAGTGTGCGGGCTGCATCTGCACCACTTTGTATATGAAAAGCAGCAGCAGCTTCAGAGGGGCCAGGGCCCGGGGCTGACGGTATCGTGGCTGTGCTATCTATCTACAGAGGCTGCTGTGCCGTGGTGCTGGAGCTGAGCTGTGATATGACGCCTGTCAAAGTGTCCATCAAACCTGTCAGCCCTCATCACCACAGGGACGAAAACAAAGGGTCTGGGTAGGAAAGGGGGGAGGGGCGATTAGGGATATGTGTGGAGCGTTACCCTGTCGACTGACACTCATGTATTCATATATGCAATGCAGCCTAGTCTAAACACTAGGGTGTGGCCCCTTTCAGTGACCTTTTACTGTTACAGTTAATAAATCAATAGAAATGAAACTTGATGGTGAGTCACAGTTTTGAACTACTTTATAGTTTTGCTTTGTGTCGTTTGAGCACAGACTGTACAAGCACTCACATATACACTGATCGTAAGCTTTTCCATCTTTCCAGAGAGGGATTGGAAATAGAGTTGGACGTTTGAGTAAAACACTGCAGTGCTGTGGCGCATTACACATTTCTTATAGATATTTTATGGAGCGGAAAACATTGATGCCACCCGTCTGCCGGAACTGGGGAAAGTGCACTTATTTTTATGTAATGGAATTTACAGCAAGGGCCAATGTCTTATATTGACTGGCCAAAAACAAACAGGAAAATCTATGTGTATGCAGACCTTGCTGTTACAGAATCAAGTCGTCATTTATTTGTCAGTTAATGCCCTGCTGATTTATGCGAGTTGAAGAGAGCTGAGGAGGAGCGAGAATGAACTTGCCACCTCTAATATTTTTGGAGCAGCCACACTTAATAAATTATGGTATTGAGAAAAGGTTAGTTGCCACTCTCAAGATACATGAAGCAAAAAGCACAGGGCATACAGTGCCTTCAGAAAGCATTCCTATTTTGTTGTGTTACAGCCTGAATTCAAAATGGATGAAATATATTTGGTTTCTCACCCATCTACACACAATACTCCATAATGACAAAGTGAAAACATGTTTTAAGAAATTATAGCAAATTAATTGAAAATTAAAAACAGAAATATCTCATTTACATACAGTTGAAGTCAGAAGTTTACATACACTTAGGTGAGAGTCACAAAAACTAGTTTTTCAACCACTCAACACATTTCTTGTTAACAAACTATCGTTTTGGGAAGTCGGTTAGGACATGTACTAAGTGCATGACACAAGTAATTTTTCCAACAATTGTTTACAGACAGATGATTTAAATTATAATTCACTGTATCACAATTCCAGTGGTCAGAAGTTTACATACACTAAGTTGACTGTGCCTTTAAACAGCTTGGAAAATTCCAGAAAATTACGTAATGGCTTTAGAAGCTTCTGATTAACATCATTTGAGACAATAGGAGGTGTACCTGTGGATCTTTTTCAAGGCCTACCTTCAAACTCAGTGCCTCTTTGCTTGACATCATGGGAAAATCAAAAGAAATCAGCCAAGACCTCAGAAAAACAATGTAGACCTCCACAAGTCTGGTTCATCCTTGGGAGCAATTTCCAAATGCCTGAAGGTACCACGTTCATCTGTACAAACAATAGTATGCAAGTATAAACACCATTGGACCACGCAGCCGTCATACTGCTCAGGAAGGAGACGCGTTCTTTCTCCCTAGAGATGAACGTACTTTTCTGCGAAAAGTGCAAATCAATCCCAGAACAACAGCAAAGGACCTTGTAAATATGCTGTAGGAAACAGATACAAAAGTATCTATATCCACAGTAAAATAAAGTCCTATATCGACATAACCTGAAAGGTCGTTCTGCCACTGCTCCAAAACCATAGAAAACCGCCATAGAAAAGCCAGACTACCGTTTGCAACTGCACATCGGTACAAATATCGTACTTTTTGGAGAAATGTTCTCTAGTCTGATGAAACAAAAATATAACTGTTTGGTCATAATAACCATCGTTATGTTTAGAGGAAAAAGGGGAGGCTTGCAAACCGAAGAACACCATCTCAACCGTGAAGCACGGGGGTGGCAGCATCATGTTGTGGGGGTGCTTTGCTGCAGGAGGGATAGGTGCACTTCACAAAATAGATGGCCTCATGAGGTAGGAAAATTATGTGGATATATGAAGCAACATCTCAAGACATCAGTCAGGAAGTTAAAGCTTGGTCGCAAATGGGTCTTCTAAATGGACAATGACCCCAAGCATACTTCCAAAGTTCTGACAAAATGGCTTAAGGACAACAAAGTCAAGGTATTGGAGTGGCCATCACAAAGCCCTGACCTCAATCCCATAGTAAATTTGTGGGAAGAATTGAAAAAGCGTGTGTGACCAAGGAGTCCTGCAAACCTGACTCAGTTACACCAGCTCTGTCACGAGGAAAGGGACAAAATTCACCCAACTTATCATGGGAAGCTTGTGGGAGGCTACCCGAAACGTTTGACCCAAGTTAAACAATTTAAAGGCAGTACTACCAAATACTAATTGAGAGTATGTAAACTTCTGACCCACTGGGAATGTGATGAAAGAAATAAAAGCTGAAATAAATCATTCTCTCTACTTTTATTCTGACATTTCACACTCTTAAAATAAAGTGGTGATCCTACCTGACCTAAAACAGGGAATATTTACTTGGATTAAATGTCGGGAATTGTGAAAAACGGAGTTTAAATGTATTTGGCTAAGGTGTATGTAAACCTCTGACTTCAACTGTAAGTATTCACACCCATGAGTCAATACTCTGTAGAAGCACATTTGGCAGCGATTACAGCTGTGAGCTTTTCTGGGTAAGAGCTTTCCACACCTGGATTGTGCAACATTTGCCCATTATTCTTTTCAAAATTATTCAATCTCTGTTAAATTGGTTGTTGATCATTGCTAGACAACCATTTTCAGGTCTTGCCATAGGTTTTCAAGTAGATTTAAGACAAAACTGAACATTCACTGTCTTCTTGTAAGATTTGGCCTTTAGGTTATTGTCCTGTTACAGCCATTAAACTCTGTAACTGTTTTAAAGTCACCATTGGCCTCGTTGTGAAATCCCTGAGGGGTTTCTTTCCTCTCCGGCAATTGAGTTATGAAGGACTCCTGTATCTTTGCAGTGACTAGGTGTATTGATACACCATCCAACGTGTGATTAACCGTTAGCCACAATGGTCGCACCCCCGCAAAATCTAATTATAATCCCCATCAAAATCTGTCTGTTTTAATGTGGACACCCTTTCAAATGAGTTGATTCGGCTATTTCAGCCACTTTCGTGGCTGACAGGTGTATCAAATTGAGCACACAGCCATGCAATCTCCATAGACAAACATTGGCAGTAGTATGGCCTTACTGAAGAGCTCAGTGACTTTCAACGTGGCACCGTAATGGGATGCCACCTTACCAACAAGTCAGTTCGTAAAATGTATGCCCAGCTAGAGCTGCCATGGTTAATTGTAAGTGCAGTTATTGTGAAGTGGAAATGTTTAGGAGAAACAACGGCTCAGTCTCAAAGTTGTAGGCCACACAAGCTCACAGAAGTTTACTGCCGAGTGCTGAAGTGCATAGCATGTAAAAATAGTCTATCCTTGGTTGCAACACTCACTCTCGAGTTCCAAACGGCCTCTAGAAGCAAAGTCAGCACAACAACTGTTTGCCGGGAGCTTCAAGAAACGGGTCTGAAGCAGTTCTATGGAGTGATGAATCGCGCTTCACCATCTGGCAGTCCGACAACGAATCTGGGTTTAGCGGATTCCGGGAGAACGTTACCTGCCCGAATGCATAGTGCAACTGTTAAGTTTGGTGGAGGAAGAATAATGGTCTGGGGGTATTTTTCATGGTTTGGTCTAGGCCCCGTATTTCCAGTGGAGGGAAATCTTAACGCCACAACATACAATGACATTCTAGACAATTCTGTATTTTCAACTCTGTGGCAACAGTTTGGGCAAGGACCTTTCTCGTTTGAGTATGACAATTCCCCCGTGCAAAAGGCGAGGTCCATACAGAACTGGTTTGTCGAGATCATTGTGGAAGAACTTGACTGGACTGCACAGAGCCCTGACCTCAACCCTTTGGGAATAATTCTAATACCGACTGCGAGCCATGCCTAATCGGCCAACATCAGTGCCCGACCTCACTAATGCTCTTGTGGCTGAATAGAATCTAGTGGAAAGCCTTCCCAGAAAAGTGGAGGCTGTTAATGCCCATGATTTTGGAATGAGATATTCGACGAGCAGGTTTCCACATACTTTTGGTCATGTAGTGTATCTGTTTTTTTTCCAGAGCAGTGTTTTTTAGACCATGAGAAATCATAAGTAGGGTCCGAACGGTTTGGCCTAAAAACTAACATGACCACTCCATTGAAAGATGAGACTCTCACAAACATTTTTTTGTTTTGTTTTTTGTTGTTGAATTTTACCAATTTTTCTCCCCAATTTTGTGTTATCCAATTGTTTTAGTAGCTACTATCTTGTCTCATCGCTACAACTCCTGCTCAGGAGAGACGAAGGTCATGCGTCCTCCGATACACAACCCAACCAAGCCGCACTGCTTCTTAACACAACGCCATCCAACCCAGAAGCCAGCCGCACCAATGTGTCAGAGGAAACACCGTGCACCTTGCAACCCACTGCGCCCGACCCGTCACGGGAGTCGCTAGTGCGTGATGAGACAAGGATTTCCCTACCGGCCAAACCCGTTGCCCCACGGACCTCCCGTTCGTGGCCGGTTACGACAGAGCCTGGGCGCGAGTCTCTGGTAGCACAGCTGGCGCTGCGGTACAGCCCCCGTATCCACTGCGCCACCCGGGAGGCCCCACAAACATGTTTTAATGGAAGTATATATATGGATATTTTAGGCACTAAACTAAGGGGATAAATACATGTAAAAAACTAAATTAATTTTTTCTTTCTGATCTTTCTATCTTTCCTCAGACATAGGAAAGACACTTCAGAACAAACTTTCTTTAGATTTTTTGGGGGACTATCTGTTATTAAATGCATTTCTATTGGCTAATAGCAGTAATGCCAAATTAATTGCAAATGAAACAATATTTACCTTAAGTGGCCTTAAAATTGTAAATCAAATAATTAAATAATCCTTGGTATAACCATCTTAAAACAATTCCATAAATTATTCTTAGAACACCCCCCCCCCCCTTGCTTAGACTCTAGCGTGTTAATACCATCACTGTGCTCAAAGGGGTATTCAAAGACAGTGACAAAAAAACATCTAAATTGAATTCATTTTATGGAGTGGATTGGTGCATGTATGCGAGTACAGGCTAATTGGCGCATATTGTAACAGTGCACGGGCCCTTACATAATACACTTGAGCGATAGAGCGGAGGATAGGGTAGCCTACATTTTTTACAGTGCTCTGATTGTTCTCCACAACCTTATGGCCCTGTGTCTCTCAGTTTAACAACTGATTTAGACACTCCAGATACATTTCACCCGCTACAAAGACGGTCAATTACAATGTGAATTCAACATGCACAATCAATTCAGGGTGACTGACCAAGAACGTCGTCCTCGAGTTACAAAATGTGATGTTAGTTCCCATGAGTAATGCTTGACCATTCAGTGAAAATCAGTTTAATATCAAAATGGTGTACTGTAATGTCCTATTGAATAATTAAAGTAAATTACACCTATACTGTATCCATTACAGCGATTACATGTTTACTAATTGAAACAGAAACATTTCCCCAGCCTAACCATCTCCTTCTCAGTTTGACAGACCCTGCATGGGAAGGACATATCGGTCAGATAGGGAGTGAAAGAGACCCCTCCACCAGCGCTGGGTGTGAGAATATGTGTGTGTCAATGTGTGTGTCTGTGTGCTGAGGGTATAGGGGAGACCTGATGGCATGATTAATACAGCCTATCACTAACGGCTGTGGTTATGCTCCACTGGGTGTGAGAGAGACTGACCCAGTGATGCACTGCCCCGCGCCCCCATTCATCATTAACCATGGCTGCCCTGCTGCCTCCCTCCTGACTGCAGCCTGGATCCCCTCCCTCTCCACTGCTCAGTCCCACACCCACCAGGCAACAGGCAACAACTCCCCAAGAGAGAGAGAGAGAGCATGAAAATGCAATCAGGGATATTGTAATGTGATTTCGAGGCTCCAGCCCAAGACGGTTTCATGTTTATACGCTAATGTGCATTAAAGTATCTCAGTAACTTTACATTGGGTTTTGTTCTCCAGCCAGTGTTGTTTGCAGCACTATGTACGTAGTGAAATGAAATGCCAGTCTCACTAATAAAATAATTTGGCCTGAACATTTTTAATGGGCCTCTCCCTCCCACGAGCCATGCCATTTGAAAGTTTAGTAGGCATTGTTAATCTTAACACAGATGACAGGCGTGCCACAAGGATATCCCCACACAAAATTAACATTATCTTTCCTGATTTGATATGTCAAAACATTATTTTTATTTTGCCGGGAGAATGCTAAGTGTGTGTTTGAAGGGTATAGAGTAGACGCTGGTATTTCTATCCCCTCGTTCTCTCCTCGCTCTCATTGTCCATTTTCCTTTCTCTCGCTTTACCTTTTGCATTTCATTCCACACACGTTCTCTATCAGTCCACCTTCCTTCAAGGGTGTCCATGGTGTCTGCCATTAGAGTCTACAGCTGTGGGCCTGAGATAAAGATTATCAGAGCACAATTCACACACCAGCAATAACTTCTCTAAACACAGACTTAAAAGCTAATTAAAAAAGAAAGTGTTGGATGATGATTTTTTATAACTCATTCCTCATACAATGAGGGCCGACATGTTTTTTCTTCTTCTACATGGTCAGACGCCTGGGCGCTGGGGCGAGAGGGAGACAATGTGGACAAATGGTCAAGCAGCACTCGTCCATCAAGGTGCATGGGAGGAGGTAATATACATTGGGCTGTACTCTGGAGCCCATTCATCTGCAACACTGTGTGTGATGTCAGGAGAGATGGCTGAGAGGAGAGCAACCCAGTATTCACACACACACACACACACACACACACACACACACACACACACACACACACACACACACACACACACACACACACACACACACACACACACACACACACACACACACACACACACACACACACACACACACACACACACACACACACACACACAAGCTGAAAGTCCTATATGATATATTGTTGTATGAAGGTCTGACAGTGGCTGATGCATCTGCATTCACCCCTTGTTTTTAGACAGAAATACTTCCCCCTTCTATTTCTTCAGACATAGGAGGCTTTTCTTGGGGCAATTCACCAACCTGCAGAATGTGTTCTGAATTATTACATCCCCTGATAGAGAGGGCGCTTGCCAGTAAAACGGTGTTAGTTTTGGACATCCACTGGAAACTCAGATGAGAACTACTTACAGCACAGTGGCTCACAAACTCCCAGGCTCCCAATACTGAGCAACTGCGTGGATCTATCCATTTATATCCACTCGAAAAGCTGTGACTGGATATTTAAACTGATTCACTCAGACAGAAATATAATTGTTTTGGAAAGGAGACACATCATGTTGAAAAGAGGCACACCATCATGGCCCCAGTGTATGTGGCAGGCGACCCTTTAATCTATACAGTACTATCTGAAGTACTAGAAACTGTCATGGCTGTTGTTGTTGCCTACACAAACATGGATCTAATGAGAAGCCCCCCTCCCCTGGTTCTCTATTCATGGCAGATTTGGTTGCAATATCACAGCCATCACGCTGCAATTGATCTGGGTTAATCTCACCACTGCGCAGCACTAATCTAGTGAAGAGGCAATTATAGAGCTTCAGCAGCACAGCACACTGTATACCCGAATGAGACCGACGTACATCACCCGCTCCATATTTTCATTTTATGTTTCCTTATTCCCTCCTGTTCTCTCTCTCTCTCTCTCTCTCTCTCTCTCTCTCTCTCTCTCTCTCTCTCACACACACACACGCACACGCACACGCACACGCACACGCACATGCACACGCACACATGCACACACACATACACACACACACACACACACACACACACACACACACACACACACACACACACACACACACACACACACACACACACACACACACACACACATGCACACACGCACACACATGCGCACACACAGGCACGCAGGCACGCACGCGAGACCAAGCCTTTGCTTTGCTGATTTCTCCTGACTCATAAATATTAAAAACAAAGCCCTGCTTATTGGCGTGCATAATTTAAAACTTTATTAAAACAAGCTAGCCTAGGTATTTTTGCCTGTGTGCTATTAAAGTGCACCTAGATAATACCACCTCAGGCCCAGGAAATAACTTTATCCACCCTTGTATTTCCTCTGATACTACCAGAGTCATGCTGAGATCACTGCCGACAGAGATGGCCGCCTCGCTTCGCGTTCCTAGGAAACTATGCAGTTTTTTGTTTTTTTTTACGTGTTATTTCTTACATTAGTACCCCAGGTCATCTTAGGTTTCATTTCATACAGTCGAGAAGAACTACTGAATATAAGATCAGCGTCAACTCACCATCAGTACGACTTTCGCGACGCGGATCCTGTGTTCTGCCTTTCAACCAGGACAACGGAATGGATCCCATGTGGCGACCCAAAAAAATGACTCCGTAAAAGAGGGAAACGAGGCGGTCTTCTGGTCAGACACCGGAGACGGGCACATCGTGCACCACTCCCTAGCATTCTTGTCGCCAATGTCCAGTCTCTTGACAACAAGGTTGATGAAATCCGAGCAAGGGTAGCATTCCAGAGGGACATCAGAGACAGTAACGTTCTTTGCTTCACGGAAACATGGCTCACTGGAGAGACGCTATCGGAGGCGGTGCAGCCAGCAGGTTTCTCCACGCATCGGGCAAGGTGACTGGTAACATGACCGAATACAAACAGTGCAGCTATTTCCTCCGCAAGGCTATCAAACAAGCTAAGCGTCAGTATAGAGACAAAGTAGAATCTCAATTCAACGGCTCAGACACAAGAGGTATGTGGCAGGGTCTACAGTCAATCACGGACGACAAGAAGAAAACCAGCCCAGTCACGGACCAGGATGTCTTGCTCCCAGGCAGACTAAATAACTTTTTGCCCACTTTGAGGACAATACAGTGCCACTGACACAGCCTGCAACGAAAACATGCGGACTCTCTTTCACTGCAGCCGAGGTGAGTAAGACATTTAAACGTGTTAACCCTTGCAAGGCTGCAGGCCCAGACGGCATCCCCAGCCGCGCCCTCAGAGCATGCGCAGACCAGCTGGCCGGTGTGTTTACGGACAAATTCAATCAATCCCTATACCAGTCTGCTGTTCCCACATGCTTCAAGAGGGCCACCATTGTTCCTGTTCCCAAGAAAGCTAAGGTAACTGAGCTAAACGACTACCGCCCCGTAGCACTCACTTCCGTCATCATGAAGTGCTTTGAGAGACTAGTCAAGGACCATATCACCTCCACCCTACCTGACACCCTAGACCCACTCCAATTTGCTTACCGCCCAAATAGGTCCACAGACGATGCAATCTCAACCACACTGCACACTGCCCTAACCCATCTGGACAAGAGGAATACCTATGTGAGAATGCTGTTCATCGGCATTCAACACCATACTACCCTCCAAGCTCGTCATCAAGCTCGACCCCGCCCTGTGCAACTGGGTACTGGACTTCCTGACGGGCCGCCCCCAGGTGGTGAGGGTAGGCAACAACATCTCCACCCCGCTGATCCTCAACACTGGGGCCCCACAAGGGTGCGTTCTGAGCCCTCTCTTGTACTCCCTGTTCACCCACGACTGCGTGGCCACGCACACCTCCAACTCAATCATCAAGTTTGCGGACGACACAACAGTGGTAGGCTTGATTATCAACAACGACGAGATGGCCTACAGGGAGGAGGTGAGGGCCCTCGGAGTGTGGTGTCAGGAAAATAACCTCACACTCAACGTCAACAAAACTAAGGAGATGATTGTGGACTTCAGGAAACAGCAGACGGAACACCCCCCTATCCACATCGACGGAACAGTAGTGGAGAGGGTAGTAAGTTTTAAGTTCCTCGGCATACACATCACAGACAAACTGAATTGGTCCACTCACACAGACAGCATCGTGAAGAAGGCACAGCAGTGCCTCTTCAACCTCAGGAGGCTGAAGAAATTCGGCTTGTCACCAAAAGCACTCACAAACTTCTACAGATGCACAAACTTCTACAGATGCACAGAGCATCCTGACGGGCTGTATCACCGCCTGGTACGGCAACTGCTCCGTCCACAACCGTAAGGCTCTCCAGAGGGTAGTGAGGTCTGCACAACGCATCACCGGGGGCAAACTACCTGCCCTCCAGGACACCTACACCACCCGATGTTACAGGAAGTCCATAAAGATCATCAAGGACAACAACCACCCGAGCCACTGCCTGTTCACCCCGCTATCATCCAGAAGGCGAGGTCAGTACAGGTGCATCAAAGCTGGGACCGAGAGACTGAAAAACAGCTTCTATCTCAAGGCCATCAGACTGTTAAACAGCCACCACTAACATTGAGTGGCTGCTGCCAACACACTGACACTGACTCAACTCCAGCCACTTTAATAATGGGAATTGATGGGAAATGATGTGAAATATATCACTAGCCACTTTAAACAATGCTACCTAATATAATGTTACATACCCTACATTATTCATCTCATATGCATACGTATATACTGTACTCTATATCATCCACTGCATCCTTATGTAATACATGTATCACTAGCCACTTTAACTATGCCACTTTGTTTACATACTCATCTCATATGTATATACTGTACTCGATACCATTTACTGTATCTTGCCTATGCTGCTCTGTACCATCACTCATTCATATATCTTTATGTACATATTCTTTATCCCCTTACACTGTGTATAAGACAGTAGTTTTGGAATTGTTAGTTAGATTACTTGTTGGTTATTACTGCATTGTCGGAACTAGAAGCACAAGCATTTCGCTACACTCGCATTAACATCTGCTAACCATGTGTATGTGACAAATACAATTTGATTTGATTTGATTTGATTTGTGTCAGTGCACAGAGGATGAGTCAGTGCAAAGTTGGCATACTGTATACAATTTTGTCCAGAGGCTCTGATAGTTGCTTACCAGTGTGGTGTCTGCGTGGTTGAGGTCCTGCAGGTAGGGGACAACAGAGAGCTCAGCCAGCACCTGGTGGAGGATGGCGGTCGGCTCCCTGCTGCCGTGGATCGCCCCCGGTAGCCAGCGTACTACAGCCTCTCCACTGTTCCCGACCCTGTGGAAAAACATGCCTGTTGTATTGGCACAAACACAGTGTCTTGTAGTCGACCGATTATGATTTTTCAACTCCTATACCGATTAATCGGCTGATTTTTTTTTTTTTTCAAATTTGTAATAATGGCAATTACAACAATACTGAATTAACACTTATTTTAACTTAATATAAAACAAATAAAATCAATTTAGCCTCAAATAAATAATGAAACATGTTCAATTTGGTTTAAATAATGCAAAAACAAAGTGTTGGAGAAGAAAGTAATTATGTGCCATGTAAAATATGTGCCATGTAAAAAAGCTAATGTTTAAGTTCCTTGCTCAGAACATAAGAACATATGAAAGTTGGTGGTTCCTTTCAACATGAGACTTCAATATTCCAAGGTAAGAGGTTTTAGGTTGTAGTTAATATAGTATTTATAGGACTATTTCTCTCTACACCATTTGTATTTCATATACCTTTGACTATTGGATGTTCTTATAGGCACCATAGTATTGCCAGTGTAACAGTGTAGCTTCCATCCCCCTCCTTGCCCCTACCTGGGCTCGAACCAGGAACACATTGACAACAGCCACACCAGAAGCATCGTTACCCATCGCTCCACAAAAGCCGCGGCCCTTGCATCGCAAGGGGAACAACTACTCCAAATCTAAAAGCCAGTGACGTTTGAAACAATATTAGCGCACACCCAGCTAATTAGCTAGCCATTTCACATTGGTTACACCAGCCATTAGGCCGATAGGCTTGAAGTCATAAACAGTGCTGTGCTTGCGAAGAGCTGCTGGCAAAACGCACGAAAGTGCTGTTTGAATGAATGATTACGGGCCTGCTGCTGCTCAGTCAGACTGCTCTATCAAATCAGACTTAATTATAACATAATAGCACACAGAAATACGAGCCTTTGGTCATTAATATGATCGAACCCGGAAACTATCATTTAGAAAACAAAACGTTTATTATTTCAGTGAAATACGGAACCGTTCGGTATTTTATCTAACGGGTGGCCTCCCCAATTCTAAATATTCTTGTTACATTGCACCAACCTTCAATGTATGTCATAATTATGTACATTTCTGGCAAATTAGTTCGCAATGAGCCAGGCAGCCCAAGCTTGCATATACCCTGACTGTGCTTGCAATGAATGCAAGAGAAATGACAGAATTTCACCTGGTTAATATTGCCTGCTAAACTGGATTAGTAGTTATAACTAGTGATTATGATTGATTGTTTTTTATAAGATAGATTTAATGCTAGCTAGCAATTTACCTTGGCTTCTACTGCATTCGCGTAACAGGCAGATTACTCGTGGAGTGCAATGGTTAGAGCGTTGGACTAGTTAACTATGCGGTTGCAAGTTTGGAACCCTGAGCTGACAAGGTGAAAATCTGTCGTTCTGCCCCTGAACAAGGCAGTTAACCCACTGTTCCTAGGCAGTCATTGAAAATAAGAATGTGTTCTTAAATTACTTGCCTAGTTAAATAAAAGGTATTAAAAAATATTTTAAAATAAATAAAAATAAAAAAAATTCGGAAATCGGTGCCCAAAAATACCGATTTCCGATTGTAATGAAAACTTGAAATCGGCCCTAATTAATCGGCCATTCCTCTAGTAGTGACTATCATTAATGCGATGACGGCTATTCATCGAATAATTACATACCACGTTCAAATATTACACAATTAAATTAATCATATAACAATTTATCAGGTAGTAATCGGCGACACCACGGGAAATGTTTATTTAATGAGTTTCCCGAATTAACTTAAATATCGAACAGAATATCTAAGTATCATAGCCGTCATCCATCAATCACTTGCTAATTGTTACCTTATCGGTCTCATTCTGAATGTCACAAAATTCTTGGATATCTGCACGAACCCTTGCATAAATTATGAATTCGCAATATACAAATTGGCTTAAGTATTTATTTACTAACTAACTAAGGTGAATGCACCAATTTGTAAGTCGCTCTGGATAAGAGCGTCTGCTAAATGACTTAAATGTAATGTAAATGTAAATAATCACACAGAAATACATAAACACACACACAAGGTATAGTTATTGGTTACTAACACAATGCAATGAAAAGTCCCTAGTGGACTAAACTGATATGGCGGTATGCTACACAAAATGACGGATTCAAAAGAGAGGGAAAGGGAGAGGGAAAGGGAGAGGGAGAGGGAGAGGGAGAGACAAAGGAATTCAACTATCGTACTTACAGCTGATAACTATGCTCATGGAAATGCGAATGCTTTGCACATGAACGGCTTCTCATTTTAAATAATTGCAGTGTACATATTGACGTGTGTATGTCTTTGCTGTCTCTCTGTTGAAATCGCCGGTCCGTCTGTGGAGAGTAGTTCGACAGAAGTCTCTGGTTGGTCCCCCAGAGGTCACAATGTATTTTGTAGCTGTAGCTTCTCTATCTCGCACTGTCTGTTAGAATGAATCTTTCAGAGGTCTACCCCGCATTGTTCAGCGGGCTCCGTTTGTTAAAATAGAGGTATCTATAATGGTGAGAGTAAATTGTGCTTTGTCTTCTCGTCTTCGGTCGAGTTTACTAGACTAAAGTACTTAAACAGCTGCAAACTGAATTCTTGTGTAGTCTTCTTATTCGATACAGAGTTTGAGTTTCTAGCCATGTCGGTCACGCTGGTCTAATGTGAAGTCTAACCATTTTACACGTCTGGTTTACCGTCCGTGTACTGGTCTAATGTGAATTACGTCATGAGGGGTTTTATGTACTCCGGCAAAAGGGGGCGTTCTATGTTTTTTATTTCACCTTTATTTAACCAGGTAGGCCAGATGAGAACAAGTTCTAATTTATAATTGTGACCTGGCCAAGATAAAGCAAGGCAGTGCGACACAAACACAAAGTTACACATGGGATAAACAAATGTACAGTCAATAACACAATAGAAAAATCTGTATGCAGTGTGTGCAAATGTAGTAAGATTAGGGATGTAATGTAATAAATAGGCCATAGTGGCAAAATAATTACAATTTAGCAATTAAACACTGGAGGGATAGATGTGCAGAAGACGAAAGTGCAAGTAGAGTTACTGGGGTGCAAAGGAGCAAAAAAATAAATAACATCCGGATGAGGTAGTTGGGTGGGCTATTTACAGATGGGCTTGTGTACAGGTGCAATGATCGGTAAGCTGCTCTGACAGCTGATGCTTAAAGTTAGTGAGGGAGATAAGACTCCAGCTTCTGTGATTTTTGCTACACGTGGGTGTGGTCACTGACTGGGTAGAACTTTCATATAAAAAACAATTACTGTTTAGAAGGCTAACATCACATTTCATCTTCACACAAATAGTTTCATATTTAATCATATACCGCAAGTTCCACAATATTTAGATGTAAACCTGACAACTGGGAAATGTACATGTTCAGAGATACAGTTATGTTGTTGTACTGTCTTTAATGACATCACACAATTGTAATGAATTTGACAGGATTGTTCTTTAAATACCCACGGACCATTCCAAATGTTTGGATTACAGAAATAGTGTTTCATTATCCAATCTTGGATGTTATAGTACTACAACATCTCTGTTGTAACAAAGGGTTTTTTTAACTTCCATTGCTGCAGAATGGGGAGAGAGTTCCTGCATGGTATTTATGACCGGCATAAAAACGGCCAACTTCACCCCCCCTCCCCCCCTTCTCTGGTGGGAGAGAGGGGGGGCTCTCCCTGATGTTCACATGTCTGTACTTATTCATTATACCTTTGATTTTAAGTGACAACAGTGAGGTGGCAAACAGGGATTGCCACTGCACGGTATACGATAGAACATCGAAAAACAAATGAGCATAGGTCTTCAACAGGATTAGCACAGAGTTTTGGATCATTGGCAGCTGTTAACATGAGGACTAGTTTCAAGCTCCTTCCTCCAGTGGTGTCTGACAGTAGTGGATATGCTAATAAATATATATTTTTATATTTAAAAATAAAACAAATAAAACGGGCCTGTTTAGATTTTTTTTTAAATGTTAACATGTGCAATTTCTCTTATACTAATTTATAATGAGCCTTTGGCTGATCATAGTTTGCGTGACAGTTTGCGTGACCTCAGCTCAGCCTCACATTCTATCACGACTCAGGATATGACCCAGATGCAGACACGGGAGGCGGATAGTACAGTTCCCAGATTATTTATTAGAAACACGGGGCAGCCAAAGGGCAGGTCAAGGGCAGGCAGAGGTTCGTGATCAGGTCAGAGTCGGGCAGGTACAGGACAGCATGCAAGCTCGGGATCAGGGCAGGCAGGATGGTCAGAACCAGGAAAAACTAGGAAACAGAACTAGAGAAACAGGAAGGCAGGAAAGAACACTGGTAAGACCTGACAAGACATGACGAACTGGCAACAGACAGAGAACACAGGTATAAATATACAGGGGAAAATGGGAAGATACCTGGAGGGGTTGGAGACAAGCACAAAGACAGGTGAAACAGATCAGGGAGTGACACATTCAAAGTCAAACATGGCATCAGCAAAGAGACCTCCTCTGACTGTCATGAGTTAGATCATAAATCGAGCACATTCTACAATTTTCTCCTCACTCAAAACTTGCTATTTTTGGGGCGGCTAAAACCATAACTTGGTCCAACAGCTGGGCCCTGCTGCTGTGATGAGCGAGCCACTCTCCTCTACCCCATATGTTGAAGAGAAAAATGCGCTCTGATCATATAACATTTCAAAATGTAAAGAAATAACACAACTTTGGAAGCTTCGTCCACCTTGTGTCACGGTCGTCATAGTGAGGAGATCAAGGCGCAGTGTGGTAAGCGAACATAACTCTTTAATTAAAGAGAGAACACTGAACTAACCGTGAAGCAATATGGCTAGTGCAGAACAGGCAACTAAACATCGATGAACAACCCACAAACTACCCAAGGAATATGGCTACCTAAATATGGTCCCCAATCAGAGACAACGATAAACAGCTGCATCTGATTGAAAACCAATCTAGGCAACCATAGACATATAAACACCTAGACCAGGAAACCCCATAAACAGACAAAAACCCCTAGACAATACAAAAACTACACAAACCACCCTTGTCACACCCTGACCTAACCAAATAAAAAAGAAAATGAAGACAACTAAGGTCAGGGCGCGACACCTTGTTCCTGTCACAGTGAGGAGGGTCTTAGATTTATGTAGGTATAAAACATTTTTCTTGATATTCAGCTCATTAGCAATTATTTTACAACCAAGATATTTGATATGTAGCCTACAACTGCAAGTTTTTTTAGGACATTACATTTAATGTTGGATGCATACACGGCTACTAGCAGTGGGTAATATATTTAGAGTTAGCAACCTAGTTCACTTCTTAAGGCTAGGGGGCAGTATCCGGAAGTTCGGATGACTGACGTGCCCAAAGTAAACTATCTGCCTGTTACTCAGGCCCAGAAGCTAGGATATGCATAATTGGTATGCATAGTATTGGATAGAAAACACTCTGAAGTTTCTAAAACTGTTAAAATAATGTCTGTGAGTTTAATGTGTTTTGAGTTTCTACTTCCTCAGGTGTTGAACCCCAACTTAATTAGCTTATGATATTAGTGAGTGCACATAAATGTGTATGTAATTCATCTCTATTTTTTAAAATAATCAGAACTTCCTATTTCATTGCTAAAACCATTATTTGGAGTCCTATTTGTAGTCTAATTGTCAACCCAAAATTCATGACAGTCACTGGAGTTGCACATCCAAATATGGATGTGTTAGATCAGGTGTTCCCAAACTGGGGTACGCGTTCCCTGCAATGCCGTCAGGGGTACGCGTACCCTGCAATGCCGTCAGGGGTACACCAAATAAAAATGTGATTCACATTTAAAAATATATTTCAAACATTTCAAACAATCCATTTATATTTTCCAATTTGGCTAAACATTTGGGTGAGGTTTTTTTCTCGCCTGAGTAGCCTCGTTCAACTACCAAAAATAAAATGAAACCATCTAATGTTCAGCGAAATAACAACACAATGTCAAATACAGGTAGCCTAGTCAAAAAATTAACATCCAGTCACATTGACCATTACTCTCTCAGGGGAATTCCATTAATTGTCCGTATGTAGCCAAACGTAACTGCTGCTCATTCCGTTTGCTTGAAAATTGATAAATGGTTAAAAAAAGTAAGGACCGCGTCCATAGAGACACATACCAGCTCTACTGGTAGTACTGCTACTACCAGCAGTACTACACCTGCACCTGTCGACGACACAAGTTTTTCTGCTTCCACAAGCACATCCAATGCTAGCATCAGTAATTCTACATTTGTTGTTTGCCCAACTAGCATGGACACTGACAGTTGTGAATCTGATGCAGCCGAAGTACTACTGCCCCCTTACCCGGGAAAGCACCGAACATCAGACAGGGACTTTGGACCATCGAAGAGTCTCAAATATGATGAGAACTACATTGGTTTGGGGTTCACTTATATTGGGAGTAGTGCCTTTCCTCAGCCACAGTGTGTTATATATGCAAATGTACTATCTCACAACTTGATGAAACCTTCACTCTTGCGTAGACATTTAGAAACAAAACATGGCAATTAGAAAAATAAGCCACAGGAGGTTTTTGAGCGACAATTAAGACAACCTTCGAGTAGTAAGACATGTATAAAAGTAACAGATACCATCAATAAGAAGGGTCTAGAAGTGTCTTATATGGTGAGCTACCAAATGGCTAGGACAGACAAGCCCCATACTTTTGTGGAGGACTTAATTCTTCCTGCTGCTGCGGATATGACTAGGACAATGCTGAGGGAAAAGGCCAAAACATTTTTTTTACAGACAATGCCTTCATCAAAGAACACTGTTTCACGACGCATCAGTGACATGGCAGGAGGTGTTTTGAAACATTTACTGCTTCGCATACAAGCCAGTAAATTCTATGCATTACAGCTGGATGAGTCAACAGATGTGGCGTGCCTGGCACAGCTCCTGGTATATGTTTGTTATTTTATGGGGGGGTCAATTAAGGAAGACATCCTCTTCTGCAAACCACTGGAAACCAGGACAACAGGAGAGGATATTTTGAAGTACTGGACAGCTTTGTGATGTCAAATGGACTTTGGTGGTCAAGATGTGTTGATATCTGTACTGATGGCACAAAAGCCATGACAGGGAGACATAGCGCATGCAAGCATGGTTAATTCACATGGTTAATGGTTAACTTTGTTAAAGCAAGGTCCCTGAACTCTTGTGTATTTTCTGCACTATGCAATGATATGGGCAGCAACCATGTGTCGTGTCTTTGGCTATGCCGGATTAAGTGATATGACATGCTATTCTATAAACTAATTTCTCTGTAATTAATATAACCTGATTGAGCTAATCATGTAAATGTAATTAACTAGAGAGTCGGGCACAACAAAATAATATCTATAGAGCTGTTATCTTACGAATAAAGACCTAGTAATATTTTACATCAATAGCAGTCAATATTAATCGTCATCTTAATTCAGTCTCATCTGAAAGTTGTAAATTCTTGGTTATCTGCACGAACCCTGGCTAACAAGTTGAACCAGCAATACAAAATTGGGTTTAATTATTTATTTACTAAATACCTAACTAATCACACAGAATTACACATACACATAATTCAATCATAACTTGATTACAAATTACGTCATAAAGGAAAACGTCCCTAGCGGGCGGAACAGATATGACAGCTTGTTACACAAAAGAAAAGGGGCTGGGTTTGAGTGAAAGAGCGGGAAGACTGAGGAACAAAGGGTGAAGCTGTGCTATCGTAAATACAGTATGTTATGGATTCTATGGATTCTATTTACTCTGAGCTGTGGGTAGGTTTACTCTTCGGTAGGTTGGTGGTAGATGGAAGGCCGTGTTGCCCAACCGAGTCCTTTGTTCTTTTGAAGAATGTCTCTGCTGGTAAATTGAATACGTTGTAGTAACGTCGTTGTGTGGTAGACGGGATACTCTGTCTGTTCCTTCCGAACCCTCGTTTCCAGCTGTTGTTGCTAACTCAACGGCTAGGAGGTATAACTTCTGTAGTGAATAAGAGTTCAAAGTTCATACCATTCGCAACTAAAGCTCACGCTGATGTTGGCTTCGTTCTGTAGTTATTATCTGAACCATTCTGAGATCGGACCGTCGTCCTCACGTCCTCGGAACAGGAGGTTACATTGTCGACAAGGCTTTATATAGGAAGGGAGAAGAGGGTGAGTTTGAAAGGTTTTATAGCCCATGTCCCTTCACAGGGGCGGGCCACTGATTAAGCAGAGCCCTATCTTATGAAAACCCAAATCTCACATTTTAGAAGCTAAAATCACATTTCATTCCATCACAAATAATTTCGTATTCAAACATTTAAATTAAACAACAATTCCATGTGAATCCGATAACTCTGATGTGTAGACTTTCCACTGTAGAGTTTATGTCATCTTATCATTGATGAGAATGTCTCAGATGACAACCGAACTGACATCTTATTCATTAAGTACCACCGCATATGTTCAGTTGGTCGGATTACCACAATATAGTTCATTTCCCCCCCACCTTCTGATGTTCCCAGAATCTTTATGTTAACCTCGGGTTTTGCAAATGTAACATCTGTAAGGTAGAGAGAGGAAAAAGGGGGGAAGAGGTATTTATGACTGTCATAAACCTATTCCCCAGGCCAACGTCATGACACATGTAACGCTTTTACAACATACAGAAGTGCACTGGTTATCAAGGGGAGAAGTATTGACAATTTTTTTTGAATTGAGAGACGAGTTTAAAGATTCCTTTACTGGCCATCATTTTCACTTGTTTGACAGTTTGCATGATGACGAGTTTCTCACATGACTGGCCTATCTGGGTGATGTTTTTTCTCACCTGAATAATTTGAATCTAGGATTACAGGTACTCTACACAACTATATTCAATGTGCGGGACAAAATTGAGGCTATGATTAAGAAGTTAGAGCTCTTCTCTGTCTGCATCAACAAGGACAACACACATGTCTTTCCATCATTGTATGATTTTTTTGTGTGCAAATGAACTCAATGTCAAATTTAAAAAAATTATTGTCACATGCGCCGAATACAACATGTACAACCTTACAGTGAAATGCTTACTTATGAGCCCCTAACCAACAATGCAGTTTAAAAAATATGGAAAAAAGGCCGTGGTGGCGAAGTAAATACAAAATAGCAAGTAAAAAAATTACATAAGGGTGCTATGGTGTCGAACGCTGAGCTGTAGTCAATGAATAGCATTCTCAAGTAGGTATTCCTTTTGTCCAGGTGGGAAAGGTCAGTGTGGAGTGCAATAGAGATTGCATCATCTGGGGATCTGTTGGGGTGGTATGCAAATTGGAGTGGGCCTAGGCTTTCTGGGATAATGGTGTTGATGTGAGCCATGACCAGCCTTTCGAAGCACTTCATGGCGACAGATATCTGAACAAGAGAGCCTCATCAAAATTGCATCAAGCGGTTCTGTGAAAATGTTATTTAATCAGAAGCCACTGACAGATTTCTGGATTGGGCTGTGCTCAGAGTATCCTGCCTTGGAAAAATCGCGCCGTTACGACACTGATGCACTTTGCAACCACGTACCTATGTGAGAGTGGATTCTCGATTGTCTTGAAAACTAGATACAGGCACAGATTGTGTGTGGAAAAGGATTTAAGACTGAGACTCGCTCCAATACAACCCAACATTGCAGAGGTATGTGCATCCTTTCAAGTACACCCTTCTCATTAGCCTGTGGTGAGCTATTCACCATTTTCGATGAACAAATAAAGTTTTATATGTAAGATGGCGAAATAAAGAGAAAGATTATTGATTATTATTATATTATTATTTGTACCCTGGTCCTATAAGAGCTCTTTGTCACTTCCCTCAAGCCAGGTTGTGACAAAAACTCACACTCCTTCTTATGTTTAATAAATGTATCGTATAGTGTGTATGTGGCAGGCTTACAATGAGGGCAAAAAACAACATTTGAGTGCGCTGACCCTGGTGCTAGAGGGGGTACGCAGCTGGAGGTTGAATGTTTGAAGGGGTACGGGACTATAAAACGTTTGGGAACCACTGTGTTCGATGAAACAACTTATTTCTTGAATACCGCAGGAGTCTATTTATTGTACTTTTTAATAAAGCACTATGAATTACATTTGATTTGGGTCCAGGCTGGTGCCACGAACTGTAAAGGTTAGTGACACCAGTGGGAAATGCAATATAGCCTAAGACGCTTGGCATATATAACGTATATGGCTTAAGCAGACAGACAGGCAGACAAACAAAGAACAAGAAGAAGCACAGCAGATGCTGAGACAGACAGACAGACAGACAGACAGACAGACAGACAGACAGACAGACAGACAGACAGACAGACAGACAGACAGACAGACAGACAGACAGAGAGACAGACAGACAGACAGACAGACAGACAGACAGACAGACAGACAGACAGACAGACAGACAGAGAGACAGAGAGACAGACAGACAGACAGAGAGACAGACAGCACAACAGGGAGGAAAACAAAATGACTAGAGCAGAAGCACAGTTATAGTGCTGAGTTTTATCTACGGTGGTGTTTTTACATATCGTATTTGTTTTAAACATGAGGTGCATACAAAAGAGGAGGAAGACCATGTCTCGCCAGTTACTGGTACAGAAATGTTTGAGAAACGCTGTAAAGTACTGCCCAATGTTATGTTTCAGCACCAGGGGAGAACTGGTATCGAAGTAACACATCTTGTTTTTTTGCCTATTTACTCAGTGATTGATAGAGCTAGAGCCACCTAATTTTATGCCAGCAATGTATGTCCTCTACCATTAGCAACTGTAATTTAATTTCTAGGTTAAATGAGTTTAAATGAAATAGTCAGTCAGAGAACGGAACTTCCACAACGTTACTTTTGTACCTGCCGGTGGGGCTGATGTAACACAGGCTGGGGACAGAAGTAAAGGCAGGTGAGAAGAGTGTCTTATTAGTCAAGTCAAGGAGCGTTTTGTTTCTCAGCTCCTGCTTTTCCCCAGTCTCTCTTTTCTCGTCCTCCTGGTTTTGAACCTTGCCTGTCCTGACTCTGAGCCCTCCTGCCTGACCACTCTGCCTGCCCTCTGACCCTGAGCCTGCCTACCAACCTGTACACCCCCCGCTGGATTATTGACAACTGCTTACCCTGACCCTGAGCCTGCCTGCTGTCCGATACTGTAACAAGGAGTATGACAGATCGGACCAATATGCAGCGTGGTAAGTGTTCGTCATTTTTAATGAAAAGACACTGAACACGAAAATACAAAATAACAAAGTGAAAGACGAAAATGCAACAGTTCTGTATGGTGAAGACACAGAAAACACTAAACAGAAAATAATCACCCACAACTCAAGTTGTGAGCCGGCTTCATAGCACCTGGCTCGATGCCCACTCTATGCCTGCGCACTGGGGACACCGTACGCCTCACGGCATAACATGGTGCCTGCCCGGTGCCTGCCCGGTCCACCTCTCTCCACGGTAAGCACGGGGAATTGGCTCAGGTCTCCTACCTGACTTAGCCAAACTCCCCGTGTGCCCCCCCAATACATTTTTGGAGCTGCCTCTCGTCCCTGTTGCGCTGCCGTGCTAGCTCCTCGTAATGCCGACTCTTGGCTTTGGCTGCCTCCAGCTCTTCCCGGGGGCGGCGATATTCCCCAGCCTGTGCCCAGGGTCCCCTACCGTCCAAAATCTCCTCCCATGTCCAGGAGTCCAGCACCCTCTGCTCCTGGTTACCACGCTGCTTGGTCCGGTTGTGGTGGGTGATTCTGTAACGCGATTCGTCTTCCTCTGACGAGGACGTGAAGCGTGGTAAGTGTTCGTCATTTTTAATGAAAAGACACTGAACACGAAAATACAAAATAAAAAGTGAAAGACGAAAACGAAACAGTTCTGTATGGTGAAGACACAGAAAACACTAAACAGAAAATAATCACCCACAACTCAAGTGGGAAAAACAGGCTGCCTAAGTATAGTTCTCAATCAGAGACAACGAACGACACCTGCCTCTGATTGAGAACCATACCAGGCCAAACACATAAATACTACATAGAAAAAATAACATAGACTACCCACCCCAACTCATGCCCTGACCAAACTAACACAGAGACATAATAAAGGAACTAAGGTCAGAACGTGACAGATACAGTTGTCTCACCTCTGGTTTACTGACCCCTGCCTGCCTTGACCTGTCTATTACCTGCCCCTATTGTATCATTAAACTATTGTTTATTTGACATGCTCTGCAGTTGGGTCTTACCTTCATACCTGATAGTTTATGCCACACTGGTCTGTGTAGAGTACGGGCTGAGTAGTGCGTGTCGATGCAATAGAATCCTACTCTGATGAGTTCTGCCTACAATACAATCTCTTGCATAGATCATTTTGTTTCAGTGTGTTGCTTTGAAAGTGGCTAATATTGCGTGGATTCGATCACAATTGACACAGTAAAGGGAAGCGTTGATAGTGTTAACAGGGAAAACTAGAACAGAGGTCACCAACATTTTCAGTCAATATCACTTTGAGTCAAAATGCAAGGCGAGATCTACCGCTCAGATTATTTTTTACATTACAACAGAAGCCTATGCAACATTAACCAATTAAAAACAGTAGTGTAGAATTGAGGTTTGTGCAGTAGGCTATAGGCTCAATATATTATCACTGCACATTGGCTTAGCTTGAATTGCCCTGCCAATGAATTGTTGTTCGGCCATTTATTTAAATTATATTTCAACATTTGAGTTAGGCTATAATAATAGATCCATTGTTGTATTACTTGTGTAGCACAGCTGAGTGAGGATTTAAATAATTGGCTTTTAACTTTTATTTTACTGGGCTGATGGTGCCTGCATCCTGTAGCGGTGCATGGGTAAAAGCACTCTGGAAGCCAAGCCCATTTTGGACCATTAAACAAATATTGATTTAGGACCACGGAGAGTTACCGCAAGTCGCAAAGAAAACCGAAGCTGCCTCCACTATTCCAGCACATTTTCAACTTCAACATTTCAACATCATCAAATCACCTCTGCTTAGTCTAATATGGTGACAACTAAAAGATACCAAAAACAATTTTGTTCAATTAACATAAGTTAAATATGATGTGGCTGTCCATGGTTCTGATTTCTGTGTGCTCGTGTGTGTGTGTGTGTGTGTGTGTGTGTGTGTGTGTGTGTGTGTGTGTGTGTGTGTGTGTGTGTGTGTGTGTGTGTGTGTGTGTGTGTGTGTGTGTGTGTGTGTGTGTGTGTGTGTGTGTGTGTGTGTGTGTGTGTGTGTGTGTGTGTGTGTGTGTGCATGTACGTGCAAGTAGAAAACATGTTGACCCACCCTACTTGTAGAGAAACGCCAATGCCATCCTCCTCTCTTTCATGTCAACGAACCGGTCTATCACTCTGTCATATAGTACACACTTTTATTTTTTGTCCAAACCCTATCTTCATCCATGGCTAATTTAGGAAAGGGCCAATTTTAGCTAGCTAGCCACCGGATGACAAGACAACGAGATGCAACATTTCTGTCAATGGTGTATGCTCTCAATGCGATTTGATAGGAGAGACGGCAAAATCCAAGCTGTCTTTCCTTGACACCAGGACCATTCACAGTTGAGCTCGCTCAGTTTAGCTCAACGATGATTGGCACATTTTTTATAGTTCAGCAGACTGAGGGTCCACCTCTCAACATCCATCCTCTCCCTTTCCTCCACTGACACTGACCGAAAAGGGACATCTTCCAGCTGGAGAAACTCGAGTCGCATTGCGTTATTCCTGCCTCATGCACAAATGAATGTTGTTGCTCCTATGAACAGAGAAAGAGAAATATTCCTCGATATTAAAAAGACTCAAGCTGCTAATAATAACCAAGCTGCTAATAATAACCAAGCTGCTAATAATAACAACAAGCCTATAGATACACTTTCCTACTCATTCATTACTGCTGCAGTGCTTGTTGTAGCGCTGAGTGGAAATAGGAAGAACATTTGATGGCCTTTTAAATGTGTTGCATACAAAGTGTTGACAGTGCTGAGTAATAACTTAAACATGAACTCACCATTAAAACAGAATCTTTTTGCTATATTCGTTGACAGTCTCTCTCTAGTCAAAGTTTTAAACGTTTTAAAAACTCATAGGATCAACTTTGCTGTAGCTTTCTTTTATGCCTGCTATGCACCTACCACCAACAACACGAGATGATATAAAGAAATAGGAACAGAAATATTTGGCAATCAATTATGAACAACTTGGAGATCGACCGGTTGATGACCACTGCTCTGGAAAGTTCAATCTGGTGCTTCTCTCTGTGGGCAGGGAGCTGCGTGGAAGTCTCTGGGCATGCGCGCAGCTTAGAGGGAACATTGCTTCCGCCCCAACCCTCTCTCCTGTATCTTTTTTTTATTTTTATGATTTACTTATTTTTACCCCTTTTTACAATCTTGTCTCATCGCTGCAACTCCCCAATGGGCTCAGGAGAGGCGAAGGACGAGTCATGTGTCCTCCAAAACATGACCACCACGTTGCTTCTTCTTAACACCTGCTTTTCCCAAAAGTCTGCTGCACCAATGTGTCAGAGGAAACACTGTTCAACTGACGACCAAAGTCAGCTTGCAGGTGCCCTGCCCCCCACAAGGAGTTGCTAGAGCACGATAAACCAAGTAAAGCCCCCCTGGCCAAACCCTCCCCTAACTCGGACGACACCGGGCCAATTGTGCGCCGCCCTATGGGACTCCCGGTCATGACACAGCCGGGGATCAAACCCCAGGCTGTAGTGACACCGCAACACTGCAATGCAGTGCCTTAGACCGCTGCGCCACTTGGAAGGCCCCCTCTCCTATTACTTGTCCCTGGCTAGCATCCAAAACGAGTTAGAAAGATATTTCAAACCTATGCTGTCATTTAGTCACCAAATGGGTAAGATAATAACATATGTTTGGAACCTTAGAAACATAAACAACTCTACCACCGAAAAACACTTACAGATCTGTTTCTTTTGTACTTTTCCTGTGATGTGAGCAGTGATGTGGGCTGGTGTGGTTACCAGTCCGCCCCTGGTATCTAATTGAACTAGCTGGCGGTTCCTGAAGTAATCCATCACTGAAGATATCTTTTGGCATCTCTTGGTGTTCTTTCTCCACCCAGTGGAACCTGACAAAGTGCCCTGGCACTTTTATTCCTATGCAACAAAAGGCTGGAAATCATGTTGAAAAGTTGTGATCCTTTCTCCCTTTTCTTTTTGTGGGACGACACCTCCCCTCTTCTCCTCGCGGGCCTCAAGGTTGCACCCCCCCCCCCGGTGATTTCTGACCCGCTGAGGTCAGTGTCTAAATGATACCCCTGATGCTGCTCTACTTCCTAAAGCCATTTTCTTTACTGGGAGCTTGGCCTGCAATTATCCCCTCTGTCATTCATCCCCTTTATGGTCATTTTTTATTATAGATACATATCCTCCAGCATGCATCATTTTTCAGCCAGCGCCACTGTCCCTGCTCCTGGCTAGCTGGGGCTCGCCTGTTTTGTTTTGTCCCAGCCTGCCACCCCTCTCTGTTTACTTTCAAGATCCCAAAGATGAAAAAAAAACACACACTCCTTTACTTTACAAGCTATGCTGTTTTATTTAGTTCCCTCTAAATATTTCATAGAATTATTTTTCTTATAGTCCTCCCGCCACATTTCCCATGCCATGTTTGGGATGTTATGGAGCAGAGCAGCACAAGGGTAAACAGTGCAGCAATAGCGTTCTTATTGTTGTTAGGAATTTGCATTCGTTTTACCTTAGTGCCGGTGCTTTTACTGACTGTGTGTTGCCAGTTAAACTATGCAACATATCGAATTGTTGGTGCCTAGTACTGTAGAATATTTTCATCTACATCTCTGTATGTTAGCATAAGCTGTTCCTATATAAGGATTTTAATCCTGACCAAGAACATATGCAGATGTATATCATTAACAAATCTTTGAAAATACTATTCTCATGCTGCAGACGCGAAAAACCCTTCCCCATTTCAAAATGACACATAATTTAGCATTGCGTGTTTCAAGGGTCTACCAAATATATGCAGCACACATCAAACAATTATACACACATTTTTGGAGTGTGTTCAAGCTGAATTTGTCTAGACGCTTCATAACAGAATGAAAGGGGTTTCGTCAGATGCAGATAAGAGATCAAGTTATTTCAAGTTATAGCAACATTAATAGAATTTTCTCTAGCCTTCTCAGCTGCAGAGTGAATAATTTAATATCTATTGTCTCTCTCTGCATTTCATAGAGCCAGTGTCACAGACGCAGATGTAATAGAATCACAACGCTTCTGAAATCGACAGACAGAGCTCTGCTGTTCGGCTCCAAATGAAATCTCCTCTTCAGTTTGCATTGCCCATCTTAGGGGGAGAAAAAAGGGCTCAGTGATCAGCCTGTTGAATTATTGAGAGCAGCGGGAGGAGAGAGCGTGTTCTTCCGTGACAGGGCCATCTATGTGGTGGCGAGGTGTTGGAGTCTGCTCAACCTGCAGCCGTGCTGCTGGGGGGCCACGGGGGAGAACAGCGTGTGTGTGTCTCTCGCTGTGTGTCTATCACTCTGTGTGTGTGTGATTCTCTGTGTGTATCTTTCTCTGTCTCTGTGTGTGTGTGATTCTGTGTGTGTCTCCCTCTGTGTGTGTGTCTCCCTCTGTGTGTGTGTGTGTGTGTGTGTCTCTCTCTCTCTGTGCTTGTGTATGTGTGTGTGTTATGATCGTGTGTCTCCCTCAGGCCACACGCTGCTTAGTAAACCCGAGACAGGATCCAGAGAAACAGCACACCAATCAAGGACCTGGTCTGGCCTACACTACAAGAAATGAGCACTCAAATTACAAGGGACAAGCACAGAGTACATCTCAACAACAACAACAACAACAACAACAGTGCAAACAACCTCCCCACTAAGTTTGTTACAAGCCACTCTGAAGCTGAATGCTACTCCTTTCATTACTGCTCATTTCCTTTCCAACACACACCGTAGTTCATCATTGAATAACCATACAACTAATGGCTATAGTACATAAGTGGGTAGAAAGGTGTGTGTGTACACGAGTGTGGTTCTCTTCAGGTAAGCAAGAGAGCTGCTATGAGTGGATACATTTATTGCAGATAAGAGGACACCAAAGGATCATTTTCAAAGAGCTTCTATCATTAGTTCCTGTCAGATCTCAAAGAGCTGTGCCTTCTGTACATTTAGTTCTGCTCTCCACATAACCTGTACTTTGCTTTTACATGTCTCTATGGGTCTTCCTCTGTATAAAGATGATTCAAGTAGCAACAAAATACATCAAGGAAACCACAGCCTCCTAGAACTCCAAACCATCTGCATTATGGAAATGTAGTCTTTGAAAATGTAGTAATCATGATCCACATTATTTCCTGATAATGAGCTCAAATAAATTACCATTGGTGCTCTATTACAGAACATTTTCTTACTCCACCAGTCCCCGGAACTTTAGGAGATAAGTGGGTATACTACTGCGACATTAAATAATAAACTACTAATTGACAAATTATTAATTGCTATTGTGGTACAAAAATAGGAGAGAAAGCATTTGAAGTGAAGCTAGTGATGCCTTGGAACAACCACTGCTAGTTAGGAGAATATGAGAGTTCTGACTGGATAGAGTAGGCACCACAGCAGATGCTACTCCAGCTCTTTACACTGTTGCCTTCCTGCCTCTTACCAAGGCAAAGGGAAATGAGTCCATAACATCCTAGCCACGAACGAGCCGTGACTACTTCCACAGCATCCTGCCTGTGCTTAGCAAGAAGAGCGGGTAATTGATAGATAACGCAGGCGGTGCATGGTGTTCCAGTACAGTGACACCCAGCACCTTTTGTTGCTATCAGGAGTGTTTACCATAACAGCACCACTCTTTTTAGGACCTTCCACATTTATATCAAGTATGTTTTCTCCGTTTTCCTCCACTCAAAGCATGTAACCGTAATGTAACCCACAGCTAGTTTTTATTATTATTTTACATTTTTAATTTAATATAACTTCTTGGGGGGGCCCGGAAGGTAGCCTATGATTAGAGCGTTGGGCAGGGTAGGATCCACTTGCTGAACGAATCACACAGCCTCTCCATGTCCTCTGGGCTGCAGGGGCTGAATGGGGCTCTGGGTCCTTCAAAAACAAACGCACAGTAAATTCAATGTCTACTGCCAATTCAACCTCAGCGTACTCTAGCATGCCGAAATGATGGATTGCTATACATCAACGCTTAACATTTAACACACTATCAATTATAGCATCTCAATATGTCAAATAAAATAACATGTTGTTGGTCACATGCACATGTTTAGCAGATGTTATTGGTCACATGCACATGTTTAGCAGATGTTATTGTGGGTGTAGCGAAACACTTGAGCTTCTAGTTCTCGGCAGTGCAGTAATATCTAACAATTTCCCAACATATACTCAATACACACAAATCTAGGTAAGGAATGGAATGAAGAATATATAGATAAATGGACAAGCAATGTCAGAGCGGCACAGACTAAGATACAGTAGAATAGTATAGTATATATACATATGAGATGAGTAATGCAAGATATGTAAACATTATTAAAGTGACATTATTAATGTGACTAGTGTTCCATTTATTAAAGTGGCCAATGATTTCAAATCTGTATGTAGGCAGCAGCCTCTCTGTGCTAGTGATGGCTATTTAACAGTCTGATGGTCTTGAGATAGAAGCTGTTTTTCAGTCTCTTGGTCCCAGCTTTGATGCACCTGTACTGACCTCGCCTTCTGGATGATAGCGGGGTGAACAGGCAGTGGCTCGGGTGGTTGTTGTCCTTGATTATCTTTTTGGCCTTCCTGTGATATCGGGTGGTGTAGGTGGCCTGGAGGGCAGGTAGTTTACCTCTGGAGAGCGCTGCGGTTAAGGGCGGTGCAGTTGCCGTACCAGGCGGTGACACAGCCCGACAGGATTCTCTCAGTTGTGCCTTCTTCACCACACTGTCTGTGTGGGTGGACCATTTCATTTTGTCAGTGATGTGTAAGCGGAGGAACATAAAACTTTCCAGCTTCTCCACTGCTGTCACGTCGGTGTGGATGGGGGGATGCTCCCTCTGCTGTTTCCTGAAGTCCACAATCATCTCCGTTGTTTTGTTGGCGTTGAGTGAGAGGTTATTTTCCTGACACCACACTCCCAGAGCCCTCACCTCCTCCCTGTAGGCTGTCTCATCGTTGTTGGTAATCAAGCCTACTACTGTTGTGTCATCTGCAAACTTGATGATTAAGTTGGAGGGGTGCTTGGCCACGCAGTCATGGGTGAACAGGGAATACAGGAGGGGGTTGAGTACGTACCCTTGTGGGGCCCCAGTGTTGAGGATCAGTGAAGTGGAGGTGTTGTTTCCTACTTTCACCTTCTGGGGGCGCCCCGTCAGGAAGTCCAGGACCCAATTGCACAGGGCGGGGTTCAGACCCAGGGCCTCAAGCTTAATGATGAGCTTGGAGGGTACTATGGTGTTGAATGCTGAGCTATAGTCAATTAACAGTATTCTTACATAGGTATTCCTCTTGTCCAGATGGAATAGGGCATTGTGCAGTGTGATGGCGATTGCAACGTCTGTGGACCTATTGGGGTGGTAAGCAAATTGAAGTGAGTCTAGGGTGGCAGGTAAGGTTGAGGTGATATGATCCTTGACTAGTCTCTCAAAGCACTTCATGATGACAGAGGTGAGTGCAATGGGGTTATAGTAATTTAGTTCAGTTGCATTCTTGGGTACAGGAACAATGGTGGCCATATTGAAGCATGTGGGGACAGCAGACTGTAATAGTGGGAGAGATTGAATATGTCCATATAGCTGTTCTTGCAATATCTTATATAACCCAGTTCCTTCATCCAAAATAACAATGTACAGTAGGCTACTGTCCTTCATCAGCGATGCAAGGACTGATGGTGTGTCTGGTGCTGTGTTTGTGACTCACACAGAGCAGCAGCAGTACACACACAGGACTGCAGTGGTGACATCTCCTTATGGTGAGCTCAAAGGCAGCAACCCCCCCCTGCACCTTGGGCAAGTGACCGATGGCTTAACAAACCCATGCAGTGCCCATGTCTTTGATACATTACACAAAGGCATCGATTTCCCCCCCTGCTTGCCTGCTTGCCTGCATGCCTGCCTGCCCCCATCCCTTATAACAGAGCACAGAGCAGAACACACTTCCATCACGACTACAGCACAGCTGACCTCCCCAGCTCTGTCTGCCCTGTCCTCTACTGAGGAACTGAGCAAGAACTCCCTCCCCCTACACTCACACACACACACACACACACACACACACACACACACACACACACACACACACACACACACACACACACACACACACACACACACACACACACACACACACACACACACACACACACACACACACACACACACACACACACACACACACACACACGCATGCATGCACATATCATTTGTTTTGTTAGCGCAGCACAGTCAATTCCTCAACGTCAATTCTTCAACGTCTCTCCTGTATGTCCTCTAGATCATGTGAATGGTCATGTAAATGCATATCACAGGATCTAGATATCTCTTATTTCTGTTCCATCCAAACAGTGTCAATATTTCACTTCCCCTTGACTTAATGATTGCTAGATGACTGAGGTCAAATGACAAATCTACTAATCCCAAAATTACCAGCTAGTAAGGTAATGAACTGAAAGCCTATGGTCAATATCCATATCAGAATCTAAGCCAGTGTTATAAGCCTGTGGTACTATTGTGCAACAACATCCTTGCCTGCCTGCATAGTCTTATTGAATATTCAATGTCCCTCAGCTGCATTGCTCTGTTTGTTCATCCTGAAGAGTGTGTGTGTGTGCACGTGCATGTGTGAGTGTGTGTGATCTCTTTGGTGTTGTGAATATGAAGGTGCTGTGAGGACGCAGAGCTGACAGTGTGACATGAACACCAGATCAAGGGCTAGGTCACAGTCACAGTCGCACCCTGCTGTGTGACGTCTAGGGGGTTCAGTGACTTGTCACTGTCGATCTGTCTGCACACTTTAATATGTTACTGCATGCTTCAATATTCCACATCATCTGTAACCCCTTTCTAAGCCAAGAAAACAACTCTATCGACTCTCAGTTCTCAGAGAGTTACTTGTCCATATCAAAACAAGCATGCTTCGACAGATGTACAAACGGAAAAATAGTTTTACAACCTCAAAAGGCACATGAGTTAAGAGTTGGTAAGTATTACAGTAGCCTGCACAACAGCTACTAGCCACTTACCTCTGTATTCTGTGTGTGCCAGCAGTGTAACACATCAGTGAGATGGCCAGTAACTACCTGTGAAAGAAGGGCAGGTCCTGCTGTTCCCCTCTGCCTGTCCCCCAGACCTCCACTGGGGTCTGGGGGACAGGCAGAGGGGAACAGGAGGGCTGGGCAATTTACATGAATACATTAGAGTGAAATCGTAATCTGTACACTGTATTTTTTATTTAACTTTTATTTAACTAGGCAAATCAGTTAACCTGTTACTCCTACCCCCTACTTTTTCGAACATTCTGTTAAAAATCGCGCAACATTTCAGCGCCCTGCTGCTCATGCCAGGAATATAGTATATGCATATGATTAGTATGTGTGGATAGAAAACACTCAGACGTTTATAAAACTGGTTAAATCACGGCTGTGACTATAACAGAACGTGCGTTTCATCGAAAAGTGCAGGAAAATCTGATCACTGAAAATGGAAAAATATATCCATGCGCGACTTGAACCCATTGATAAAGGTGAACCACATTTAATAGGGCTGAGGTTGCAATACCTACAGCTTCCACACGATGTCTAGAGTCTTGTCATTTGCCTACTATTTGTTTCTTGGTCAAAAAGACGCAAGGCAGCGCAGTTCTTCCGGTCTCCGACCGGATATTTTGGTTGAGATTTACCCGGACATTATTTCCAGACGGACAGCTAAAGAATATACATCGCCTCGTGATCAATTTGGTCGCTTATTAACGTGTACTAATACCTAAAGTTCCATTACAAAAGTATTTCGAAGTGTTTTGTGAAAGTTTATCGTCAACTTTTTTAATTAAAAAAAATGACGTTACGTTATAAGACGCTATTTTTTTTAGTTTATCACACAGTCTTCTTAGATTGAATATCTAGGCTATATATGGACCGATTTAATCGAAAAAAAGACCCAATAATGATTATGGGACATCTAGGAGTGCCAACAAAGAAGATGGTCAAAGGTAATGAATGTTTTATATTTTATTTGTGCGGTTTGTGTAGCGACGACTATGCTAATTATTTTGTTTACGTCCCCTGCAGGTCTTTTAGGGTGTTACATGCTATCAGATAATAGCTTCTCATGCTTTCGCCAAAAAGCATTTTGAAAAATCTAACTTGTTGCCTGGATTCACAACGAGTGTAGCTTTAATTCAATACCCTGCATGTGTATTTTAATGAACGTTTGAGTTTTAACTAGTACTATTAGCATTTAGCGTAGCGCATTTGCATTTCCAGATGTCTAGATGGGACGCCTGCGTGTCAGGTAGGAGCAAGAGGTTAAGAACAAATTCTTATTTACAATGACGGCCTACACCGGCCAAACCCAGACGATACTGGGCCAATTGTGCACCGTCCTATGGGACTCCCAATCACGGCCAGTTGTGATACAGCCTGGATTCAAACCAGTGTGTCTGTAGTGATGCCTCTAGCACTGAGATTCAGTGCCTTAGACCGCTGCGCCACTCGGGAGCCCATTGAAGCAACTCTAATAGGTACTGCCATGTTCCTCTCAAATCAACAGAATCCCATCCATTTTCTTTAATTTAGGACTAATATAATATAGAGTATGTGTGAGAGACAGACACAGTTTGATTGGTTTTCTCACAATACACTGAAACAGAAATAGTGTCTTCATGTCTTGTAGTATCCCAGCTAACAAGGAACGTAAATGAGACATTTGTCACGCTTCCCTCAAGTCTTCCAGAGGTACTGAATGTCATAGCCCCTTTGGGACATAATAGGACATTCATAACATTTCTAATAAGTATTGTAGATGTTATAAATATCCGGTCGCTAGTCAGACATAATGGGACTATTAAAAAACATTCCTTGGTCGTCCATGAAAGGTTCTGAATATCATGTTATTTTGGAGATATCCTCGGAGCATTTCATAACAGTAGATTTAGAGCTATGGTTTGTCTTCATATAACTTTACAATCAGAATGATAGAAATAGATTTTGGAACATCGTCTGTAAGTCAAGTGGTGGTACACTTGTAACGTTGTCTTTCTAAGTGTGTAGGAACATTTGTTACGTTCTAAATAAGTGCATTATATGTTCTGAATGTCAGGACACTTCAGTGACATTGTAGTAGTATTTGTAATGTTCACGGAAGGTTCCTGAAATGTACTGAATGTGCGGTCTCTTTGGAAATATTGTCCTGATAACGTTATTGTGAAACGTGCAGTCTACGTAGCTGTGGTGTCAGCTGACATAAGTTACGCCCAAGTCTTTTCATGACGTTGAAATGTCACGGATCTGAAATAGCTCATTTACGTTATTTAGTAACGAATTAAGAGATGTCCTTGAATCTTCCCTGAAGGGGCACACTGTTACGTACCTTGTTGGTACTGCAGGTACCCACTGACGAAAGTTATATTTCCAGTGGTTACCAGAAACTGCATTTTGTGGGGCTCTCAATGTACTTTGACGTTTAGTAACGTTTGGAGGTTGACCTAAAAATGTATTTTTCAAAAAATGTCTAATTTCAAAATGTTTGCTAAAGAGCCCTGCATAGTTACCTAATGTTACAATGACTTGAATTAGCTGGATTATAAATAGACATTATGGATCATTGTCAACTGACTCAAATTAGTGTCAGTTACGTTTTCTACAAAATACAAATGAGTGTCAGTTATGTTTTCAGTAAGTACTGTACTTTGGAGGTTCTGAATGTCAGGACACTTTGGTGACATTGTAGTAGTATTTGTAATGTTCACAAAATGTTCCTCAAATATACAGAATGTCAGACTACTTTGTGAATATCCAAAGAACCAACGAATTTTAGAATGTTTATTGAGAATTGTGATGTGTCTACAAACAACGTTGCAATGTGTTACTGAAGAAATGTTTAACATTTTTACTTAAAACTCCCTCGTTATCTAACATCTTTCTACGGACATTTCATAATGTTAATAGAGTTATATACATAAAGTTACCATTAGAGTAATAAATAGACATTCTGGAATATATACACTTAAAGTAAATACAGTGTATATCATAATACATATATTAAAACAACTCTAAAATCAAAGAAACATATCAAGTGAAATGTTGCTAGGGCTGTCCTTTCTCTATTCTCTGAAGAAGATGTGCATGAAAAGTCAGGAATTTAAGTATCAACATTAACTTGAATTTGGTACAATTCAGCTTTGCCTTGTTCCCGAGTGGCGCAGTGGTCTAAGACACTGCATCTCAGTGAATCCAGGCTGCATCACATCTGGCCGTGATTGGGAGACCCATAGGGCGGCGCACAATTTGCCCAGCGTCGTCTGGGTTTGGCTGGGGTAGGCCATCATTGTAAGTAAGAATTTGTTCTTAATTAACTGATTTGCCTAGTTAAATAAAAAGTGAAATAAAAAAATATATAAAAACATGTCAGGGACCAGATTGCTAATGGCCATGGAGGACAGCCTGCATGGAGCCTGGATAATACTGCTTGTGGTTGTGGATCCATGTGAAGTTGTTCCATGTGTAATGGAGTAACCCCGTGTGTGAAAAATATCAAGGCCGAGCGAGGATAAATACCTGACTGCTCCACAATAGTCTTGTGGCAGCAGTGACTCTGGAGAAGAGCTGGTCTTGGAACCTATCCCCAAATATGACTGCCAAAGGAAAGAGGGCCTTTAGTGTAGGATAAAGTAAGAGCAGCAGCGAAGGAGATAAGATGTATCAAATAGTGGGTATGAAGAAGCAAGGGGCCCGGTGGAAGCAGACAGTTGAGAGGAAAGTCTCATGGAAGTGGGGCCAAAATGCATCAAGTCCCATATCCAGGACGTTTGTGAGGTTCAACGCAGCCTATCCAACCTGTTCAGTTGGAGTCTCTAGCATGCCTGCTATTCTCCAGATGACGATTGCTGAAGCACATTTTGAGATGCAACCCAAAGCTTGTGCGAGTTGGTTGGCGGCATGACCAGCTTCTCCAGACAATTGCAGATGCAATAAGTGCAGGAATCGGCATTGTTGTGCCTTTGAAGCAGAATACCAGAACTGTTTAATCAATTGTGTATCCCATTTGGTCTGTTTTGATCGTCCTGTCTTGTTGAAGAACGATGTGCCCTCGATGTCATTTTCCTTGCACACAGGGCCTAGCTTTCTTGACACAAATGGCTCTCGGCTCCATGATGTAACCCATGGTGAAATCATCATTCTGATCTAAAGTGCCCTGATCTAAAGTGCCCTCAGCCATGTTCCATCAATGTCTATACAGATCAGAAATACTTGGACTCAACACCGTGGACTGTGTACCCATCCCATTCATTAATGTTTGCATGCTTACATTATTTGCATATCTTGTAATAAATCCAGATTCAACATTCACGCATTTTCCTAGTGAGCACGATTTTACTTTATCACAAGCATGGCCCAATGCTGAACAAATCTCCTTCGTTAAAGAGAGCAGCAAGGTACAAAATCTAAATCATCAATATGGAAATAACCGACTAGAGGTTCGTTGGCCGATGCTGTTGAACAGGCCATTCAAGGAAGGAACAGAGGTTATCTACCCTGAGCTTTGAATATCACTCCACGACAGAGATCCCAAGATATTGGGACCAGCATACATGTGTTTAGAGTAAAGGAAGTGGATCCAGCTCTTCCCCTCCGGCAATTTCTTTTCCCATAATTTTCCCGATTTAATAAACATATGGACATTCATAGTGTCATTTTCACCTCAGTATAGGCCTATGGAAGAGGGAACAATAACTGAAAATAATATTTGTTTTATAATATGAATTTATGAATGTAGCCTATAACAATAATACTAATTTTAAAAAAGCATTAGTGGCATGGTTTGCATTTTTTGTGTGCTGTTAAAACCTTGTTTAGTGTGTTTTCATGTTCCCCCAAAATGATTTGTTATGTACACTAGAAGGGAGATTACACCAATACCTGTATGTTGGTAATAGCTGTATGTAAATACGTTATTAAACTATGTGTATAAAGTGGAAATAAGCCCAAATGGGCGGATCCTGTATGCCCACTTGTGCTGCCTGCGGCTAGCTACAGACAGATAAAGTAGCTAACAGTAGTGGTGGCCTGACAACGGTTCATTGAATTGACAGCTGGGCATCAGTAAGTCTGACTCTCCCTGGACAGTAACTAGGGCATATCACTGAATTAAACCAATCCACTGTCATGTAAACAATCTGTCTGAACACTTCGTTCTGTATGTATATATGCTCTTCCGTCTGTTCCTTTGATTTGTGAACTATAAGACTGGCACCTTTTTCGCTGGTGAATCATATATTCTTCCGTTCCATTCCAGAACGCTCGTCCGGGTTAGGGAGGGCTTGGCCGGTAGGGGTAGCCTCGTCCCATCGCGCACCAGCAACTCCTGTGGCGGGCCGGGCGCAGTGCACGCTAACTAAGGTTGCCAGGTGCACGGTGTTTCCTCCGACACATTGGTGCGGCTGGCTTCCGGGTTGGATGCGCGCTGTGTTAAGAAGCAGTGCGGCTTGGTTGGGTTGTGTATCGGAGGACGCATGACTTTCAAACTTCGTCTCTACAGAGCCCGTACGGGAGTTGTAGCGACGAGACAAGATAGTAGCTACTAAAAACAATTGGATACCACGAAATTGGGGAGAAAAAGGGGTAAAATTCAACAAAGAAAAAGAAGAAAAAAAAGGGGAAAAAACAGTATGGGGATGAGGTAGATAAATTGGGTGGGCTATATACTGATGGACTATGTACAGCTGCAGCGATCGGTTAGCTGCTCAGATAGCAGATGTTTAAACTTGGTGAGGGAGATAAAAGTCTCCAACTTCAGAGATTTTTACGCAAGTATAAACACCATGGGACCACACAGCCACCATACATAGAGGTTGCAGGTAGCCTAGTGGTTAGAGCGTTGGACTTGTAACTGAAAGGTTGCAAGATTGAGTCCACGAGCGACAAGGTAAAAATCTGTCGTTCTGCCCCTGAACAAGGCAGTTAACCCACTGTTCCTAGGCTGTCATTGAACATAAGAATTTGTTCTTAACTGACTTGTCAAGTTAAATAAAGATAAAATACATTTAAAAAATACCTTTCAGGAAGGAGACAAGTTCTGTCTCCTAGAGATTAACGTACTTTGGTGCAAATCAATCCCAGAACAACAGCAAAGGACCTTGTGAAGATGCTGGAGGAAACAGGTACAAAGTATCTATATGCACAGTAAAACGAGTCCTATATCGATATATCTGTCTCCTAGAGATGAAACAGGTACAAAAGTATCTATATACACAGTAAAACGAGTCCTATATTGACATAACCTGAAATGCCGCTCAGCAAGGAAGGAGCCACTGCTCCAAAACCGCCATAAAAAATACAGACTACGGTTTGCAACTGCACATGGGGACAAAGATTGTACTTTTTGGAGAAATGTCCTCTGGTCTGATGAAAAAATATATATAACTTTTTGGCCATAATGACCATCGTTATGTTTGGAGGAAAAAGGGGCAGGCTTGCAAGCCGAAGAACACCATCCCAACTGTGAAGCACGGGGTGGCAGCGTCATGTTGTGGGGGTGCTTTGCTGCAGGAGGGACCAGTGCACTTCACAAAATAGATGGCATCATGAGGCAGGAAAATTATGTGGATATATTGAAGCAACATCTCAAGACATTAGTCAGGAAGTTAAAGTTTGGTCGCAAATGGGTCTTCCGAATGGAAAAAGACACCAAGCATACTTGCAAAGTTGTGGCAAAATGGCTTAAGGACAACAAAGTCAATGTATTGGAGTGGCCATAACAAAGCCCTGACCTCAATCCTATAGAAAATGTGTGGGCAGAACTGATAAAGCATGTGTGAGCAAGGAGGCCTACAAACCTGACTCAGTTAGGTTCTGTCAGGAGGAATGGGACAAAATTCACCAAACTTATTGTGGGAAGCTTGTGGAAGGCTACCCGAAACATTTGACCCAAGTTAAACCATTTAATGCTTAATATGCAATGCTACCAAATACTAATTGAGTGTATGTAAACTTCTGACCCACTGGGAATGTGATGAAAGAAATAAAAGCTGAAATAAATCACTCTACTAACATTCTGACATTTCACATTCTTAAAAAAAAGTGGTGATCCTAACTGACCTAAGACAGGGATTTTTTACTAGGACTAAATGTCAGGAATGTGAAAACTGAGTTTAAATGCATTTGGCTAAGGTGTATGTAAACTTCCGACTTCAAATACAACAGATTCGGAAACAATATCAAAGCAATAAGCTCACAAAATAACAAGTCAGTAAAAACATGAACACTGCACTCCAATCAAGAACTGTAAAAGCTGCTTAAAGCTAAAAGTTAATAAGATTTTTTTTTTAAAGATAACTTCTTATTTTCCTGAAATTTGTCAGATTTTGTCAGTGGACACCTACCAACAGGATACGGTATATATTCAGAGTAGATTAAATTACGTGTCTTATAATGCCATTAGATATTCAGGGGCCCCCTCATTTCAACGTCCTGAAGTAACTTGGGACGTAACTTGTGTCAACTGACACCACAGGTACATCTAGGAGACGTTTCTTGAAAACATTACTTTTATGTCAACCTCATAAAGTCACTATATGTCAGAAAGTACATTGAGAGCCCCACAAAATGCAGTTCCTGGTAGGCACTGGGAACATAACTTTGGTCAGTAGGCACCGACAGTACCAACAAGGCACATGAGTGTGCACGTTCAGGGAAGATTCAAGGACATCTCTTATAATGTTTCTAAATAACGCTATTCAGCTGTTTAAGATCCCCCACATTTCAACCTCCTGGAAATACTTGGACGGTAGTTTTGTCAGCAGACATCCGCAGCTACGTAGACGGCACGTTTCACAGTAACGTTATCATGACTTATGTGGGGACTAAAATAACTTTATGGTCACGTACTGGAACGTAATTTAGTTAGCTGGGATGCTACAGGCCGTTACCCAGCCATAAGCAGCATATTCAATACCGCACACAAATGCCAGCCCGTTCATATGTTACTGTCTGTATGGTAGTGTTCCCTAAATGCGTATAAATTTGGAAATGGCCTTTTCCATCCCCCGAGGCAACGTTGAATATTGACACAAGCCACAGCAGGCGATGGATGTGTTCTCCAGGGAATTCCAATGATTGGATTACAACTGGTGTGTGTCCCAAATGGCAATCTATTCCCTATTTAGTGTACTACCTTTGATGTGGCCTCATAGGGATATAGGGACCCATTTGGGATGCAGCTTAGTTTGAAGGGGGGCCGACCATGACCCTCAAAGAGAGGGCTTGTGGATGTAGCCTACTCTATGGTCATCGGTGTCCCCCACCATGGCTGCTCTGCTCTCAAAACCTGGTCACTCATTTGGGTTGTTTTTGTGGCATTGCTGATCCTTGGGTCACCATTACATTAATGCTATTAGCCTTAAAAGGATCCACTCAGACAGACACTCACCCACAGAGTGGGGATGGTTGGATGACGGGTTCCCTGCTGTGTCCATGAGTACAGAGTTTCCATGGTGAAAGTACAATACATAAAGCAATAGTTCAGAAACACACACACTGAGTGTTTTTCCTAGTATTACTGTAGCTAATGTACAGAAGCCTACACTTATGGAGCAACTCAAGTGAATGTTTCTCTCTCACATTGTTCAGTTCAAAGATGATTACATATTGATGATTACAGTGGGTTGAGGTCACCGTGGAGAGCTGATCAGAGCACTGCCTGTGTGTGTGTGTGTGTGTGTGTGTGTGTGTGTGTGTGTGTGTGTGTGTGTGTGTGTGTGTGTGTGTGTGTGTGTGGTGTTAATGATGAGCCCGGTCCAGAGAGCACTCCCCTCTCCTCTGACCACTGACCTGTGTCACCGGGGGTTACTGGCCTGGCTTGTTATCCTGGCTGGGTGGAAGCAGAGAACTGAGCACAAATCTAACTTTAATCAAAGCCGTCAGAGATCCTCAGCCCTTTTCATCCACCGTCTGGGTACAACCCTTCTCCTCCCCGCTGCCAACCATTCCTGCTGATTACCTCCCTGGACACTGCAGCTGAAGCTTAGCCCCATGGCAGTCTGGGTATTCTGCCCACGGACGCAAGCACCAGTCAGTGCCCAAGTCTCAGTGCAGAGGATAATTAAGAGTTAATGGAACAGCGCCTCTCGAATTGGAATACATATGCATGAAGGGGGTTAATATACAGCCCATGGGAGGTAACATGCAAACGTGGTTAAATCATGGTAGGGTAGGGCGGCTTATTTGAAGTCGGGGGGGGTCTGTAGATATGCATTCGTTTTGATAGGAGGGGATGGGGGAAAGATGAGGCGATGTAAAGGCAGGGCCAGATAATTGAGGCACTGGCAGTGTGTGTGTTTCACCCCTGCTAGTCTATGCAACAGGCTGACAGTGAGGATAACTGGTACAGTACAGCCTTCTGCTGAGAGGAAGGTGTGGGGGTGAATAAGGTTAATCTCACATCTCACTCGCTACTTCTACCAGAGGGAGCTCTGTCATTTATATAGAACAAATCTCATAGAGAGGAGAGAGTCTATGCCTCTCTCTTATTTCCCTACATCTATATTCCATGTTCCAGGTGGTCTGTGTAGGCAGGGTGCTGTTTCCTGAAGGTCTCCTCAGCCTTGGCAATGCAATCCCTGACGGAGTCTCCGGTGGAGCTCGTGATGTACATGACAGAGAAACCTTCCTCCATGGTGATCGCTCGTCCAACAGAGCCTGGGGATGTGGAGTCGTGAGAGGGAGGGAAGAGAGGGAGGGAAGAGAGGGAGGGAAGAGAGGGAGGGAAGAGAGGGAGCGGAGGATAAAGAGGAGGAGGAGGGGTGAGAGAGCACCATTGTTATCAAAGGGACTCTACCCTGATTTCCTTATTCAGAGGCAGATACTCCTAAAATGATTATAGTTACTAAAAGCAGAGTTAATTCATGTTAATATAAACATTTTCAGGCTGCTACTGTATATCTACTGATTTGGCCATTGAATGTTGCATTTTCTCTCACTGATTTCTGCGCTTTGCGGACTGGAACATTTTATTGTAAAAAATAATACACTTAAAACAAGAAAATATCTACGAACGTTTCACATTGCTATGCTTTCCGTTTGATTGTTGTGATGAATAAAACATGACAACTGGGAAACTAACAGTGTTTCAGGACTAATCTATTCCCCATTTAAATCCACTCTGAATGAGAGGGAACAGATTATGGATTGGGGATTATTATGGCTTTGGCGTTCCCATAACCTTTGACATTTGTCTGAAACTAAACATAAATGGTGAACAACGCATTGCTTTTTATGAAAAAATAATACCCTACAGGACTATTCAACTCTTATTATTTCATATGGCATTAGATTAAGCAGATTACAGTAACGTGAATAAATTCCTTTTGAGTTTCCTATTTTCAGAAATCTAGCTACTTTTAGTTACAGTTGAGTTTTTCACAATTCCTGACATGTAATCCTAGTAAAAATTCCCACAAGCTTCCCACAATAAATTGGGAGAATTTTGTCCCATTCCTCTTGACAGAGCTGATGTAACTGAGTCAGGTTTGTAAACCTCCTTGCTCACACACGCTTTATCAGTTCTGCTCACACATTTTCTATAGGATTGGGGTCAGGGCTTTGTGATGGCCACTCCAATACATTTACTTTGTTGTCCTTAAGCCATTTTGCCACAACTTTGGAAGTATGCTTGGGGTCATTGTCCATTTGGAAGACCCATCTGCGACCAAGCTTTAACTTCCTGACTAATGTCTCGAGATGTTGCTTCAATATATCCACATAATTTTCCTTCCTGATTATGCCATCTATTTTGTGAAGTGCACCGGTCCCTCCTGCTGCAAAGCACCCCTACAACATGATGCTGCCACCCCGTGCTTCGTGGTTGGGATGGTGTTCTTCGGCTTGCAAGCCTGCCCCTTTTTCCTCCAAACATAACGATGGTCATTATGGCCAAAGACTTCTATTTTTGTTTCATCAGACAAGAGAACATTTCTCCAAAAAGTATGATCTTTGTCCCCATGTGCAGTTGCAAACCGTAGTCTGTCTTTTTATGGCGGTTTTGGAGCAGTGGCTTCTTCCATGTTGAGTGGCATTTTAGGTTATGTCGATTTTGTACTCGTTTTATTGTGCATATAGATACTTTTGTACCGGTGTCCTCCAGCATCTTCACAAGGTCCTTTGCAGTTGTTCTGGGATTGATTTGCACCAAAGTACGTTCATCTCTAGGAGAAAGAACGCGTCTCCTTCCTGAGCGGTATGACAGCTTGCTGGTCCCATGGTATTTATACTTGCGTACTATTGTTTGTACAGATGAACATGGTACTTTCAGGCATTTGGAAATTGCTCCCAAGGATGAACCAGATTTGTGGAGGTCTACAATTTTTTTTCTGAGGTCTTTCTTTTGATTTTCCCATGATGTCAAGCAAAGAGGCACTGAGTTTGAAGGTAGGCCTTGAAATACATCTACAGGTACACCTCCAATTGAGTCAAATGATGTCAATTAGCTTATCAGAAGCTTCCAAAGCCATGACATAATTTTTTTGGAATTTTCCAAGCTGTTTATAGGCACAGTCAATTTAGTGTATGTAAACTTCTGACTCACTGGAATTGTGATACAGTGAATTATAAGTGAAATAATCTGTCTGTAATCAATTGTTGGAAAAATGTGTCATGCACAAAGTAGATGTCCTAACCAAATCAAATCAAATCAAATCAAATGTATTTATATAGCCCTTCGTACATCAGCTGATATCTCAAAGTGCTGTACAGAAACCCAGCCTAAAACCCCAAACAGCAAGCAATGCAGGTGTAGAAGCACGGTGGCTAGGAAAAACTCCCTAGAAAGGCCAAAACCTAGGAAGAAACCTAGAGAGGAACCAGGCTATGTGGGGTGGCCAGTCCTCTTCTGGCTGTGCCGGGTGGAGATTATAACAGAACATGGCCAAGATGTTCAAATGTTCATAAATGACCAGCATGGTCGAATAATAGTAAGGCAGAACAGTTGAAACTGGAGCAGCAGCATGGCCAGGTGGACTGGGGACATCAAGGAGTCATCATGTCAGGCAGTCCTGGGGCATGGTCCTAGGGCTCAGGTCCTCCGAGAGAGAGAAAGAAAGAGAGAAGGAGAGAATTAGAGAACGCACACTTAGATTCACACAGGACACCGAATAGGACAGGAGAAGTACTCCAGATATAACAAACTGACACTAGCCCCCCGACACATAAACTACTGCAGCATAAATACTGGAGGCTGAGACAGGAGGGGTCAGGAGACACTGTGGCCCCATCCGAGGGCCAACTTGATGTCCTAACCAAAGTATGTTTGTTAACAAGCAATTTGTGGAGTGGTTGAATAACACGTTTTAATGACTCAACCTAAGTGTATGTAAACTTCTGACTTCAACTGTACCTTACCTCTTTTGATAGTGGAGAAGTGGAGAAAGAGCTAAGGCTTAATTAGTTTGATTTCCCAGAGAAACATAACATTATCTCCCTAAAGTACTTACACCCATTGATTCAATTTGGGGTTAGAGTGTATCGATGTAACAATGGATCATTTCTGAGACATTTGTCAGCAGGCAAGAACAATTGATCACAATGAAACATATGCCACAGCCAGGACCCTAACAGATCTTGTATGTACGTACATTTTCATGTTCACGTTGAATGAGAAAGTACGGCATTAAAGTATGGAATTAGTTAGCTGAGAAGACTTTCCAATAAATTCTTTACAATCAAAGGAAACACAATGACTCCGTGGAATCAGCACTGGTCAGAACTTTATCTCCGACTAATTTGACAAAGTAAACATTAAAAGTGGAGGTATTGTGGTTCTAAATCTGGGCCTCTCACCAAGGGATATGAAACCCAGAGAGGGTAGAAGGCTGTTTGTGATGTTGGGAGCTGGCAATGCATGCTTTTTAAGGGCCGTCAGGATAAACACTCAGATGTATCGAAATTCACATGGGACAGAAATGAATGAAATGGAAGGTGGTTGATGTACTGTATACTAAAAGACATCCCGAACTCATCTCACTTCAAGCGAATGCAAATCATGGCTTGGATGCAGATCCGTACAAACCCACTTTCAATGTCAAAAACATTCATTTTGCCCCTAGAATTAAAACTCTGTGCCTTTCCTCAGCTAAACTGTATGCAATTTTCTGTGTGTTTGCATGCTTCTCTTTGCCAACCTCCAACATCTAATGGAAACTCGTGTAAAAGCTCGGGGTTTATATTCAGTACTATATTAAAGGGCACTTCATTTGAAATAACATGCTTCAATATTGATGCACAATTTCGACTTCAAATATTAAAAGGACCCAAAAGGCACCCTTTCATGGAACGATCCGGACAGTAGTAGTTGAGGTAATTAAAATGAGATCAGAGAGTGGACAATGTTTGTGTAACCATACAGCAGTCTAAGCTGATTCATGGATTACCTTTGCTTGCCAGTGTTGAGTTTACTGTAGGTTCACTAGGTGCCACCCTGCTGTGCTCTGGTTCATTATAAACAGTTTACGGCTATGCAGCGTTCTGCCTGATTGATAAGCTAAGAGCTACCTCAGTCGACAGTATTTAAAGCAATAATCATTCATTGGGCTTTCCCCTCTACTCTGGGCCATCCGTTCTCACCTGTCAATACAGTTTGATGAGCTTGCTTATGTGTTCCTCTGAGGCCCTGGACAGTCAGTACACCCAGTCAGCAATCATGGCGCTCCTAATGCCAAGGACAGAGACACACAGACACAATCAGACAACATTCAATCAAGATGTTACACTCTGTAGGGAGAGAGGCACAAGAGGCACATTCAATAGCTAGATGAAAACTGCATACGTAATAGGCTAGAATAGCACAGCACATCATAGCACAGCATAACGTGGTACAGCGTGGCACAGGAGAGCAGAGCAAAGGACAGAAGAGCCAAGCAAAGCACATACAGAACAGGGGTTTTCATTCTCTAAAATGGAACAGCATAGCACTGATAACATTACTAAAAAATACATTCTGCAGCAATATTAAAAGTCAACCAAAACAGAAGAGACAAAATACCCTGTTTCAGTGTTTCTGGGGTACCTGTAATGTCAGGATAAATATTTGTCAAAGGAAAAGTATTGCCTGCATCCTGCCATTTGAAAACCTTTGTCTTTATTGTGTATTCACCCCATGTTCTCAGAATAACCAGGTTGGCAAAAAAACTAACAAGAATGAATTGCACATGACATGAAAAAAAATACGAGACTGAAAAAACATTCTGTCACGTATAGACTTGGAAGCACTATGCCTGTGAGTGGATCTTGTGGATCTTGCATATACGAGTAACCGTGTAGCAGCGTAAATGATCACAAGGTCAGGAATGGTTAGTTTAGCAAAGAATCCCCTTGGGTTACTTTAGTATTCCCCGTTTACAGTCAAAGCCCCGTCCCTGGCGGTGGGCTCTGTATGTGGCACACTGTGTTGGCTTACAGTCACATCTGATTGACCTAATTCCTCCACAAGTGTGTTCACCAATCATCTGAGAAAGACCCTTACATCATCACACCATGCAGTCACACTACCTCCATGCTACTGTATTAGTGAAGGTACATTGGATTTGAGTTGTAATTCTTAAGATACTGTGGTAACATAACTGTACAATACAGTACTTTGGTAGAAAGTGATACAATTGCTCAGAAGAAGAGGTCAAATTTGTCAAATTGATGAAGCAACATGTCTCTGATTTTCTACCTTTGGCTGATGTTTGGCTCCCTCCCACAGAAGATCTGGTACTTGTTGGGACAGGGGTTGGAAGAGAGAGGCTGAGTGATGATGATAATCATCGCAATATTCTGGTTGCAGTTCAACTCTGTTGGCCCTGGCCAGGTGTTTAGCCGTTGAGATCAAGCCTTGGCCTGCCAGGCTGCTGTCTACCGTGCTTCCAACTGATAGCTCAATCTATACGGTGGCTGATGGCTGCCAGATGTGCTGTGTGCTGAGATCAATGGAAGATAATCTCGGTAATTGGTCATGATTGGTTCCTCTGACACAGTGATGATGATGGCTCAGCTCTGAGGGATGGATGGATGGGCCAGCTGGCCTGGATTTTTGGGGGAGGGAGGGAGGATAGAGAGAGAGAGAGAGAGAGAGAGAGAGGGGGGGGGGGTTTAAGAAAGAAAGGGAAACCCAACTGATCCTCCCCAGAGAGGGAAGCAACTGATTTTCCAATGTTGGACCAGCCTCTATTGACTCCAGCGAGTTCAATAGACATTACGGCGGTTGGGACTCATGCCTGGTTAATGGGCGTGAAGTATCTAGTAATCCCAAGAGTCTCACAGCATTCCCACAAGTGAATGGACAAATGCATTGGTAGCTTTCAATGTACAGACTGCAAGAAGCCTACAAGTCTTCTGCCTATTTTTCCCTCATCAAGCATTCAATGGCATGCAAATGACCATCATACAGTGTGAATATGGTATGGAACTGCATATAGAAACAACCATTGTTTGAAGTGAGGTGTCAGCGCTCGGCCATCTTAGCTTAAAGGCCCAATGTAGTCATCTTGATTTTCTTGTGTATGGAATAGTACTGTAAAATTCTGACAATGATGATAATGCCCTTTAAGTGTCAGAGCTGTTTGAAAAGACCGCCTGAAATGTCCACCTGTTTAGGTGGAATGGAGTTTTGACCTGCCTGCTGACATCACTTAGATCAATAAAAAAGAGAGTTCCGAACCTCTCTGCCAGTAAGAGCTAGTTTTCAGTTTTCCCCTCCCCACTCAGACACCTCCCAGACAGTCCTTGCTTGAGATATTGATCTTTGCTATGAAGCCATTTTTGTCTATTTTTGACCATCACAGTAAGGTAATTAATTGTTACACAGAAATGATTTTATATTGGGATAAAAACAGCTGCATTGGTCCTTTAACATACAGTTTATTCTCTTTTTTTACAGAGTTAGAGCAAACACCCGTTTAATGTCATTTACAATCCTGTCATGCAACTAGTGAACTGCGCTTGTAACAGAGAGAGTTACAGAAATACACTGGGCACACACTGGTTGAATCAACGTTGTTTCCAAGTGAACGAAATTACATTGATTACAATTAGTGTGGAATAGACGTTGAATTGACGTCTGCGCCCAGTCAGAGGTGGCTTGCCAACAATATATATGGAACACTTAATCCCCTTTTCTCAGTGTCCAACGTAACAGGGGTGACCCCGTTCAATAGCTCGATACACGAGAGGCCCTATATTGAGTGATGCCACGGAAAGTAGATGTGGCTATCAAAAGCCTTTTAAAAATGCCTTTAAAACAGTTGGATACCTTTCCTGTTGCACTGTGGCTGCCCAACAACACTAGCCTGCTGCCTACAGCCCCTCCTCCCCATCCCCTCTTGATATATGTACCTTAAAATAAATCTCCTTTATGTCAGTGCTGGCAGTCAATATGACAGTGTTAAATTCAACAGGCAGACTTGGACTTGGGTTAATTTAAAAATGGTTCCTGTTATTTCTCTCACTCTGGCCACATAGGGGTGTGGATGAACAATAGGAGATTTGTCAAAGGACAGCAGGACAACCAGAAAACAACAACCTTAAGACAGAAAAAAAAACTCTAAAACGTTTGGGACCGGGACTTGGAGCGAGAGAGATTTCCTCGGCCTGGCACATCACATCAAGATAATGACCAGTCTGACAGCATGGGGCCGTTTGTGACGGCTGGCCTGGAAAAAGGGCCATTGGGGGCAGCTCGTGTAGAGACTGCACAATATGACACACCATTAAAGTCTAAGGAAGAAAAAACAACAGAGGTGATGGGGAAGAGAAAAGGAGCCCCACAGCACAGTGGACTAGGTGATGGTCAATTCATCATCACCATCAGCAGCAGCAGTAGCACCACCACCACCACCACCATCATCATCATCATCTTCTACTGCCTTCACATAGCAGCTCAGCCCAGGTAACTGTACTGCACCACACAATAGATATGTTCGGATACTCGGGATATTTGACACACCATGGTGAGAATTGTCTTTGAAAGCTGCTGAAAATAACAACACCCCCCACAGCTATTCCATAAAGCAGCAGAGAATTGCCACTGGGCACATTGCATTGTTTTCTACTGGTGTCAGCATTCTACACACTCTTGGCTCCAGAGTGCAAAAGGTTTGGCATTCCACATCTCTTTTCTTAAACAAATCTGAGGTCTGGGCTTGGCAAAACAGATGTATGCATAATAGAAGACAAAAGAGGAGAATCGTATGAAAAATGTAGCTGTCGAGTGTATTCTTCTCAAAACACAGATGAGGTAGTGGTGTGAGGCGAGTGGAACTCGTCAAGTCTGAGATGTAAGCACAGGATATTTCTCTCTGCTTTCAGTTTCAACTTTTATTTTCACATGCACAAGTACAGTGAAATTCCTTTTATACAAACCTAAAAACCCAACAATGCATTAATCAATAACAATGTAATACTAGAAAAGAACACACAAGAATTTAAGTAAGCACACTATCTATAGGGTCAGTTCCAATACCGTATTTACTATGTGCAGGGATACTGTAGTGATGGCTGTAGATACTGTACACTAGTATGTGGACACCTGCTCGTCGAATATATCATTCCAAAATCATGGGTATTAATATTAATATTGAGTTGGTTCCCCCTTTGATGCTATAACAGCCTCCAGCCTCTGGGAATGCTTTCCAGTAGATGATGGTACATTGCTGTGGGGACTTGCTTCCATTTGGCCACAAGAGCATTAGTGAGGTCGGGCGCTGATGTTGGGCGATTAGGCTTGGCTCGCAGTCGCCGTTCCAATTTATCTCAAAGGAGTTCGTTGGAGTTGAGGTCAGGGCTGTGTGCAGGCCAGTGAAGTTCTTCCACAACAATCTTGACAACCCATTTCTGTATGGACCTCGCTTTGTGCACTGGGGTATTGTCATGCTGAAACAGGAAAAGGCCTTGCCCAAACTGATGCCACAAAGTTGGAAGCACAGAAACGTCTAGAATGTCATTGTATGCTGTAGCGTTAAGATTTTCCTTTAGTGGAACTAAGGGGCCTACCCCGAACCATGAAAACAGCCCCAGACCATCACTCCTCCTTCACCAAACTTTACAGTTGGCATTATGCATTGGGGCAGGTACAGTAGCGTTCTCCTGGTATCCGTCGCACCCAGATTCGTCCGCAGGACTGCCAGATGGTGAAGCGTGATTCATCACTCCAGAGAACGCGTTTCCACTGCTTCAGAGTCCAATGGCAGCGAGCTTTACACCACTCCAGCCAACGCTTGGCGTTGCACACGGTGATCTTAGGCTTGTGTGCGGCTGCTCAGACATGGAAACCCATTTCATGAAGTTCCTGACAAACTGTTACTGTGCTGACATTGCTTCCAGAGGCAGTTTGGAACACAGTAGTGAGTGTTGCAACCGAGGACTGACGATTTTTACATGCTACGCGCTTCAGTACTCGGCGGTCCTGTTCTATGAGCTTGTGTGGCCAACCACTTCACCGCTGAGCTGTTGTTGCCCCTAAATACTTCCACTTCACAATAACAGAACTTACAGTTGACCGGGGAAGCTCTTGCAGAATTTGACGAATTGAGTTGTTGAAATGGTGGTATCCTATGACGGTGCCACGTTGAAAGTCACTGAGCTCTTCAGGAAGGCCATTCTACTGCCAATGTTTGTCTATGGAGACTGCATGGCTTTGTGCTCAATGTTATACACCTGTCAGCAACGGGTGTGGCTGCAATAGCCAAATCCACAAATTTGAAGGGGTGTACACATACGTTTGTATATATAGTGTATGTACAGTATAGGACTATGGTGACTAGGCAACAGGATATAACATAAACAGAGTAACAGCAGATTGTATGTGACTGGGTGTGTAGAATAAGTGTAATTGTATGTGCATATTATGTGTGAGTGAGCAGAGTGTGTGACTGTGTCGGGCCCTGTGAGTGTGCATAGAGTATAGAATCAAATAAAAGGTCAATAGGGATACAAGGTTAACTAGCCTACTTTCTCCAATTTCCATAATCATGGCATACACATGTCTATTGATATACATTTGTTCTCCTTATAAAGGGGTGCACCTAATGGCCACATTTGTCAAGTGATAGACGTTCTTACAACATGGAAAAAATATTTGCCGTGAACGAGACAGCAGGCTTTGAGTATCACTACAGCATTGTATGGGTATTCAATTTTTAAGAGTTACTATATTCCAACGTCTGTGCCAACACAGTTTGACAAGAGACAAAGTGGCAAGCTTAATTGCTTAAATGGAATAATTTAGTTGTCTAAAATCACATTCTTCACAGAGCCTCTTTTTCTGATAAGAAAGCCTAAGCAGGAGCGACATTTTCTTACATACGAACTGTCATTGTGGTCTAATAAACATTCCTATTCAATCTTCAAGGTGGCAACCTGTAATGTAAGTGTCTGCAGATGACTATCTAATGATGAAAAGTGCACCAGATGTCAGGAAAATTACAAGCACAATTCAGTGGAGGCATGGTGAGAGCCTACTGCTAGCAGAGAAATTCCCAGGATTTCTTCATGGAACAATGGGGAGAATCCATCACATTCCCACTACCATTGGCGGATCAAATAACAGAAAAAAGCCTAATCTCACTAAAGGAGACCTTGCTAGGGGTGTGTGATTTATTTTAGAATGCATTGTTTTGAATTATAATGACCCAACCGAAGCTGGGTGGGCGGTTTGTCCACTTTGACGCCTCGCTCCATTAAAAAGTGTCTCTATTTATGCATTTTATCGCTGGCGCTGTAGTCACACAAAACAATACAAATTTGGTTATTATGAACTTTTTTGAATTCTAAAAAAGGTAGCTAAGTGTTGAGGCTTTACCATACACGTTAAATTAGTCCAATTCACAGCAAACACAACATCGCCATCAGCAAAGATAATTGGAGATATTGACTATCCTGCTAGTATACACTCAATGCTCAGCCTGTCCTGTCCTTTCCACCTGCATAACCCCAGTTCTATGAGAATATGAGTGAGATGTGTCACTATGGAATTAGCTCGGGGAGGATCACTGGCTCGAAGTATCTGTCACGTCTACTGCAGCTCCTCCCCTCCGCCGTTCGACATCGCCGGTTTACTAACCACCGGCGATGGCAACCCTCATTACATGCACCTTGCACCCATCATTACGCGCACCTTTGTCTCATCATCAGACACACCTGGACTCCATCCCTTCACCTCCCCTATATCTGTCAGTTCCTTTGTTCCATTCCCCAGGTAGTATTGACTACGTGTTTCATGTCTATACGCTGCGCCTGTTTCTTGTATTGTTCTAAGTTCCGTTTATTATTAAACACACCGCCTGCACTTGCTTTACGTCTACCAGCGTATATGTTACAGTATCCAATCACACAGCATCTGTTGTAGACAAACAGGTCGAGTTGCGAATGAGATGACCACTGGTCCTTCTCAAGCATGCCTCTCTTCCTTGCACTCTTGCGAGTAGGGAAATGCTGTGACACAACTCACTCATAGAACTAGGGTCACAAAAGTAACACTAAGTCACATTTCTAATACTCGTAACAGTATGAGATATGGCCAACACCCATATCACAGACATCTCCGAATCCAGGGTAGTCTTAAACAGCATTACCCCTTAGAGGCTCCGACACTGAGGACAGTCCACTCCCTTATCCCCGTGGGAACGTACATGCAGTCAGGAGAACAGGTAGTGGGTGTGGGTTCCCTCTCCAGAGCTTTGCGAGTGGCCACATCTACACACCACAGGGGATATGACAAATGAAGGTGCAGTGACATCCAAACGGTTAAACCTCATAAAAGTGGCCCAACATTCCATCTCGCAAGAGGTAGCCATACCTCTGGTGCAATAACCTCTCACTCAATGTTGACAAAAGAAAGGTGCTGATCGTGGACTTCAAGAAACCACATCAACGGGACTGCAGTGGAGCAGGTGGAAAGCTTCAAGTTCTTCGGCGTACACATCCTTGACGATCTAAAATGGTCCACCCACACAGACCTCAGGAGGCTGAGGAAATGTGGCTTGGCACCTAAAACCTTCAAACTTTTACAGATGCCCAATTGAGAGCATCCTATCGGGCTGTATCACCGCCTGGTACGGCAACTGCACCGCCTGCATCTGCAGGTCTCTCCAGACGGTGGTGCGGTCTGCCTAGCGCATCATCGGGGGCAAACTACCTGCCCTCCAGGACACCTACAGCACCCGATGTCACATCTAGGCCAAAAAGATTATCAAGGACAACAACCACCTGAGCCACTGTTCACCCTGCTATCATCCGGAAGGCGAGGTCAGTACAGGTGCATCAAAGCTGGGACAGAGAGACCGGAAAAACGGCTTCTGTCTCAAGGCCATCAGACTGTTAAATAGCCATCAATAGACAGCTTCCACCCAGTTACGTAACCCTGCACCTTAGAGGCTGCTGCCCCATATACATAGACTTGAAATCACTGGCCACTTTAATAATGTTTACATATGTTTGCTTTACTCATCTCATGTGTATTTTAATTTTTTTTTTAAACCTTTGTTTAACTAGGCAAGTCAGTTAAGAACAAATTCTTATTTTCAATGACGGCCTAGGAACAGTGGGTTAACTGCCTGTTCAGGTGCAGAATGACAGATTTGTACCTTGTCAGCTCAGGGGTTACTAGTCCAACACTCTAACCACTAGGCTACCCTGCCACCCCAATATACTGTATTATATTCTACTGTATTTAGTCTATGCCACTCCGACATTGCTCAACCAAATATTTATATATTCCTTAATTCCATTAACTTACTTTTAGGTTGTGAATTGTTAGATATAACTCCACCATTGGAGCTTGAAACACAAGCATGTTGCTACACTTGCAATTACATTTTCTAAACATGTAATATGTGACAAATACAATTTGATTTGATGAGCCTTCAAGCTCTCCGGGGGCTGCAAAGTCTATTATAAGCCAATATAAAAGCCTCCACTATCCAATGGGATAGCCGTTGATGAGAGAGGGTCATTATTACGCCATGCTCTCAATCTAGCTGTGACGACCCTCCCACTCTATGTGCCGTATTCTCTCTTTGTTCTTGTTTCCTTATTAGGATGCCGGTGGGCGGAGTTGAGAGGGTCGTCAGCTAGATGGGAAACACCTGGGCCAGGTGTTTCCCAGGATAAATAGACCGCTTCCACATTCATGGAAGAGACTCTCTCCATGCAGACACCTTTATAGATTTTTTAGTGTGTTTCTTGGTGTTTTTTTGGTTGATTGCTTTTAGCATCTTTCAACACCCTGCATTATCACATTCATGCATGCAAAACACTCACTTACACTATTGATTACACACACCATTGCACTTAGTTACTTATTTAGTAAATATATGTTTAGTTACTTATTTAATAAATCTATGTTTTGTTACTCCTTATCTCCACGTTGTCTCCCTTTTGTTACGGGCTTTGAGCCGGTTCGTGACATATCCAAGCAGATATGCGAAGCACATTGTCGTGTCTTTGGTTATGCCGGATTAAGTGATATGACATGCTATTCTATAAAATCATTTCTCCTTAATTAATATAACCTGATTGAGCTAATCATGTAAATGTAATTAACTAGAGAGTCGGGCACCACTAAAGAATATTTTTAGAGCTGTTATCTTCTGAATAAACTCTTAAAGACCTAGTAATATTTTACATTGCATAGCAGTCAATATCAATTGTCATCTTAATTCAGTCTCATTTGAAAGTTGTAAATTCTTGGTTATCTGCACGAACCCTGGCTAACAATTTGAATCAGCAATAGAAAATTGGGTTTAATTATTTACTAAATACCTAATTAATCACACAGAATTACACATACACATAATTAAATCATAACTTGATTACAAATGACGTCATAAAGGAGAACGTCCCTAGCGGGCGGAACAGATATGACAGCTGGTTACACAAAGGAAAAGGGCTGGGTTTGAGTGAAGGAGCGGGAAGACAGGAACAAAGGCGAAGCTGTGCTATCGTAAATACAGCATCTTATGCATTCTAAATTACCACCCATTTGGAAAAGGAAAATGCAATAAATATTTACTCTGAGCAGCGCTTCGGTACGTTGGTGGTAGATGGAAAGCCATGTTGCCCAACCGAGTCCTTTGAAGAATGTCTCTGGCTGTCAATTGGATGCGTTGTAGTAACGTCGTTGGGTGATAGACGGGATACTCTATCTGTTCCTTCCTAACTCTGCTGCTGCTGCTAACTCAACGGTTAGGAGGTATCACTTCTGTAGTGAATAAGAGTTTAAAGTTCATACCATTCGCAACCAAAGCTCACGCTGATGTTGGCTTCGTTCTGTAGTTATCTGAACCATTCTGACATAAGACCGTCGTCCTACATCCTTCGGAAAAAGGAAGTTATATTGTTGTCAAGGGCTTTTTAGGAAGGGAGAGGAGGGCGTGTTTGAAAAGTTTTATAGCCCATGTCCCTTCACAGGGCCGGGCCACTGAGCAGAGCAGAGCCCTGTCTTATGAAAACCCAAATCTCACATTTTAGAAGCTAACATCACATTTCATCCCATCACGAATAATTTCATATTCAAATATTTATATTGAACAACAATTCTATGTGAATCTGATAACTCTCATGTGTAGACTTTCCACTGTAGAGTTTGTCATCTTATCATTGATGAGAATGTCTCAGATGACAACCGAACTGACATCATATTAATTAAGTACCACCGCATATTTTCAATTGTTCGGATTACCAGAATATAGTTAATTTTCCCCCACCTTCTGATGTTCCCAGAATCTCTATGTTAGCCAAGGATTTTGCAAATGTAACATCAGTAGGGTAGAGAGAGGAAAAAGGGGGGAAGAGGTATTTGACTGTCATAAACCTATCCCCCAGGCCAACGTCATGACAACATACTGGAAATAAACTGTGGAGACTAGGGATGTGACAAATGTAAAAAACGAATGTTTAAACAACCCTTTTTAAAATAATTTAGGTTCCATTTTTAGGTTCTCTGCTGTGTGTCTCTGCTCCATGTTCTCAGTGGTTAGTACATGCGACGTCATGTCCCATTTCTCATCAATGTGATAGCTCGTTGCAGTGACGTATGACAGCGTGTTCATAGATGTCCAACAATCTATTTTTAACGCCACTTATGGGGTATTTGAGAGCTAGCGCTTTCTTATTGCAGAGCAATCAATTTCTCCATCCGGTTTTTCGACATGGCCTCTTGTAGTCTGGTTCTAGATATGCCATCAAGGCATTGGCGCCGACATCCTCTACCATTGACAATGGCAGCATATCAACTGCAATCATTTCTGTAATCAGCGCTGTGATTTTCTCACCATTATTGCACCTCGTTCATGTGAAGAGCCTGTCTCGTGTGTTTAGGGGGTCCTGGGCTGCTGCCAGCAACAGTTTGGGTCTCATGGTGCCTCCCTTTCAGATGGTAAAGCATTGCACCTGTACTGCCACTGTAGCTCAGTTCCATTTCAGAAAGTTTGCATTTCACCACCTTCTCATTTACCTTTGCAAAGTATTGCCATACAGGACTTTGTTTCTGTTCTTTCCCTGTCTCGCTCTCTGCCATTTTTCCAACTGTTAACTACGATGACATGTTGTGCGCTTTTTATCCGTGGCAAATCATTTGTAAGATGCATATCACTTCCTAGTAACATTACTGCATTACAGCTTTAGTTATTTGTTTAATTCAATTTTTTCCATTTGTGATGATGATCGGGACCTGTTAGTGGTAGTTTTGTGAGAAGTGCACTGTGATTTAATTTTTTTCAAATTACATGTTTTTTCTACACTTATAACAATCCCAATTTCATTGAATAATTGAAATGTTCAAACGTTCACACCCCTAGTAGAGATGCTCTTCTTCCGTAGAAGTGAAAGGTGGCGGGTGGAAAGCCATAAGCTCTAAGGCGAGACAATAACAATTGGCGCATAAAGGCATAAAGGTGGGGTTGGGTGACAGCTTTACCTTGAATAACCTTGGGTCAAACTGTAGGCACGAATGGTGGACTGACAGTTTTGCTTTGTGAATGTAAAGGAAATTAGCAAAGCCATCTTGAAGGAGAGATATTTCAACTCCAAGCTTTCCAGTGGTTCAAAAGGTTGCTGTGAAATCACCTGAAGCATTGTAGAAAGATCCCAAGACTGGGCTAAATGCTTGGAGACTGGGCGTAAGTGATGTGCTTCCTTCATGAAACTACATACCAGAGGCTGTTTCCCTCCTGTGTTGTTGTCGAAACCTATATGACAGGCTGAGATAGCGGCTAAAGGTCCTTCACAAGATCCTGCAAGAAGTATAAAACCTTGGATACAGAGCATTGGAACGGAATGATCTGTTTTTGGTCACACCACATTCAACGAGAGATCGAGGGGCTCCTCCAGTGACGGAGAGCCGAGACAGTCCGTGGTCATCATTATCTTTAAATTAAGGTGCCGTTGTGGGTATCTGCACTTTGCCTGTGTCCAATGCTGGAAGTCTCTTATTCTCAGTAGCACCAGCGGTAGTACTGAGATGGTGGTCGCCATTAACCCCAGGACTCTGAGACACGTGCTGAGTATGGTGACCATATTACCGGCACGCCGGCAGTCGCGAGTCATGACTGCAGTCAAATTCCACATGACTGCTGAGTCACGGTAACTATGCTTCTCCAAAACTGCGCTCCGATGTCGCTGATGGTCATTAGTAGCAAAACTTGCTAACGGCCAGCCAATCTCTAATGGCCTGGTACTCAGCACTCTATAGTCCCTCTAATCACTCTGACACCAATGAAAATCAAATCGACAATCAAATCAAACACTTCATGAAAGTGCTGGCATTCAGAGTTTGAGTAGAATAGGATCGATCACCTGTTGATCAGTGAGATCTAGCTCCTCATAGCTGGTTGATGCATGGAATGAAACAAGTGTTCCTATGAGCCCATGTTGAGCACCATTTCTATAGGCCATGCAATTGCATGAGAAAATAGAGTTTTGATGGCCTCTTTTAAACAGAGGAAGATCCCATAATCTTTCCATAGGCTTGTCTTACTATGTTTATTTCTTAACTTTCCTAATATTAAGCACGTTGCTTCACTTTACAACCGGAGTAACCTACTCGATTGGCCTGATAATGAATTGTGGGAAAAGTGTCCTCCATTCGATATTCAATTGCATACAGATGACATGTCTTTTTTTCCCCCCTGTTCCGATTAGGTGCATTATAATGGCCGATTCTAAATCAAAACTAATTTCACACATATATTATTTAGTATATATAAGAAACAGGGCATGCATTTTTTTTGCAACTTTTTCAAATCATAGTCATATGTATCATGCAGCCTAGCCCATAGGCCTATATATTTTGGTTTGTATCACAACTAAAGTGGCCAAATAACTAAGCACAGCCTATAGGCCTAGGACCCATGGAGCAGGGTTGGAAAGCACATAGCCTACAGAGCCGAATGAAACGTGTTCTTTTACATGTAGTCATTGTGCAATCCTGTGTGAAAACAGAGTTGTGACTGTTAAAACTCCAATTGAATCAGTGTAGATGAAGGGGAGTGGACACGTTAAAGAAGATTTTTTAAGCCTTTAGACAATTGACATATCGATTGTGTGTGCGCCATTCATAGGGGGCCTTTGATAGTAGGTGCCAGGCACAGGCTTGAGTGTGTCAAGAACTGCAAAGCTGCTGAGTTGGGGTCAGTTAGAAATATCCTTGTTTTCCATGAAAACATACATGAAATTAGTTTCAAAATGAATAGGAAATATAGTCAAGAAGTTGACAAGGTTATAAATTATTTTTAATTGAAATAATAATTGTGTCCTTCAAACTTTGCTTTCATAGGGGGCCTTTGATAGTAGGTGCCAGGCACAGGCTTGAGTGTGTCAAGAACTGCAAAGCTGCTGAGTTGGGGTCAGTTAGAAATATCCTTGTTTTCCATGAAAACATACATGAAATTAGTTTCAAAATGAATAGGAAATATAGTCAAGAGTTGACAAGGTTATAAATTATTTTTAATTGAAATAATAATTGTGTCCTTCAAACTTTGCTTTCATAGGGGGCCTTTGATAGTAGGTGCCAGGCACAGGCTTGAGTGTGTCAAGAACTGCAAAGCTGCTGAGTTGGGGTCAGTTAGAAATATCCTTGTTTTCCATGAAAACATACATGAAATTAGTTTCAAAATGAATAGGAAATATAGTCAAGAAGTTGACAAGGTTATAAATTATTTTTAATTGAAATAATAATTGTGTCCTTCAAACTTTGCTTTCGTCCAATAATCCTCTGTTTGCAGCAATTACAGCCTTGCAGACCTTTGGCATTCTAGATGTCAATTTGTTGAGGAAATCAGAAGAGGTCTCACCCCATGCTTCCTGAAGCACCTCTCACAAGTTGGGTTGGCTTGATAGGCACTTCTTACGTACCCTACGGTCCAGCTGCTCCCACAACAGCAGGGTTTAGATCCAGTGACTGTGCTGGCCACTCCATTATAGACAGAATACCAGCTGACGGATTCTCTAAACAGTTCTTGCATAGTTTGGAGCTGTGCTTTGGGTCATTGTCCTGTTGTAGGAGGAAATTAGCTCCAATTAAGCGCCGTCCACAGGATATGGCATGGCGTTGCAAAATGGAGTGATAGCCTTCCTTCTTCAAGATCCCTTTTACCCTGTACAAATCTCCCACTTTTACCACCACCAAAGCACCTCCAGACCATCACATTGCCTCTACCATGCTTGACAGATGGCGTCAAGCACTCCTCCAGAAAGCACTCCTTCATTTTTCTCACGAATGTTCTTCTTTGTGATCCGAACACTTCAAAATTAGATTTGTATGTCCATAATACTTTTTTACAATCTTCCTCTGTCCAGTGTCTGTGTTCTTTTGCCCATGTTAATCTTTTCATTTTATTGGCCAGTCTGAGATAGGGCTTTTTCTTTGCAACTCTGCCTAGAAGGCCAGCATCCCGGAGTCGCCGCTTGACTGTTGACATTGAGGCTGGTGTTTTGCAGATACTATTTAATGAAGCTGCCTGTTGAGGACTTGTGAGCTGCCTGTTTCTCAAACTAGACACTCTAATGTACTTGTCCTCTTGCTCATTTGTGCACCGGGGCCTCCCACTCCTCTTTTTATTCTGGTTAGGGCCAGTTTGTGCTGTTCTGTGAAGGGAGTAGTACACAGCGTTGTACGAGATCTTCAGTTTCTTGGCAATTTCTCACATTTTTTTATTTCTCAGAACAAGAATAGACTGACAAGTTTCAGAAGAAAGTTCTCTGTTTTTGGCCATTTTGTGCCTGTAATCGAATCCACAAATGCTGACACTCCAGTTTTCAGCTGTGCTAACATAATTGCAAAAGTGTTTTCTGATGATCAATTAGCCTTTGAAAATTATAAACCTGGATTAGCTAACACAACGTGCCATTGGAACACAGGAGTGATGGTTGCTGATAATGGGCCTCTGTATGCCTATGTTGATATTCCATAAAATCAGCTGTTTCCACCTTCAATAGTCATTTACAACATTAACAATGTCTACACTATATTTCTGACCAATTCGATTTTATTTTAATGGACATAGAATGTGCTTTTCTTTCAAAAACAAGGGCATTTCTAAGTGACCCCAAACTTTTGAACAGTAGTGTACATATTACCTCAATTACTTTGACTAACTGGTGCAACCACACATTGACTCTGTACTGGTACCCCCCTGTATATAGCCTCGCTATTGCTATTGTTATTTTGCTGCTGTTTAATTATAAAAAAATAATAATGTACTTATCTATTTTTAACTTAACACATTTTTCTTCTTAACTTCTTAAAGCATTGTTGGTTAAGGGCTTGTAAGTAAGCATTTCACTGTAAGGTTTGATTTGAAATGCCAACTCCTGTTTACCTAGGTAGCATGTAGCATTAACAAGCTAGGTCTTTCAAAATCTCACGGTTCTCTTGTTACCTTTGCATTGTGCATGCTGTTGATGTTCCATCTATGTTGTTCATTCAGAGGAAATCCTGCGACTAGTGAGGTCTGGCCACCCGACAACCTGCATGCTCGACCCCATCCCCTCCTCCCTTCTCCAGACCATCTCTGGAGACCTTTCCTCACTTCCCTCATCAACTCATCCCTGACCACTGGCTGCATCCCCTCTGTCTTCAAAATGGCCCTAGTCACTTCCCTCCTCAAGAAACCAACACTCGACTCATCTGACGTCAAAAACTATAGACCTGTATCCTTCCTTTTCTTTCCAAAAAACATGAGCGTGCTGTCTCTAATCAACTCTATCATTATCTCTCTTAGAGCAATCTTCTTGACCCTAACCAGTCAGGCTTCAAGACAGGTCAGTCAACCGAGACTCATTTTCTCTGTCTCCTCTGTTCTCGTCCTCTTAGATCTATCCGCTGCCTCGACACCGTGGACCATAAGGTTCTCGTCTCCACCCTCTCAGGGCTGGGCGTCTCAGGCTCTGCACACTTTTGCATTGCATTCTACCTGTAACGCCACCCCTACCAGGGGACGTGGAGAGGATCTGTGTCTGTACCACATACTCTCACTACTGGTGTCCCCCAGGGCTCGTTTCTTGGCCCTCTCCTCTTATCTCTACACACCAAGTTACTCATCTCCGTCATGAGATGCGGATGACACTCAACTACTTTTCTCCTTCACCCCTTCTCACACCCTAATGGCAACACAAGTCTCTGTGTGCCTGAGAGATATCTCAGCTTGGACGTCGGCCCACCACCTCAAGATCAACCTCGACAAGATGGAGCTGCTCTTCTTCCCGGGGAAATCCTGCACACTCAAATACCTCTCCATCATGGTTGACAACTCCAGTGTCGCCCTCCCAGAGTGCAAAGAACCTTGGTGTGACCCTGGAAAACACCCTGTCATTCTCTGAAAACATTAAAGCATTGACTCGTCCCTGTAGTTTCATGCTCAACAACATATAGAGTATAGAGTACGATCCCACCCCACACAGGAAGTGGCGTAGGTCCTAATGCAGACACTTATCAGACACAGCTACTCACTGTTGGCTGGGATCCTTGATTGTGCCTTCAAACCCCTGCAACTTATCCAGAATGCTGTAGCTTTCCTGGTTTTCAACCTTACCAAGTTCTCCCATGTCACCCTGCTCCTCCGCACACTCCACTGGCTTCCAGTCTAAGCTTCCATCCATTACAAGATCATATTGCTTGCCTACTGAACAGCAAGAGGAAATGCCCATCCCTAACTTCAGGCTATACTCAAACCCCACACCCCAACCCGAGCACTCCGTTCTGACACCTCTGGTCTCTTTGTCCTCCCATCTCAGCCCAGTCCAAGCTCTTGTCTGTCCTTTGCTAATAGCTACTTTATTGAGGAAAATGAACAGTACAGTAAGTCGCTCTGGATAAGAGTGTTTGCTAAATGACTAAAATACAAAATGTAAATGTAATGCTAGATCTATCTGTGAGCTGCCAAATGTCTTAAGAGCTATCTGGCTTTAATGTGAGACAAATGTATCATGCTTGTTGAGTGCTATAGGCAAGTTGTTCAAGTCGCAGTAACTGCTCTTTTCTACACGCTGTCGCTGGTGGAGAACAACAACAGGCAGGGGAAGCAGTAGAGTAGCAGAGCAGCCACAGAGTCAGTCTTTCGGTTGATACCAGTCAGATTGAAAGGATCCTGTTATTTTCTGTCCCTTTGACGTAGGTCCCTGAGCTTAGAGTTGGTCTTCAGACCCTTATCACCCTGTTTTGCTAGAAAATCACATTTTGAAAACGGTTTCAGATGCAACATGTTAGCCATCCTGATCAGCTTAATTTAGCTAGCAGTAAAACAAGCTTTACATTTGTGAACTAGGCCTGGATTCCTCCTGTATGCGGGGAGAAAAATACGCATTTTGCATGAACTGACACACATTTACGGGGGAATATTTTGTGCGTATGCAACATTTATAAATGAGGCCTTAGGTCTTAACATAAGGATGACTCGGATTATGCTATTCTGTTTTTCTGAAATAGGTAACATTTTCTTCATATCATAATACTAATTTAGACCTGCCTAAAATGAATAATGGATTTATTGTGATGGTGTAGGCTATATTACGTGGATTTATTAGAGTTTTTAAAATATAGATGTTCCAAATGTCCGCATCAGTGGCTTGTAGGCTGTGCGTGAAAGCACAAAGATACTAAACCTGTTTATGCTAAAACTGGAAATTATTTGCATGACAATTACTGATTGACAAAATATCATGACCGCCAGACACTGTGCTCCACCCTAGAGAAGGCAGGTCAGGACATGGAGTAAACTGTTGTTTGCCCCTCTTTGCCGCTGGGGACGTACCCCTAGGCCGGACACTAATTCTTTCCCATGGGGAAATCAAGGGGGGGGGGCGCAAATGCCGTAGAAGCAAAAGACTGCTTCCCCTACTGTCGGCCTATGTTAGGAGAGCTGATCTGTGGGTTAGCAGCCTGCTGTGTCACTGGGGGTCTTGCATTAAGGAAAACCCCGGTGCCAGCGAGTTGCCCTCTCCCTGCACGAAGCCTTGGCTCATGGAGGGGGAGACCGGGTTGCCATGGTAACCATGTCTCCGTGGCAAGCAGAAGTGGAAGGCTTCACATTCCTTCTTGTGAAGTTCGCGCTTCTGTCGCATTGCAGCAACAGAAGGTCAAAACAGTTCCTTCAGTGCGATAGGAGCATCAATGAAATCTGCCTTTTCTTTGTCTGAGAGGCTGGACAAGTTGAGCTACAAGGCTCTCTCCCCCATCACCACAAAGCTCTCTCCCCCACCACCACAAGTCTTTCTCCCCCAACACCCCAAGGTTCATGGTGCACCCACATCCTTGGATGGTGCCTCTGGAGACTCTGAGGTTGGGATCTGCTATGATGCAGATATCATCCCATATGTTCTGGTTGGCTGTGCCTAAGAGAGTGCTCATCTCTTGTAGCAAATTGGCTTGGTTAGCCAAAAGTAAGGATGTTTTGTTCAAGGCCCGTACTGAACTTGCCACAAACACTTAGACCTTTGGTCTTCCCAGGGACAGCAGTGCCGGTCATACACGAGGCACTGGGGTTGAGGTGGTTAGCCAATGACGGCTTAACCACCAGAGGCTTCCATGCCAAAAGTGTCTAGTTTGGACCTGGCTGGACAAGGGCTTGTCGCAGTTGCGTTTACATTCCACCATGCCTTCCACCACGTAGAATGGGTCTACTGATTGGGACCAAGTTGTTTCCCCGGGATGGTGCGAGAAGGGAGTTACCTCACATCGAACCAGTCCCTCTCAGTGCTGCCACCCCTGACAGGTGCGGGCCAGTCGATACCGAGTCTGGCCATTGCTCGTTTACAGACATTCAAGCCCAAATCTTTTAATGGGTGCCGATGCTGCCTGAGGGAGGAAGAGGGCCTCCCTCATCGATTTGGAGTATTTCTTCCTCATCGATATCAAAGTTGTCATCTTCCTCGGCAGCTGTTTCATCTTGATACAGCGGGTTGAGGACCCCATATTCCATAGCCTCCTCCCAGGAGGGTTGGGTTTTTGGGGTAGCCTCATTGCCCGATGGCTGTGAGGGTGACAAGTCTTGTATGGTGGTTGCTCTGTGCACTCGCTGATGGAGGGATTTTGCAGGCAGTGTCCTACAACTCGGGGCTAGCGAGTGATGCTGTAGAGTGCTCAAAACCTAAGCAGGCGATGCACATGGGGTGTGTATCCTTGCCTGCTATCTGCACCTAGCATGGACACGGGTGTGCCGGTGCTGCGGCGTGTGCAGGAGCTCTGCTCGGTTCTCCCTGAGTAGGGGTAGCAGGCTCCATTGCTCAGAAAAAATAGTGTTCCTTGAGCAAAGTGTGAGTTAACTACCGTTCACCTCGCAGCTAATAGCCTAGCTAGTTAGCACACAGCTAGCTGGAGAAAGAAGTGCTTTCTTTGTTTCTTGAAGAACAAAGCGTATCTCTTCACCGTTAAAGTTTGGTAGGAAGACAGGAATTAAGTCGTACTGAGGAGAACTTCAGTGAGCATAGTCTCTTCCACAAGGAAAAGAGGTGTGAATCACCAGTGGGCGGGCGAGTGGCTCATTATAAGGAGGAGAGGGCCTCACCTCATTTGCCACTCGAGCTGTCTCCAACAGACGCTGTGATTGGATACATCGAGCCAGTGATTCGCCCCTGAGCAAATCCCATAGTGACACATCGAAACGAGTATTAGAAATGGAACCATTAAATAAATATTAAATGAGATTGATGTTCGTTAATTATCTGCCCACCCGAAACATCTTAAGGAATGCATTCATTTATCCATGTAATTAGCTTCGATATTGCACTATGACTTTATATAATTTCCAAGGAGGAAAGTTGTGCCTTAAAAGCAAGTTTAAGCACAAAATCTCTTGAAATTCCAATTCCAAATCAAAAAAGGTTTTAGTCTATTGAATGAAAAATATTCCATTGTACCTCATACAGCAATCTTTTTTTTAGGTAATTTAGCAGACACTCTTATCCAGAACGTTTTACAGGAGCAATTAGGGTAAAGTGCCTTGCTCAAGGGTACATCAATAGATTTTTCCCCTAGTCGGCTCCGGGATTTCAACCGGCAACCTTTCGGTTACTGGCCCAATGCTCTTAACTACTAGGCTACCTGCCACCCTATTTTTACCCATGTATCATCCAGAAGACAAATTTAATCAGTTATTTTCAAGAGACCTAGTATATGACTGTCTTTCACATTACAGAAACAGTTGTTTGAGATTTATCTCAGGTTGCATATGCAATGCCTTGACAAGATGCATCCCTCAGTTCACTAATCTACGATGATTTGAGCCGAGGCAAAGATGCTGATTTGCTGTTTCTGTGTGTCCAGGATGGAGCAATGTCAGCATTGGCTGACCTGAGGGGAATGGACAGGAGTCTGAGATGTGTCCGGAGGAGAGACAGAGCACTGTCCACTGCCTGCACCCTCATCCCCACCTTCTCTCCCCCTCCTCTATTCCCTGGATCCCTGGCGGCCGTACTGTAGCCAGTCAGTTCAGGCTCAATGCCATAACCCCAACATAGAGACCCGAGCAAATGCAATTGACCTTCCCACTGACCGTTTATCAAAGCCCTGATGCACACGGACAACTGCTAAACACATAAAGCTCTTCATTTTTTTGATTAGTAGGCAGGTCGCTAAATTTGATTTAATTGGGCACCCAGATCATTTGAAAGAAGACGGATGGAGGGTAAAAAGAGCGAGAGAGATTAACCAAACTTAACCTGCTCTCTATTTCAGTCCATTCCAATAATAATGAAACAGAAAGGGACATTAACAAAATAAATAGCGAACGGTCGGCTGTGGTTCTGGAGCCCTTTGCGATTGGTTCCTTCCTCATTCAATAAAGAATGAGCACTGTCATATGTAAGGGACTACTAGTGGGCACATAGACAGTTGATAATCATATCATTAGGATGCAAATGGCACATTAACTACACTGAAGCTGTAGGAAGAGATGGCTTCTAGTATCTGGTTTATGGCAGCATTAGCAGAGAATGTAATTATGAGTCTAATTGTCCTCTACCCACTACTCATACTACATTGAGCAGTTAGTATTTATGTGTCTCCATGAACATATTTTTCCTGGAAAAGACCACCAGTAGGCGAGCCGACGTGACAACCCGCTGAGTGGACATGTGTTCATCCTCCCTTTGTAAATGGCTTGGCGCTTTAGCCAAAGATAATCTGTCTTCATTTCCTGTGGAGGACGCACTCCTCACTCCCTCACAGGCTTACCCCGCTGCCACACATTGGTTCCCCAGCAGTCGATACACCATGGCCTGGCTCAGATGGTGGAAATAGATGGGGTTTAGCTGGATGGCTCTAGGAGAGAACAGAGAACAGAGAAATAAAAAGAGACTGCTACAGAATAGCGATCCAACTAGTTCAGAATGTTTTGCTACTATAGTTTTACCCTCTGAGCATCTGCTTAAACGTAATGTCCGCTAAAAGTGTAAAACAACAACAGCTTTTCTTTGATGCCTGGTTAAATTGTAAAAAATAAATGACATATTGCTGAGTTGTCATTATTGTGGGTCACTTAAAAGTCACGGGGGAAATGATGTCGTTGTGCAGAGTCAGAGTGATGTTGGCTGCAGCTTTTTCAGACAAAGAAATATACTTTTATGGCAGATCAGTTATGGAGATTTATGAGGTAATCATAGAAATGAAACTTTCAATGGGAGCAAGGAACTGTGGTGCAAGGAGGGAAAAGAATTGAGGCCTGATAGGTTTAATGTGAAATGTGAAATTACTTTTTTGGTGCAATTATTGTTCCTGATGGGTTTGCCATTTTACATGCCTCGTACCCTTAAGTCTAAGCTTTAAAAAAATATTAATCATCGGGATAACTACTGTAAAGCAAAATGAAATAAACAAATTAAATGACAATAGTTTGTATTAAACAGAAAAGGAGGTGGATTGCGTAATTTCACCCTCCACTCAAGCATGTGTCCAACAGTTTGAAGGCCCATTACTGTTCCTCTCCTTTGTCATCCTGTAGTCATCCTGCAGCACACAGCTCAGTCCACAGCAGCACCTCTTACTAAACACGGGCCAATTAATAGCATGTTTCTGCTGCCTTCAATACTATAATTATTGAGCAGGTGAGCCCCTAAAAGAGCCCCTAACACACCTACCTTTTGACTAAACAGATGATAAACATTGGGCCATCCAACACGTGACTGCACTAGCGTGAGATATTTGGCTTTCCTTTCTCCTAGATTTGCATGCGCCTGAGTGTCTTTTGTTCCCCCACATATCATTTTCCCGCCCCAAACATATCCCCATCCCACGCTGTCTGTGTTAACTGAATAATTCAAAAGTTTGAAAACATTACAGCTATTAAGCACAAGCCCTATTAACCTATAAAAACATTCTGTTTTGCTTGGCTGATGCCTCTGTGAACTGTGCTCACCTAACACGCCATGGATCTTTGGCTCAAATACTGTCATCGTCATCGTCCCCACTCTCCCTCTGCATCACTCTGGAATGTACAGTACGATGAGGGTCATCTCAACTCCTTAAGCATGAGATGAACCCCGTGTCCAGGCAAGGGGTCGAGAAAGAGCGATTGTGTGTGTCTCGCACTCTCCAAATGAACTTGATGAGGGCAATAGAAAACCCAGCCCAGTCATGGACCAGGATGTCTTGCTCCCAGGCAGACTAAATAACTTTTTTGCCCGCTTTGAGGACAATACAGTGCCACTGACACGGCCTGCAACGAAAACATGCGGTCTCTCCTTCACTGCAGCCGAGGTAAGTAAGACATTTAAACGTGTTAACCCTCGCAAGGCTGCAGGCCCAGACGGCATCCCCAGCCGCGCCCTCAGAGCATGCGCAGACCAGCTGGCCGGTGTGTTTACGGACATATTCAATCAATCCCTATACCAGTCTGCTGTTCCCACATGCTTCAAGAGGGCCACCATTTTTCCTGTTCCCAAGAAAGCTAAGGTAACTGAGCTAAACGACTACCGCCCCGTAGCACTCACTTCCGTCATCATGAAGTGCTTTGAGAGACTAGTCAAGGACCATATCACCTCCACCCTACCTGACACCCTAGTCCCACTCCAATTTGCTTACCGCCCAAATAGGTCCACAGACGACGCAATCTCAACCACACTGCACACTGCCCTAACCCACCTGGACAAGAGGAATACCTATGTGAGAATGCTGTTCATCGACTACAGCTCGGCATTCAACACCATAGTACCCTCCAAGCTCGTCATCAAGCTCGAGACCCTGGGTCTCGACCCCGCCCTGTGCAACTGGGTACTGAACTTCCTGACGGGCCGCCCCCAGGTGGTGAGGGTAGGCAACAACATCTCCTCCCCGCTGATCCTCAATACTGGGGCCCCACAAGGGTGCGTTCTGAGCCCTCTCCTGTACTCCCTGTTCACCCACGACTGCGTGGCCACGCACGCCTCCAAATCAATCATCAAGTTTGTGGACGACACAACAGTGGTAGGCTTGATTACCAACAACGACGAGACGGCCTACAGGGAGGAGGTGAGGGCCCTCGGAGTGTGGTGTCAGGAAAATAACCTCACACTCAACGTCAACAAAACTAAGGAGATGATTGTGGACTTCAGGAAACAGCAGAGGGAACACCCCCCTATCCACATCGATGGAACAGTAGTGGAGAGGGTAGCAAGTTTTAAGTTCCTCGGCATACACATCACAGAGAAACTGAATTGGTCCACTCACACTGACAGCGTCGTGAAGAAGGCGCAGCAGCGCCTCTTCAACCTCAGGAGGCTGAAGAAATTCGGCTTGTCACCAAAAGCACTCACAAACTTCTACAGATGCACAATCGAGAGCATCCTGGCGGGTTGTATCACCGCCTGGTACGGCTACTGCTCCGCCCTCAACCGTAAGGCTCTCCAGAGGGTAGTGAGGTCTGCACAACGTATCACCGGGGGCAAACTACCTGTCCTCCAGGACACCTACACCACCCGATGTTACAGGAAGGCCATAAAGATCATCAAGGACATCAACCACCCGAGCCACTGCCTGTTCACCCCGCTATCATCCAGAAGGCGAGGTCAGTACAGGTGCATCAAAGCTGGGACCGAGAGACTGAAAAACAGCTTCTATCTCAAGGCCATCAGACTGTTAAACAGCCACCACTAACATTGAGTGGCTGCTGCCAACACACTGTCATTGAACACTGACCCAACTCCAGCCACTTTAATAATGGGAATTGATGGGAAATGATGTAAATATATCACTAGCCACTTTAAACAATGCTACCTTATATAATGTTACTTACCCTACATTATTCATCTCATATGCATACGTATATACTGTACTCTATATCATCGACTGCATCCTTATGTAATACATGTATCACTAGCCACTTTAACTATGCCACTTTGTTTACTTTGTCTACGTACTCATCTCATATGTATATACTGTACTCGATACCATCTACTGTATGCTGCCCTGTACCATCACTCATTCATATATCCTTATGTACATATTCTTTATCCCCTTACACTGTGGATAAGACAGTAGTTTTGGAATTGTTAGTTAGATTACTTGTTGGTTATCACTGCATTGTCGGAACTAGAAGCACAAGCATTTCGCTACACTCGCATTAACATCTGCTAACCATGTGTATGTGACAAATAACATTTGATTTGATTTGATTTGATTTAGAATTCACATCAGAGATTTTCTACAGCAAGCTGTGGCATTTCGGGAGGAAAACAACTGCTTATTCCTTATTTAACATCTCCGAGCTTCGGAATGTAACAAATACAGCAAAGGTCTCTGAAGGCACGTCTGGGTGCTGCCAACATTTCCTTGGCAAAAGCTTCGTACACGGATGCAAAAGCAGGTCTGCCAGCCAACCTTTCTAAGATGAACTTCTCATTCACAACCAGACATTTGACCTGGCTGGCATTAGTCAAATACAACCTGCTGTAGAAACAGCAGAGACTATTCACTAACTTTTATCATATCGTTCTGTTATTTTGACAGGGCCAGAGCATATCATCATCTCCCTAATCAGGAAATCATGGAGCGTTAATTCTGTTCTCTCCTGTTTGTCTGAATCTGGCCTGACATTGGCTGGTTGATATCTCAGCACCACTCTCTCTATGTATTGTAAGCACGTACCTGCAGCTAAGGAGAACAATCGGCTAGACAGTCAAATAATGCAATATTAATTTGTTAGTGCCTATCACTTTGTAAAAGTTTTGTTAAACTCCTTGCACAGAAACCTCCCCACAAATGCTCAGTATTCTTTACGAAAACTGTTTATGGCCATCGTATTTCATCTAAATGGAAACAATTACCTGAGTGGGGCTTGGCTCTTTAAAGCCTCCTAGATAATTACACCCATTAATCTGCTGCCTTAACTAAGTGGCTGGCATTTAGATGAATGCACATCTTTTTAGATATAGTTCCTTGTAAGTGTTCTATTTAAAACTTTACATATAGAAATGGCAAGTAAATGGCCATTGTTCAATGAACGTGAAGGAGACTTAAATTCTCCCTTGACATGAGGGAGACTTAAATTCTCCCTCGACATGAGGGAGACTTAAATTCTCCCTTGACACGAGGGAGACTTAAAATATCCCTTGACATTTTTTTCAGTCTGAGGAAGATGGTGGGACCTTAAAATAACTGTCTGTACATGACAAACTCAAAGTGTGCGATGTGACAGCGTGCTTACAGAACAGCATAGGAAAGAGATGGCATCTACAACCTGAAGACAAGAGACAGAAGCAGCGCTGGAACAGAAAGTCATCTGTAAACACTGTCATCGCAGCGGGTTCAAAGATTGGTATTTTTATCTGTATTGTTTTGTCGTGTTCTAGCCTCCTTCGAAAGAAACCAAATCCATTTACGAGGGAATCGACGTGGCTGTCTTTGATCCAATCCCGTTTTTGCACTCATCCTGCTCAAAGCCAGCTCCTATGAAGCAACAGAAAATACAAAAATGCACCACATTGAAATGTATTTTCTGCCAAACACTAACGACACACAGCCGGTAAATGCAAAGCAAGGAAACAAAAGGAAAAAATGAAGCTGTAATCTATTTGGGGTTTCAGGAGCCGTGAATATGTGTGCTAGATTGGAACCCATCCATTATCAAAATGTTACCAACTCCATAAAACCTCAAAACACAGCAGCCTGCGAGAGAAATAAAGGCAGCTGCCATTTGTTGAATAATAATGTTCACCGGTTCCACTGCCAAGGCCAAATTTGATTCCAAAGGTAGGACAAATATATTACATACTGTATTAGAATAATGTATACATTATCATAATCCCGCAATCCCAACCCAACATGCTCTTGTGGAAGTGTTAAACCTGCCCTTTTCAAACTTTTCTGGCCAAAACCCCTTTCCAATGTTTGACTGGTTTTTACATACCCCCAACACCTATATTAAGTTCAACACCACTGCTCTAAATCACCTGTCACCCTGATCCTGATCCCTACAATGGGAAGCCTGGGGAAGTTCCAAGACAGAAATCAGCTGAAGAGGGGTCGGAACCAGGTGTAAATCAGTGACGCGTCACAACACGTCAAACCAATCAAATGCCTTGCTTGGGTGGAGCTCCAAAGGTGCTCAGCAGATTAGTGCCGTAGGAGCAACTGTGTGTGAGAACTAAAAATGTCAACAAAACAATCACTGGTGACAAAACATTTTGCGGCACACTGGTTTTCACAGCATTTCTCTGTTCTTTTTAGATGATCTAAAACTTCAGCAAGAGGGAAGAAATGGTCTACAATGCTGTCCATGTCAATATTTAAAATGTTGACTTTTCTGAAGTGATATTTTTCTGTTAAAGCGAGCATGAGGGACTAGAAGTAGCTAGCCACAAGAAAAGTCACCTAACCCTGTAAGCTACATACAGTTAAAGTCAGAAGTTTACATACACCTTAGCCAAATGCATTTAAACTCAGTTTTTCACAATTCCCGACATTTAATCCTAGTAAAGATTCCCTGTCTTTGGTCAGTTAGGATCACCACTTTATTTTAAGAATGTGAAATGTCAGAATGATAGTGGAGATAATGATTTATTACAGCTTTTATTTCTTTCATCACATTCCCAGTGGGTCAGAAGTTTACATACACTCAATTAGTATTTGGTAGCATTGCTTTTTAATTGTTTAACTTGGGTCAAACGTTTTGGGTAGCCTTCATCAAGCTTCCCACAATAAGTTGGGGTTATATCCTTCATGTTTGGCCCTGTCCGGGGGTGTCCTCGGATGGGGCCACAGTGTCTCCTGACCCCTCCTGTCTCAGCCTCCAGTATTTATGCTGCAGTAGTGTATGTGTCGGGGGGCTGGGGTCAGTTTGTTATATCTGGAGTACTTCTCCTGTCCTATTCGGTGTCCTGTGTGAATTTAAGTGTGCTCTCTCTAATTCTCTCTTTCTCTCTTTCTTTCTCTCTCTCGGAGGACCTGAGCCCTAGGACCATGCCTCAGGACTACCTGACATGATGACTCCTTGCTGTCCCCAGTCCACCTGGCCGTGCTGCTGCTCCAGTTTCAACGGTTCTGCCTTATTATTATTGGACCATGCTGGTCATTTATGAACATTTGAACATCTTGGCCATGTTCTGTTATAATCTCCACCCGGCACAGCCAGAAGAGGACTGGCCACCCCACATAGCCTGGTTCCTTTCTAGGTTTCTTCCTAGGTTTTGGACTTTCAAGGGAGTTTTTCCTAGCCACCGTGCTTCTACACCTGCATTGCTGGCTGTTTGGGGTTTTAGGCTGGGTTTCTGTACAGCATTTTGAGATATCAGCTGATGTACGAAGGGCTATATAAATACATTTGATTTGATTTGATTTGACAAGTTGGGTGAATTTTGGCCCATTCCTCCTGACAGAGCTGATGTAACTGAGTCAGGTTTTTAGGCCTCCTTGCTCGTACACGCTTTATCAGTTCTGCCCAGAAATGTTCTATGTGATTGAGGTCAGGTCTTTGTAATGGCCACTCCAATACCTTGACTTTGTTGTCCTTAAGCCATTCTGCCACAACTTTGGAAGTATGCTTGGGGTCATTGTTCATTTGGAAGACCCATTTGCGACCAAGCTTTAAGTTCCTGACTGATGTCTTGAGATGTTGCTTCAATATATCCACATAATTTTCCCGCCTCATGATACCATCTATTTTGTGAAGTGCACCAGTCCCTCCTGCAGCAAAGCACTCCCACAACATGATGCTGCCACCCCCGTGCTTCACGGTTGGGATGGTGTTCTTCGGTTGCAAGCCTCCCCCTTTTTCCTCCAAACATAACGATGGTCATTATGGCCAAACAGTTATATTTTTGTTTCATCAGACCAGAGGACATTTCTCCAAGAAGTACGATCTTTGTACCCATGTGCAGTTGCAAACTGTAGTCTGGCTTTTTATGGGGGTTTATTGAGCAGTGGCTCCTTCCTTGTTGAGCTGCCTTTCAGGTTATGTCGATATAGGACTTGTTTTTATTGTGGATCTAGATACTTTTGTACCTGTTTCCTCGATATAGGACTTTTTTTCATTGTGGATATAGATACTTTTGTACCTGTTTCCTCCATAATCTTCACAAGGTCCTTTGCTGTTGTTCTGGGATTGATTTGCACTTTTCGCACCAAAGTACATTCATCTCATCTTTTTCTGAGGTCTTGACTGATTTCTTTTGATTTTCCCATGATGTCAAGCAAAGAGGCGCTGAGTTTGAAGGTTGGCCTTCAATTGACTCAAATGACATCAATTAGTCAGAAGCTTAGCCTGATCTGACCCACTGGATTTGTGATACAGTGAATTATAAGTGAAATAATCTGTCTGTATATTGTTGGAAAAAATTGTGTCATGCACAAAGTAGATGTCCTAACCGATTGACCAAAACGATAGTTTTTAACAAGAAATTTGTGGAGTGGTTGAAAGACAAGTTTTAATGACTCCAACCTAAGTGCATGTAAACTTCCGACTTCAATTGTAGGTGTAACTAACTTGCTAGTTACTAGCTTGTTCAATATTTCTCACGATTATAAAGACAACAATGTGTTAATAAATGCACTATATTGTTGACCTAAAAGTTAAGCTGTGTTAGCCCAGTCGCTAGCATATCTAGGGTCAGTGATACATAGCATATCTAGGGTCAGTGATACATGAATGATTCGGGAGACAGGCACAGGAATGCGTAATAGTTTTTAAAACTGTCTTACCCAAATTACTGCGTACCGTGTATAGACACGGGGACGAAGACCAAACAAAGACGTAACAAAAACACAGGGTTGAAACTCAAACAAAAGAGCGAAGAGATTAACACATGGGACGAGACCCGTAATCATCTGCGCAATCCACAAGGGTACAAAAGCCCAAAACACACAGCACAGGTACTCACACACACCAACGGACATTGTGACAATAGTCAACCAGACCAAGGAAACCAAAGGGCATGTACTGTATATACAAATAATATTCAGTGGGAATATGGGACAGGTGTGCATGATGAAAGTTCCGGAGGGATCCGTGACAGTAACCCCCCGCTACCAGCAGTTCAACGACACCGGACTCGAGGACAATCACAGGAACAGTGTGGGTCGATCAGGACCAAATGAAGCTGCCGAAGTTGCGTCGTCGTCGGACGGGCCAGTTGTGGCTGCTGAAGCTCTGTCGTCGAACGGACCTGTTGTGGCGATGTCGGACGGGCCAGTTGCAGCTGTCGAAGTTACGGCGGCGCCGGACGGACCAGTCGCTGCGTCGTTGGACTGGCCATTCCCGCTGTCTCCCTTAATGTTTGATTATTCTGTCACACTGGTATGAATGATTCGGGAGACAGGAGCAGGAATGTGTAATGGTAAAAAAAAAAAAAATCTTACCCAAATTACGGCTTTCCGTGTAAAGGCACGGGCCGAAGACCAAACAAACACTATACAAAACACAGTATAGGACACCAAAACAAAAGAGCGAGGAGTACCTCACATAAATAACCAAAGCGCCCAATGATTAACCCACGGGACGAGACCCGTAATCATCTGCGCAATCCACAATGGCACGAAAGCCTAAACACATAGCACAGGTACTCACACGCACCAACGGACATTGTAACAATAATCGACAGCACCATGGTGAACAAAGGGCATATATACACAAATGCAATCAGTGGTAATAGGGGCCAGGTGTCCGCAGTGAAAGTTCCAGAGGGATCTGTGACAATATCTATGGGAACAATTGCAATCATTTTGAATGCATCATTGCTAAAAATGAATGAAATGAAATGAACCTCATCAAATATTGCTTGTAATGCTCATCTCTTATAGCCTAATTGTAATGTTCTTGTTTTTTATACTGTACCTAAATTATAAGGCTTGGAATTGCGCTAAACATTTGTATACGTCAGCGCTTGAAAGGCATGTACAAAATGGGATATATGGTTTACCTCATACACAGTGTCTACTGGTATCATTTTAAATTGAGAACATATAGCTCAACATGTAAACAATGTGTGAGTTTAGCTATTCTCTGCTTCAGATGACAGACGACCCATAAGGCCAGTAATGCCATCATACTATAGGCCTATGGCTGCGTTGGCGATGCCATATGATAAGCTGCTAAATGGATTCACATACTGATATACTGAAAGAGAGTGACAATCAAATATAACAGATTGTAGATCTTACAACTAAACAAAAAGGAATACAACACAGAAACACAGACACATTAGAGACAGAACCCCTTCCCCTCTTTATTGCAGGATTGTGATATGTGATTAATCAACATTGAAACTGACAACTCTTGTAAGGAAATAAATAATACCAAGAGAAATGTGACAGAAAGTTAGAAACTAAGGAAAGTTGTCAAGGGAATTAATTGAATAGAACGTTGCCAATGGCAACCGACAAAAGATGGCAACAAGGTTGCCGAAAACTGCAGAACAGATGGGACATTATTTTGTTGACATAACCATGGGTGGCAATATCTCCAATCATGAATGACGACCTTGGACATGTAGTGGTGTGGGAGTAGAGGTTAAAATCCAACAGTTACATCAACAGCAGCACTAAAACCTACATTGTTACATAGCTCCATAGATGATAGGCTCAGACGAGGGAAAAGTTTCACATATACTGTAATTCCCAGGCACTGTGTGCTTCCAAGGGTAAGAAGACAGTGGGGCCAGGACAGGGTGAGTTATGGGGGTCCAGGTCTGGGTCCTAATGGAGGGGGCGGTGGACAGGTGTAATGGTCTGACTAACAGGCAGGTCGGAGGGAGAGAGGCAAGGGGAGGTCAGACGGGTGGGCAGCATAGACACCGCTCAGAAATCACTAGCTTTTATCTCAAAGCTCCATTAACACACTCTCACTATTATACACATACAATCAACAGTATACAGAGGAAGACCTTTCAGATGGCTTTTGGCTACACAAGATGGGGGTAACATTTATATTATCCCTTTGCCGATAAATTGATGTCTATGTGAGATGTTTTCAGGCTTGTTAAGGGTAATTATGACTTTCTCTCACTGTAGAGTCCTTAGCTAGGGGTTTTTGTGACAATGAATCTGACAAGTATCCTAATCCTTACCCGTGGGAGTGGTTTAGGGCTATCTTTGGTCTCTTCAGTCTCAGGGAAAAGGAAAGAAGTCTGGACTTAATCAAACTGGCAACCATAGAAATGTCTTCATACTCCATTTGCAAAGATTTTTCAACTGAGAGAGAGGCTTTCATTACCCAAATCTCATAATTGAGTTACAGTACAGTCTCTACCTTGATAATAACCAACATTAGAACACAAAGCTTCTCAAAATAGACAGAAATTAGTAACATCTCAGCAGGCAGAATGTTAACACATTTGACATCAAGTCTAAGAAATCCTTCTCTTGCCTGCTTACACTCATTTTGTCTTTGCACAGGAACATTTCAAACAAGTCCTGGTTTTTCTAGGGATCATGGAAAACATGTCTGAGGTGCAGTTGAGGTGACCATACACTCTCAGAAAACAATATGCTACAGTATCTAGAATCTTAAAGGGTTATTCGACTGTCCCATAGGGGAACCCTTTGAAGAACCCTTCCAAATAGAACTGTTTCAGGTTCTGTGAAGAGGGGATCATCTCTAAAGCCAACACCTCATTTGACCGCCTTTTGTACCAGTTCTCTGCTGCCTGTGACTGGAACGAATTGCAAAAATCGCTGAAGTTGGAGACTTTTATCTCCCTCACCAACTTCAAACATCTGCTATCTGAGCAGCTAACCGATCGCTGCAGCTGTACATAGTCTATCGGTAAATAGCCCACCCAATTTTACCTACCTCATCCCCATATTGTTTATATTTATTTACTTTTCTGCTCTTTTGCACACCAGTATCTCTTCCTGTACATGACCATCTGATCATTTATCACTCCAGTGTTAATCTGCAAAATTGTAATTATTCGCCTACCTCCTCGTGCCTTTTGCACACAATGTATATAGACTTTTTTTTATTTTCTTTTTTCTACTGTGTTATTGACTTGTTAATTGTGTAACTCTGTGTTGTCTGTTCACACTGCTGTGCTTTATCTTGGCCAGGTCGCAGTTGTAAATGAGAACTTGTTCTCAACTAGCCTACCTGGTTAAATAAAGGTGAAAAAATGGAACCCAAAATGGTTCTACCTTGAAACAAAAAGGTTTTTACCTGGAACCAAAAAGGGTTATTCTATGGTGACAGGCAGCTGAATAACTGTTTTAGAATCATTTTCTTCTAAGAGTGCACTGTAACAAATTAGTTATCAAAGGAGCTTAATCAAATGACTAAGACAACACTTTGGTGCCACTGGCAGAACTATGCAGCATGTGCTAACGAGAGGACATCTCTCAACAATGTACGGGTAAAGATTCATGAATGATTAATTTGCATATCAGAGACTGAGAGATGTACCTGGCTGTGCAGTAATGAAATCATTTATTTCGGCAAAGAATCAACTGAGATTGTTTTGTAAGTTGAACCTTGAACACAAGACCAGAAGGGTATACCTACAAAGCAGGTTCAAGGAGGTAGCCAGCTAACTTGCCTAAATATTTTGATACAGCGCCATGTTAAAGTCTACATACCACTAGCAAAGTCTTCACATTTTGCTGCCTTACAATTAAATCTAAAAAGGGATTACATTTTTTTGAGTGGCTCAGTCTCAGTACTGACTTACATCTGTTTCAAAATCAGAGAGCAATTTTGACAAAAAACAATGGATACAGTATGTGCCGCTAAGAGTTGTGTAAAGTTGGTAGAATCGTATTCAAAATGATTCACAACTGTAATGGCGGCCAAATTAGCTTCCTCCAAGTGTTATTTGGGCTCCGGAGTGGCACTGTGGTCTAAGGCATTGTGTCTGTGCTTGAGGTGTCACTACAGACACCTTGGTTGGAATCCAGGCTGCATAACACCCAGCGGTGATTGGGAGTCCCATAGGACAGTGCAAAATTGGCCCAGTGTCTTCTGTGTTTTGCCAGTGTAGGCTGACAGTTTACATTTTTCATTCATTTAATTTCTAAAACATTTTTATTTGTATGAAACATTTTTATTTGGACGTTTTTTTTATGATGCAGAGTAGGTTGTGTAGATTAGTTGGGGAAAAAAAGTTGGAAAAAAGTAATACACATAAGTTAAACCAGAAAGTCAAGCCTTTTTCTGGTTGCTAATCAAAGTTTGCTGGCAAACGAATTGATCCTGCTTTTTAGTATACCACTGAGAGTTTGCTTCTTTGTGGGATTTTCAAAGTGTACATGAGCTTTGTAATAAGTTGCTTTGAACACCTCTCCAAACGTTCTGTTTTAACCATACAACATTGTGCCACCATTATTACAAGCCAAATAGATGTACAGAACTGTATCTAAATATGTATTACATTAAAGGCCATGGCATTTGTAACACATTACATTTGTTAAAATGGAGGTCAAACACCCTGGGGGAAAGCTGTCTGCTGCCATAAGTTCTGGCAGTTTTCATTTAAAGTTTTCAACACTTTGATTTAACAATGTTTGGCAATTATTTTACTAGACTGGGGAGGGATGGATACAATAAATAATCATGTAATCTATTTGTTTATAAAGTGAATAAAAAATAAATAAGGAAGGACTACGGACAGATATAATTTAAATATCAAGTACCTCCAGAGCTGTGGTAAAACGACTGGCTGTGATCCCATATTTCTTCTGTCGGTAGTATGAGTCGGCATCCTGTAAGGCTAGATCCAGCCATTTGTCAATTTGAGGCAGAAAGCCGAGATTAGGTCCACTTGGAGGGCCTACTATTTCAGACGCTTGACACATTAATTGTGAAGCCGAGGAGGTGGCTGGGGACTTGGAGGGCTGCTGGGTAATGTTGTGCTGCTCGTCACCGTACACTAGCTTCATCCCAGCCTCCAGCAGGAGGCAAGGGGCTTCCCTCATCACATGCCCCCTGCTTCTACTCTGGTGGTCCAGCTCTAACACCCCTGCAGTCCGTCTTTCTCTTCTTAGTCCTGGTGCCATCTCCCCTCACCCTCACCTTCCTCCTCTTATTAGGGCCACTCTCCTTGGGTGTTGGTGGTGCGTGCTTGGGTATTGTGATTCAGATCCTCCTCTCTCTGTAGTCATGCTGGGTCTCTTAGGCTGAGCCTAATGATCTGAAAGCTGTCAAACTCCTGCAGATTGAACCATGATGCGCTGTTAGGAGAAGATCACCAATATGAACAGAATTACCCATGGGATCAAAGTCTCCTAATGCAGTGCATTAAGCTGGAAATGTTCTGAGGTAGGAATATATTTGTTACTGTGTAGGCCTAGACCTTGTGACTGGTATGTGGGAAGAATTCAAAAAGAAACTAGATTTAAATATATAATTCCTGCAAAATATGTGTTATAGACCATAAACCAAATTCCTAGTCTACATCAGAACTTTTCAAAGTAGGAAATATGACATTTCTCAAACATAAGGAATGGGTTACATATGTTTTAAACCAGGCAAGAACAAATTCGTATTTACAATGACAGCCGACCCCAGCCAAACCCGGACGACACTGGACCAATTGTGTGCTGCCCTATGGGACTCCCAATAACAGTCGGATGAGATGCAGCCTGGATTCAAACCAGGGACTGCAGTGATGCTTCTTGCACTGAGATGCAGTGCCTTAGAACGCTGCCCCACTCAGGAGCCTCATATACACATAGGCCTAATATCACCCACAGTCTAATTGCTAGTCTACATCAGAACTTTTCAAAGAAGGAAATGTGAAGTTCTTCAAACATAAGGTATAGGTTACATGTACAGGTAAGGCTAACCTCTAATTGCACATGGGTGGAAGTGTCTGGTGAACTAGAGTAATTGGTAGGCATACCAGTTTTCAATATGCAATGTGCAATACTTTATATGTTACAGTATATACAGTGCCTTCGGAAAGTATTCAGATCCCATTACTTTTCCACATTTTGTTACGTTACCGCCATATTCTAAAATGTATTAAATAAATACAGCAATCTACACACAATACCCCATAATGACAAAGCTAAAAAAGGTTTTAAGAACTTTTAGCAAATTTATTAAAAATATAAAAGCCCCTTTGCTATGAGACAGGTGCATCCTGTTTCCATTGCTCATACTTGAGATCTTTCTACAACTTGATTGGAGTCCACACTGTGGTAAATTCAATTGATTGGACATGATTTGAAAGGCACACACCTGTCTATATAAGGTTCCACAGCTGACAAACTTAGCAATCGTGGGAGAAGGGCCTCGGTCAGGGAGGTGACCAAGAACCTGATGATCACTCTGACAGAGCGCTAGAGTTCTTCTGTGGAGATGGGAGAACTTTCCAGAAGGACAACCATCTCTGCAGCACTCAACAAATCAGGCCATTATTTTAGATGGAGGCCACTCCTCAGTAAAAGGCACATGACAGCCCGCTTGGAGATTGCCAAAAGGCACCTACAGTAACGACTCTCAGACCATGAGAATCAAGATTCTCTGGTCTGATGATACCAATATTGAATTTTTGGGCCTGAATGCCAACAGTCACTTCTGGAGGAAACCTGACACCATCCCTATGGTGAAGCATAGTGGTGGCAGCATCATGCTGTGGGGATGTTTTTCAGTGGCAGGGACTGGGAGACTAGTCAGGATCGAGGCAAAGACAAACGGAGCAAAGTACAGAGAGATCCTTGATGAAAACCTGCTCCAGAGCGCTCAGGACCTCAGACTGGGGGCGAAGGTTCACTTTCCAACAGGAAAAAAAACCTAAACACACAGCTAAAACAACACTCTCTCTGAATATCCTTGAGTGGCCCGATCTAACATCTCTGTAGAGACCTGAAAATAGCTGTACAGCAACACTCCCCATCCAACCTGACAGAGCTTGAGAGGATCTGCAGTGAAGAATGGGAGAAACTCCCCAAATACAGGTGTACCAAGCTTGGAGCGCCATACCCAAGAAGAATCGATGCTGTAATCATTGCCAAAGGTGGTTCAACAAAGTACTGAGTAAAGGGTCTGAATACTTATGTAAATGTGGTTTGTCATTGTAGTGTATTTTGTGTATATTGATGAGGGAAAAAGCTGTTTAATACATTTTAGAAAAAGGCTGTAACGTAACAAAATGTGGAAAAGTCAAGGGATCTGACGACTTCCTGAAGGCGCTGTATGTACTGTAGCGTAGACTGCCTTCAAATCAGATGCAGTACATTCTGAAAGTCATGCTGACTGTTATCCACAAAAATAAATCTTACTCCCTGGCGATATCAATTCTCTGCCAACGTATGCGTTTTTGTAAACATATTAGGCTAAACCAAAGACATTGAATGGCACCTTGGTATGTAAGCCTAAATGGAATTTTCGAATGACTTAGCTATATTTAGACTATTTGTTACTCACTTATTTTGGTTAATTATTATGGGGATGGAATGCCTTCGATCATCAGCATTCTGTTCGTAAACAACATTTTGTGAGACCATTTGAAGGCGTTCTTCAGGAACCCATAGCTTTTAATAAAATGTATTTGTACACTGTCTCCTGGAACCTGTTTTTTCTTTAGTAAAATAATATTGCAGTATTTATTTATGGTGAAAATGGCATGACATGTAGATCATAAATAAATACGTTGTGTGCATAGGCAGTAGGCAGTGGAGTAGCTCAGTTTCGCTGGGGCTCACAAGATCCAAGGGACCCCCCAGCCATTTGTCTCCGCCATGGGGCAGAGAAAACATTGCAGTTTTATAGCTTATGTCCTGCTATTCTACACATTTTGCCATGGCACCGTAAAGATGCCTAGGCATAGAGCGCCTGTACATTTTGTAAATATTTAATCTGATTTATTTGAATATTTGTATTTTCTTTGGCTTTGAACAGCTAAATGAGTAGCCTATAGTTTAAAGGAAAATTCCGCCCAAAAACTATTAGTTCATTGATGACATAGTCCCAAAATGTTTTGCTTGTCAGAAATCACATTTTCAAGATTTGCAAATACAGAAATCATCCCCGTATGATGCATTTTGAATCATATAATGCTAACCGGAACATCAAACACCAACATATAGTTTTTGGGTGGAGTTTACCTTAAGTCTGCGTTTCTCTGCCTGTGAATTTGATAGCAAATCAGCTCTTTCAATATAGCTACCTAACAAGCTAGTGTGCTTTGATTTGAGTTCAACACCCTATTCTTTGGTTGTCTCCTGACCCATGAGGAGGACTGCAAAGTATGGCGAGCTGGCAGTGAGGAAACCATCGCTCAGTCTAAGGATTCCCCCAAAGTGTTGTGCGTGCTGTCATCATTAAGTGAGTGGGAACCTCATACAAGACCAAGTCAATGACCATGGAGAAGTCACAGACAGACGGAGGGGACTGCGAGGTGCCGGTGAGATGTCTCGAATGGAGAGTGAACTGTGTTGCCTGCCTGCCACCAGAGGACCTGCTCATCTCCCAGTTGATAAACCCCTCCCTCTACTCGAGCTATGTGGATCCCTCTTGACTGTCGCCCCATATGTTGGAGACTTCAAACACCCAAAACGTTCAACTCTAGTTCACAATTGTCATTGTCCAGACCTATTCTCTTATGTAGCTACACATACACTACAAAAGTATGTGGACACCTGCTCATTGAACATCTCATTCCATCATGATGGGCAATAACATGGTGTTGGCCCTCCCTTTGCTGCTATAACAGCCTCTACTCTTCTGGGAAGGCTTTCCACTAGATGTTGGAACATTGCTGCGGCAATTTGATTCCATTCAGCCACAAGAGCATTTGTGAGGTTGTAGGCCTGGCTCGCAGCCGGCGTTCCAATTCATCCTAAAGGTGTTCGATGGTGTTGAGGTCAGGGCTGTGTGCAGGCCAGTCAAGTTCTTCCACACTGATCTCGACAAACCATTTCTGTATGGTTCTCGCTTTTAGCATTGTCATGCTAAAACAGGAAAGGGCCTTTGTCAAACTGTTGCCACAAAGTTGGAAGCAAAGAATTGTCTAGAATTGAATAGTTGACCATTGTACGCTGTAGCTTTAAGATTTCCCTTCACTGGAACTATTGGGCCTAGCCTGAACCATGAAAAACAGCCCCAGACCATTATTCCTCATCCACCAAACTTTACAGTTGGCCACCAAACTTTAAAGTTGGCACTATATTGGGGTAGGTAGCGTTCTCCTGGCATCCACCAAACTCAGATTCGCCCGTTGGTCTGCCAGATGGTGAAGCGTGATTTATCACTCTATAGAATGTGTTTCCACTGCTTCAGCGTCCAATGTTGGCGAGCTTAATCACCACTCCAGCCGACGCTTGGCATTGCACATGGTGATCTTAGGCTTGTGTATGGCTGCTTGGCCATGGAAACCCATTTCATGACGCTCCCGACGAACAGTACTTGTGCTGACATTGCTTCCAACTCGGTAGTGAGTGTTGCCACTGAGGGCAGACAATTTTTATGCGCTACGCACTTCAGCACTTCAGCACTGCCAGTGGCAGTTGGCCCTTGTATGAAGAGAGATTCTGTAAACAGTGCTAGACAGGTTGGAGTGAATTAGCTTTTTATGTCCCTGTCCACAACGTTCTTGAGTAGTGCGGATCCAATTAGCTGGCTACAAATTTCGCTTGTGTTGGATTATGAGCTCCTGACAATACAGGTTACAAGAAGTACCTTAAACCAAAAATGCTCAAAATAAAACATTGCTTTTGTGCCTTTTATGTGGTCTTGATATGGGTAGAAAGAACTTGGAGGAATCTCTATGGAGGAATTATTGTAACAAGGAACTGGCTGCACAGCTATAAGAATCTATAGTTTCAACAGTGAGAATGAAGATGCTCAGCTGCCTTGACAGCAGCTTGCTATTTTTATAGACATTCCATTACTTCACAGCGACGTTGCACCACAGCAACAGCTTGGTGACAGATGTATAATATTGTCTCTAAGGAGAGAGAATCTGTCTTTTGTCTCCAGCAGAGGTAGTTAACATTATAACCTCTCAAGATTAATGAATTTTCTGCCCACATCCGTTTCTATTTGATACCTAAATCCATGAATCTGTGTTTGACTTTGGTATTATTCTACATGTCAGTCACACATGTGTTACTCCTAACACAACTTGTGCTTATTGTCAAGGCAATTTTTCTGGTTTTCGTAGTGCCTAGAAAGTTAGGACTCGGGGGTTTCTAAAAATTGCCTTGATAATATGCACAAGTCTGGATTCGATCCTATGTAGAACAATTGGAAATTGTTTGTTTTTTACTTTGAATAAAATTAGAGACTCTGAGCTCGAAAATGGTTTATCAAACACGGTATTTGAGGAACAATGGGAAAGTCATTCTGCTTTGAAATGTGATAAACTTGTAACCCCACTTTTGAGAAAATGGCCCTTGAATGCTTTGGTAATTCATACCCTCTTAACCCTTAGCCCCACCCATCTTTTTAAGGATTCACGTGAGGTCATGTGCTAAACAGAGTGAGTTGTGTAGTAAATGACCAAGGTTTTCAAGACTAAAAGTAGGAGCCTCAAATAAGGAAAAACTCCAGGTAAAAATAGACTTTCTCTCGTCCTTGGCCTATATCCTAATCTGACTTTGGTGCAGGTCATGTTGTTCTTCACATTATCATCTCTGGTAAACACACATTATATCAAATACAATCTCTGTTTATTTGTCACATGCACAGGATACAGAAGGTGTAAACAGTACAGTGAAATGGTTACTTGCATATCTGCACAGTTGCAATATCAAAAACAGAACGTTTCCAGATGATTATTAGGTGACGCTTACCCAGACTCACTTGTCTGAATTGATGGGTCATGTGAAATAAATGCTATAATCACCCCAGTCACATCTAGCTAAGAGGATGGGTCCCTATTGTCTAGATCTGTAAACATGAAATACAATATATGGCCTTAATCACTCCCAGACACACCTGGCTAACTTGATGGGTCGTGTATTCACCTGGAGAAGTGGAGTCTTTCGTTTGGACTTGTAGCTAGCCAGCTAAACAATGAACTGGAATAATCTGAACTCATACTACTACAAATATGAACAGATTGTCATAGCTGTAGTATGAATATGCAGGTAGCTAAAGCTAACCAACTAGGTTCAATATTAGCTAGCTAGCTAACATTAGGCTATAACTAGCAATGCAAATGGTTTTCTGATTCAAATAATATTACTAACAGATCATACATTTAACATTAGCTAGCGAGCCAGCAAGCTAATGTTCGCTAGCTAGCGTACAGTATGCTTTAACTTGCAATGAAAATGAATTTCTGACAAAATTAGAAACGTATCATATCATATCTGGAATTGTAGCTAGATTATTATATGCTGACCACAAGGCACGTGTCGTGTGCACGAGCGTTGCAAAATAAATGTACACAAACATGTTATTCAATCATTTCAACCAAACTCAAATGAAAGCTTCACGGCCGACTGGAAACATTTAACTCCACTTTGTTTGTAGCTACATCTTCTTTGGCCAGCTTTATGTTAAGTTACTCTGGTTCACACTGACCATGGCTTGTGTAGAAATTAGCCCATCTCAACGTTTTCCAACTGATCTGTCAATAGCGCCTGCTAAATTCAGGGCATCAATGTTGTTGAGAAAAGTAGCAAAACTTTTGTAGTTATCAATGGCTAACGTTATACTATCCCCGATAGAAAGGCTTATCAACACATACTGAGCAGGTCATGCATTAGACAGAAGCATGCTACATGGCAGACCAATCCAAACTCATCTACCACCATGTCCAGCCCATCCATTATCTCAGCAAATCATGGCTAGACGGAAGGTTCCTGACTTTTTCTGTGGATTAAACAACTAGGCTCAGAAGTAAAAAAGTGTATTCGTATTTACAGAAGGAATACAAGTTTATTATTAAGGGACATGAACGTTCACATGTTCCAGAAGGCATTTCTGAAAAAAAACATTCAAATATGTTCAAATGCCTCTCATGTGAAGTAGTGACATGCGACATATGCCTAGATTCCTGAAGCAGGTCACCCTTGTCAAATGCAGATGGGGAGAAGTGTATGGAGTAAATTAATAAAATGGCTGAACCTCCATCCCAATCTCTTAGACGTTGTAATTATGCAATTTTTAGTCTGCTGCATCAATATGGCTTTTAAAACCGACAGACCCAATTACAAATAAAATGTGTCAATGTAATCAGATTGCCCCAAGTCTTTTTGGTGTCTTCTTCCGCTGGTTTAGAATCTGACACTTAAAGAACAATAAAAGCTTGTTATTGTATGAGACTCATTTGCCATTGTGAAGATTTATCATGCAACAGTTCCTTAAAAATGACAAAAGGGCTGGAGGGTGCTCAAGTACAGTGTCACATTCAGCTCTGCTAGGACTACACTCAACCTGTATGTGGCATTTTACCTATGCCCTGCGCTGTGCTATAGGGCTCTTAATGATTCAGAGTGAATGATACACTAGACAAGGACTATGAGTATGATACAAGTGTGCAGAGCCATAACTGATGCAAGCAGTAGAATCAGATGATAAAAAAACAGATAAAAATGCAACTTATGGGGACTGTGAAGAGACACACGCACAGCCACACATACACACGATAAGACACGCACTCTACACGCACATACACATGGATTTTGTATTGTAGATATGTAGTGGCCTGAGGGAACACACTTAATGTATTGTGTAATTGTTATGAAATGTACTATTTTAAATAGTATATAACTGCCTTAATGTTGCTGGATCCCATGAAGAATAGCTGCTGCCTTGTCAGGGTTCTCTCCAGTGGTAAAAAGCCTCTGTTGTTCCTTACCAGTAGTCTGAGTGACAGGGCCATGGTACTGGCACACGTTGCACAGCAGAGTGGACCTGTAAAATTGTCGCAGAACAGCAGACACAGCTATTTCTCTGTTGTCTATTGTTTCCCTTTAATGCATATAAATGGCTGTTTATTCCACCTTTTGCTGACCACTCTTTTAAGTGCCTGGGTTCAATGCCACAGTCCACACAGCCTGGCAAAGTGAAATGTATATAAGTCCTCAGCTCTGAATTGTTAGAAGTCCATTAGAGCCAATCTTATGGTACTGTAAATGGCTGCTATATGATTAGCGCAGAGTACATCTGTGTGAAGTACTTTTATCACAGAGCAGTTTCTTTGCATCCGTATTTGTCTAGAGAGCTGTTAGCAGCTGTACCATTTCCTGGATAAGTAAGAGGAGGCCTGTTATAGTATGCAATATATTTCACCTTAAAGAAGTGATTCTAGGCACAGCTTTTCCCCTCCATCTCTTTACTAATAATGAGATAGCAGCTCATCCATATGCATCTCCATTACTGGAGAGGACCTTGGGAGTATGTTTGTGCTGAGTCTTCTGACCTTTCTTAGTCTAATACAAGTCAAGCACACTATGTTCAATGAAATTAGAAGCCAGCTCACAGACACCCTTCAGATATTTCCTGCTTCATTTGTTCCTTCTCATAATTGCAAATGCAACCCAATACATACCTAGACTTTGTTCACCCTAGCTTTGAATAATATAATACCGATGACATGCTACAGTGGAACACTTTTCCTTGTATATTCAGTAAGTCAAGCCTGGGGAGCCATAAAAGTAATGACATAAAAGGTGTTATCGTCACCAGATGAAGAGGCTGCTGCGATGTGGAAGGATTGGAGTGGGTGGTGGGAGGGGGGGGTCAAAGGAAATATAATATATTGAGTGTATCTAACAAAGAAAGTAGAGCCGTATAAAGAGCCAGTTTGCTCACAAAGGCTGAGGCTGACAAGGCTGATTACATGATTTATATAAACTGGCTGTAGCTACAGTTTAGCTGCAGACGGCATAGGGAGACAAGACAAGACTCATTGTGAGTCAAAGTTAGTACCAGTGCTACGGTTGTGGTTCTGGTAGTCTGGTAGAGGAGTTGGAGACGGAGGAGGAGGAGGAGGAAGAGGAGGAGGAGGAGGAGGAGGAGGAGGAGGAGGAGGAGCATGGGGAAGGGTGGTTGCTAATGTAAAATTCATTTAGACATACAACGAATCATATTAATTAAAATCATAAGTCCGTAACTGATTAACAATACAAACAAATTGGTTCAGAAGAGACTCTGACTCCTTCCTCTAAATTATTAACATAACAGAATCACAGTGAAATTTGTTCTTACAATTTTTTTTTTGCTAGTGGCCAATTTAGTAATCCTTGATTCCACTGAGTTAAGAGAGCGTTAAAACCAATTCCAGCACTGACCCTTGACTAAACCTTTACTATAAACCTATAACTCTGCCAATGCTTAATCCTATCCTTATGTCATCATATTTATATGGGGGTAAATCACCATGAGGATAAGTATCTGGTTCTTAGATTAATAGACCATGGTGGGGAATAAAAGTGGATGAGAAAATGCTTTAGGGCCATATCAAGAGACCTATAATCTTCCCTGCCGTATATTTTCATCTGAAATGATGCCATTACACTTCAAATTAAACAGGGAAAAAACCTGCCAGATACACTGCGCATTATCTATGTGTCCCTCTAGTAATGAGGTTGAAGTCTGCCTTGCTGTGACAGCTCCCTGCTTGGCTGGGAAGTGTTCTTTATCCATACTGGGTTGGATGACTTTTGAGGGTGCTAGTAGTAGATATTATCCAGGATTTCCACCCACAACACTACTGACTTAACATCATGGATAGTTCTGGGAAAATACACTTGTATATAGGCTTGGAGAAACAGATGAACATTAAAGATGTCGTGCACATGGCTCAGCTTTTGGACAGGAAAATGTATAAATACAGCAGAAACTAATGTAGGCAGATTGCTTAATATGATCCATAAGCAACAGGTTAGGTAGAATTGACCCCATATTGAGCATCCTTTGTTCTTTGGCTATCCCCATAGGAGAACCCTTTTTGGTTTCAGGTAGAACCGTTTTGGGTTTAAAGTCGAACCCTCTGTGAAAAGGGTTCTTCGTGGAAGCCAAACGGCTTCTACCTGGAACCAAAAAAGGGTTCTTTAAAGGGTACTCCTATGGGGACAGCCGAATAACCATTTTAGGTTCTAGATAGCAACTTTTTCCTTAGAGTGTAGTGTACAAATAGGTACAGTATATGAACATGTTTCAGGGAATGGCAGGGTCAATACCATGTTCAAGGAAGCAGTTCTAACACATTCAGATGCCGTTGTCACTGTCAGTGAAACTTTTGTTTTACCATCACATGCATATTCTAAAGATTGCATTGCGATATAATTGTGTTCTGTGCACTATAGTGAGATTTACTTTACACCACTCTGCCTACAACAATCTGCTTTTAGGTGACACCATGCATCCCAAGAGAGAAGCCTAAAACCTGCGCACCACTACTTGTTTGCCCCAAAAAGTAGAATTTGGGTCCAAAATCTAATACAGGATAAGAAAGTGAGCTGGGAAGAAAGCGATCAGACAACAGCAATTGAATCTGAGGGAAAAAAATGAAATTGTGGTAAAGATTGTTACACTATGTCAGCTAAAGAGTGCATCCATCACCTTCTCTGTAGATTTCAGTGTTTGCCACAGTGGGGCTGGCAGCTTGGAGGATTCTGTCAGTGTTATGGATGGTGCTGGGGGCTGAGCAGCAGCTCTCAACCAGACCCCCAGAGAGTGCCATTACTATGATGTTCAATTAGCTCACAGCCCAGACTCACTACCAGGGAGCTCCTCTCTAAAGAATAGATTCTCTAGGTAGGGAGGGGAACCTTTTAATATTGAATGTTTCACTTTTGAAATGTAAAACAGACATGAGAACATCAACAATAACCCATACATTAAATGTAAAGAATGTCTTTATTGATAAATATTGGTTGATTGATGTTGTAGAAAATATCAATGCAGCTACTGCCTCGGGCAGTTCATAACAAATGATTGGACTTGTCCTGTGGGTTATGTTTATGTTTATCTGATTCTGGTGGTGCTTGTCGATCAGTTATTGCACAATTATACCAGCTCTATGTGTTAAAGTCAAAGACGTGTTGTATTTTACTAAGTTATTAGCTTTTTTCAATTAGAGGCTATGTGTGAATTTGAATGTATACAACTTTTGACAATGATGTAGATGTGGTTGTGATAAATGTTGGCTCAAGCCTACATATGGCTGATTTGATTTGTCTAAACGCTATATCCAGTGCCATGGTCACCATGGTGATCCTGTGAAAACATTCATGATCTTATCTGGGTCATAACATAGCCGTATATTTACATAAAGACATGACTCTGGGTAATAAACGATGCTGGCAGGATTAAACCATGATCTAGACTAGAGCTCTTTAGTGAGCTCTTTAGTGAGCTCTTTAGTGAGATCATGTCAAGTACAGATGTTTAGCCACACAACCCTTCTTTAGCAACGCAACACTTCTGAAATAAAATGAATGTTATTTGGAACAGAAATCAATGCCTTCTGTAATTTGCCATCAATATCAGCAGGTGTACCTCATCAAGACTAAGTATTGATAGACTACAACCCATACAACCTATTTTGTATTCATGAACTTAAAAAAAAAAAAAACAGAAAGACTAATTTTCCACTCAGAAATTGAGGTTGGCAAATGAACTAAATCACTCTGATTGTATCCAAACCCAGGAGTTTGTTTCAGTTCATATTTCAGAAACATGCGGCCTCTATTCAGCAGTCATTAAGATGTGCACTTGATTCAATTTTGACACGCAGCTCCCCATTTGTTCACTCTCAACTAATTACAAAGTAATTTAGGCAATGTTCTGAGGCACATTTTCATTCTCACTCTCTGCTGTTTTTAATAGAAAACAACTTTTCTTTAGAAGAAAACACATAATGAGGATGAATATATATATATCTGCTGGTAACAGTATCTGCAATGTAGATTATTGGTTGCCCTAAATCATTGGCTAATTACTGTTGGAAATGGACTCGAGCAACAAAACACCAGCTAAAATAGGTTGCATACTCAGGTGCAAAACACTTCCTCTACTACACAGGCATGAGTTCAAATCTTGAGATTGAAATAAAGATTGGTTATTCTATTTCCTCAATGGGGCTGGTCTTTTCCTTGTGGGGAAATACCCAGGGAAATCCTAGTCCTATGGGAAAACAAGTTGTGATTCTTTAACTGAATCGCAAAGCAACCATCCACTATCCATTGTAGTAGTCATTATGTGGCTCTAAAACTGGGCTCTAAAGCTTTAGACAGTATGTGCTAAACCCATTTATAATTATATTATTATTTATACTCAGAATATTGTTGAGATGGCATTCAAAGCAATGGTCAAAATGAATATGTGCACATAGGGAATCTCAATGAATGTATTCAGCTAAAATAAACGTAACGGTTTCATTGTAAGTTTGAGATTTAACCTGTGTTAACACCCTGGCCCAGAGCTGCTCTCGCCTGATTATACATCATCTGCGTCATTCGCACGTTCGCGCTGCTTTCTGCAGAATCAGACATCAGTTTTGTTACGGCAGTAGAGATGCACCGCAGCCTGCCTCATGTAGGATTTGTGCCGTTAACTGCCAATCTTTTCATATCAACATCGGTGATTATTAGAGTTGGGTAATTTGTCTGGACTTGGTCTACCAAATTATCGTTTTAAACCACGTCGGCAGCGCTCTCCTTGGAACGTCAGACCTGACTTGGTTTCTTCACCGGACTCTATTCTGCTTGATATTCCGTTCACTGTCAAAAACACAGCAACTGTAGGAGGAGCGGGAGTCGGCTGTTTTACCTTCAAACTTTGAGAAGGGATAACGGTTGCACAAAATGTAGCATGTCCAAGACATTTTGAGAAAAGTAAACTGGTCGTCGATAAAGCTACTTGGGAGTATTGACGGCAGAAACCGGGTGCCATTGAAAACTCCTGTTGTCTCAGTCATCGCAAGGTTCAAGCATCATTAACTGTGTATTAATTGGACTTGACTGATGTCTGGTTCAAAATAACTCGAAAACTCCAAGGATTGCTGAGTCGACAAGCAATATAAAGATTCTTCTATAACTCAGGTATGTTTTTATTAAGCTATCAGCATAGTTCAATAAAGGTTAAACAACAAATAAAAACATCTTTATTTACATCCTTTAATGATTTATGTTAGCTCGTGTGATCTATTAAGTTTATTAGGCCATTCTTAATTCATTATTTATTTTGCATAATGCAAAGTAGATTCACGCCTCTGGAGGACAACTATAAAGGGGAAACAAAGTTGCCATTTCTGATGGATTCGTGTGTGTGTGTGTGTGTGTGTGTGTGTGTGTGTGTGTGTGTGTGTGTGTGTGTGTGTGTGTGTGTGTGTGTGTGTGTGTGTGTGTGTGTGTGTGTGTGTGTGTGTGTGTGTGTGTGTGTGTGTGTGTGTGTGTGTGTGTGTGTGTGTGTGTGTGTGTGTGTGTGTGTGTGCGTGCATGCATGCGAGCGAGAGCGGGATAATGAGTAACTGAGTGAGTATGTATTATATTACATGGAGGTCGATAATTCCAAGTGACATCAAATTTAACTAGATGAGCAAACTGATCATATCTGATTGTCATTTCTTATTTAGAAAAAATATAATTCCCCTCCACAGCATTGTAATTGAATGAATAAACCTGATTTTAAGACAGGGAATGTCATTTACAAATAAAACTAATACATCTGGAAATATACTCCAGGCCTATTTGATCTCCATAGCGAAATTAGGAACGAAATTTGGTGGTATCAGATATGTTATTATGTGTTGTTCATTCTCATTTAATTAACGATTGCTAAAATAATAAGTATGCAGCTTTGCCAACTTCCTCAGTGTTTTACGATGTCTATCACATAGGCTATTATTCCACCTTTAAGCCCGGCAAGCTCTAGACGCCCCATTAGAATACACTGCGTCGCTGTCCATGGTGCTGACAGTTTGCAGAGCAGAGGCAATGGCGGAGCCTGGCTTTTCAATTGAAATCATCAGCACTGCGCGCTGAGGCACAAGTCACAAGGCAGTACGGCATCATTTGCCTAATCTCTCTCTCTCAATGAAACTCTATCTGGAGTACAACTTTACACAGCAAATCACTGCCACAGCGAGCACCATCAACAGTTCTCACACACTTGGTCGGGGTCAAGGAACTGGTTGGATACTCACAACATTAGATTTATGACTGTATGACACGTTCATATTCAATGCATTTAATATGTATCAATATTCAATATTCATATTCAAAGCATATTTCGTGCCTCCTGTACAGTTCATATCTGACCCCCCCCCTCTGTACAGTGCATAGTAATGATAACACTATGTAGGCCTGCCCTCAAATTGCTTGCTTATCTACTGATAACAGTGATTGTGATAATAAAGGATAACTTGAGATAGCGTTTTCAAGTTCACTCAATTAGTGGCACTGCCAGACCCAGTGGTTGTTACCCTCTGGACTGTTTTCCTGTAGATGGCAGTACAGGTCAGATATTCATTTACACACAACACCATTAATCCTGATAGCACATTGACAGGTGTAGTGTAATTGGGTATCATAGCAAGATATTGGTGAATGATTTATTGTGGCATGGTGATGGCCTAATGTATCTTCAACATACATATGCATGTTTGGATGGATGGTGAAGTAAAACACTGACTTCAGTAAATCTAAAGACAATGTGCAGAGTATACAGCAATGTGCATACTCGGGCATCTACATTCATTGGTTACACAGTTGTGCATGAGACACTTTTCTTCATGTCATGTAGCAAACCTGGAGATCTTTATGAAGGCCTGTTCACCTTAGGCTTCAGCAGTGATATACAGATGTCTGATCTTAACTTGATCACTCTTTTGTTGCAGAGAATTGTCCTGCTGCATCAGGAAATTCAAACGAGCCTCATCAGTTCTCTTTCTTTCCAATGTGGGGGCAGTCGAGACATTGGGATCAGGGCTTGCTATCAAAACAATTGTATCTCAGGCTCGCTCAAACGTTAGGCCTAGGTCCTATTACTGCAACATTCAAATATATATATTTTTTTCTGAAATGCAGCCATACAGATCAACAACTGTCATTTTATAGCTTAATAACACAAGATATATATTAGTCTCCACTAGGCTATGACATACAGGTATCAAGTGTATCCTAAGGTCAAAATGTAGTTTAATTGTGGGTTTGTCTAGCCGTTGGGGCAGCTGCTTTCAGTGTGCACATATAGGCCTGTCGTGTCGGTGTGGGTTCTATTCTGGCCCATGCCTTTCTGGCACAAGTCACTTCATCCCCATGATTGACTTATCCCCCCGATTGATTAAGTTACACATTTCAAAGATGGACAGTCCAGGGATATTTTACCCCCTTGATAAGAAATGACCATGTCAGACACTTTTGGATAACATAAATAGGAAACAAATAAAACAATAATAGTAGGCTACAGTACACCAACATTAGTTTCCATTCCTACAAAGTGTCAGGTAAATCGACACAGTAGATTTGCTCTGGTAACCAATGAAATACTTGATTTCTATTGTATGGAATGGTAACCTATATAATAATAATGACAGAGGTGACAGAGGTGAAAACCGTTAATAAACTACTGTGTTTCTTTGGGCCATCAGTTGATTTACAGATGTAGGCCTGCAGTAGAACGATATACTTTCATCCAGTGTGTGTACTCATCCACGTTTTATAGTTAGGCAGGCTATGTATACTTTTGTCAATATAGTTCTGGTCTTTGGTGTGGATTGAATGCTTGTAATTATGTAGTTTTAATATTTCATTTCGCAGAGCTGTCAAGGTGTTTATGCGTTTGAGCCCATCCAAAGACAATTTAGTTGAGCTGAGACACTTTCCTTTGTTGTGTAAATGATAAGACTATTTGTTTAACTTCTTGAAAACGTTTCAATAAATACAATTAACTTGTGGGCCTATTGTAGGCTTAGGATGGTCACTATATTGCCCACCACTAGGTGAAAACTCAGCTTTGAGCTTTGAACCGGAGATCGCTGCTCAGACCACTGTGCTACGGCAGTTCACTCTAGCAAGCACTAAGAATACTATGAATACTCATAATACATCGTTTTTTAAAATTATTTTGTTTCAAACCACAGTATTAACCTTAACCACAATTAATCCTTAAACTGTTAACCTTTAAGTTGTTTCTGTCTTAACTCTGTAACCACACGGAATGAATGCATCAAAAATAGACATTGATCCACGAGACGTGCTGTAGGCTGCAGGTAGGTACAGTGTGCATTGTATACAAACAACGCCTTCAGCTGCACCCTGGCGACGATTATAAATATTTCTTCAGATATTAAAATCCTCCTGCTGCAGGATTATTTTCCTCCCGGGACGAAATGTGTCAAATTAAGATCCGACATCTGTACTAATATGGTCAATAGGTTCAGTGAGAACTAAGCTCACTATGCAATTAAAAAGTGTTATTTTATTCATCTGTTTTCGGTAAGCAATGCACAGGCTCTGTTGGGTGTCACAGGCATCATGGTTTGGTGGCCTGGCCTGTTGGTGACCGTGTGTTCCTCTTTGTAGAGATGAAAGCCAGAAAGCTTTGACAACAACAGCAATACAATTCTCTTTGTATTTTTCTGCAGGTCCATCATATGAATATTTAGAAAGTGGTACTCTCTCTATCCTACTCTTTTCCTTTCGGCAGGGTTAATACCTGCCAAGCACCCAAACTAAATCTTTCTCTTTACCCCTCTCTAACAATACTACTTTAGTGCTTCCATACTACACTTTTGATTTATATTTTAAACAATCATTCCATTTCATGCTGTCTGGCCATGTTTGATGTCCCATTGAAAATAATTATTGAATTAAGGATTAAATACTGTAGACTGCCAAAAGATAGGTGAATTGATTCCATTTGAATGTCCACTGTTTGTCTGCTTAGATAAGGAGAAAGGCAGATAGAAAACAATTAAAAATATATTCTGAGAAATAGAGATCGAGTTCTCAACATCCGGTTGAAAAATTATAGTGGAAGTTGTCGAAGAATTGAAAGAGTGTGGTGAACAAACATTCACCTCTGAAGAGCTACAGAGGCTCAAATTCATACTCAAGTTTTCATTGTCAAATCAAGTGTTGAGTGGCATTGAGAAGAGTGGATGGTCCTGCTACTCAAACAAGGGCTTTTAGATGAACCAATATTGAAGAAGGAGTTATTTTCCTTTCTTTGGTTCAAGGAGATGGTGGGGGTTGATAGAAGTTAGTTGCTGTTACAAACATGTATTTTAGTTTGTACATGAGAGACTGATTGGATAATGGGCCGAAAGTATTGTATCACTTTCAAATACTTTCTGTTAAACTGCCATGTTTTGCTTCATGTTGTGCTGTAACCTGAGTTATGCTGTTGATTTGTCCTGAGTGTTTACTTGTTTGCCCAGGGCACAGGAGGGTAATGTAGCTAATCTAAATAACAGAACGTTTTCTCTATGAAGGGTCACTGGCTCACTCTGTCTCACATTAACAACAAATCATGTAACAAACACAGGAACTCGAGGTGTTTAGTTAAGACGCTGCTCTATTTCTGGCATCTGTCAGGGTCACTTGATCACTGGAGTGTTCTTTTTTGAACACTTCAAACCTAAATGTTGTCTCCTTGACATACATAACAATAATAATATATGCCATTTAGCAGACGCTTTTATCTAAAGAAATTTACATCCAAAACGACTTACATTTTAAGTATGGATGGCACCAGGAATCCAACCCACCATCCTGGCGTAGTAAGAGCCACACTCTACCAACTGAGCTGTATGTCCATTGTTAGTGAATTAACTCTACACACAGTGTGTGCCATACAAGTTTTCTGTTTTCTCCATTGAGTTAGTCAGACTGATGTGTTCCCCAGTCTTTCAGCATTTTTGTAGCTGATGCTCATTGTCTTAATCATCTCTGTTACCAGCCTTTGTCAATAGAAAATATGAATCTCATTATTTTTATACTTCTGTTCTGCAGTGCTCATCTCATTAAGTTGGGATATCGCTACAATCTGTTTGACCCTAATGGTCACAATGACCGTGCTGTACTGTGGCTATCTCCTTGTTTAGCACAGCTCCTCTACCTGACACAGGCGTGAAACACAGCAATTAGCCACGCGGTCATGGCTAATATTAAGGGGGTGAACAGGGGGATGAGACAGAGGCTGTGTCCCAAAATTCACCTTATTCCCTATATAGTGCACTACTTTTCTACAAGGCCCATAGTGTTCTGGTAAAACGTTATGCAATGTAGGGAATAGGGTGCCATTTGGGATGCAAAAAGAGTCACAGAGCTGACGGATGGCAGAGGGCAAAGCCATGTTACGTAATACAGCTGTGGTGACGGTCAGACTCAGACTCATTGGGTTCATTGAGCAAATTGATAAGACAACATTAGTCAAGTTTGAATATTCCCCATTAGGGAAGTCACACATTAAATTAAGATGGGGAACGGCGTAATTTTGTCTCTGGTGAGTATGACACTGATGAGTTGAGCCAAGTGTTCTGTTTGCATTTGGGTGAAATAGGACTGAGTTTGCTGATATCTTCTTTACCAGAGTACATTGATTTTGTATTGGTAAACCAATGACTGATATAACCTTCCTAGTCATTAGTGGGGATCAGACACTCTTATAGACATATTGATCTATTTCATGCCCCCAGTGTTGATATCATTACTTGGCATTACTTTCCTATGATCTTTAATAAGAAGATTTTTCTCAAGGTCTGGTTTATGAAACCAGGCAGTTTAAACTTTACCTTTACAATTTGAATCTTCACCAGGACTCAAATACTTCACAGAGTTGTACCATTATGCAACATTTCCAGGTTCTGGCTCGAGCAACGACACCATAATGTGATTCTAAATGTGGCTTGGAAAATTACGAGCGACAAAGCATTCAAATATTGAATGCGGAGCTCAAGGCAAGATTTAGATGTTTATTTATTAAATTGCGCTTCCTACTAATTCATGGGGTGTCGTTATTAATTGTAGTCTGTCGTTTTGACTCGCAGCATTTCTTGCACACTCTGAGGACAATGAAATAAGATCTGAGGGAAAGGAATCATGAAGCACATGGCAAATGTTCCCCACATTGGTCATCAAATACAAAACCCTGGGGAATAAAGAAGTTTGGAGTCAATTATCCGCAAAAGGTTTGTACATCTGCAGTCTATATGAATTATTACAGCCAATGGAGCACAGGAGCTCAGATCCTCTCACACTGGAGAAGATAGCCATCTCTTTGACTCACTAATAAAAATGGCTGCTTCATTAAGAGCAGGGGGCCTCTGCCTGTACAGTACTTAAGTTTAATCGGACAGTTCTTGAGGGAGAGATGGGGAGATCAACTGTTGGTTGCAGACAGTCAATTGGGGTTGGCGTCAGCTTGATTATCTGAATGGCAATGTGAAGATGTTATTGAGATTTCCTGGTCACAGTTCATCCTGACTCCTACCGTGGCTCTCCACAGCTAATGCAGAGGCATGACTGTGTGTGTGTGTGTGTGTGTGTGTGTGTGTGTGTGTGTGTGTGTGTGTGTGTGTGTGTGTGTGTGTGTGTGTGTGTGTGTGTGTGTATGTGTGTGTGTGTGTGTGTGTGTGTGTGTGTGTGTGTGTGTGTGTGTGTGTGTGTGTGTGTGTGTGTGTGTGTGTGTGTGTGTGTGTGTGTGTGTGTGTGTGCGTGTGACCCTATGTGTGAGTAATGGAACGGTGGGGGTAGATGGGTGGTTGGTTGAGTGTTATTCAGAGCAAAAGGTTCCATATTGTCTGTATGATTTATGTTGTGCTTCTCAGCAGACGTTGACGCCTTAGAATGGCCAGAGCCAAGGGGAGTGGCAGCTCAGCCGCCCTTATGGGATGCTCCATGTCCTCGCCACCCATCACGTGTCTGGCTGCGTACATTGCCACATTGTGTTCAGTGAGATGATGAGGACTGTGACCTATCCACCTTGACATACAAGATGTCCATCCGCCCTGCTCCGAACAGCAGCACTGCCCACTCCACCAGATTCGCTCATGGCAGAAACAAAGCCACTGACTGAGCCAGAACCTCCTCCAGAGATAGCTAGCATAGCATCTACTAGCTATCTACAGTGCACACGAGAGTAAACAGTACTGGTTTTAAAAGGCATAAGGAATGTCCTTCCTAATACCATTCACTATACAGGCTAGTAATTTATTCTGTTTAGGCTGCCCTTTATAGGTAATGAAATTCTGTTAAGTGAATCTAGCTATACTTTACTTTGCTGAAGATGCCACTAACAAGCTTACCCCAGAAGCTCAGGGCTCCTTCTCACCAGCATTAAGCAGAGTTGGAAATGTAATTATTCTAATTGTTTATTCTCTCTCCATCCTTAACAAATGGCCTGCACATTAAGCTGAATCTCCTGTACTGAAGCCATTGTACCTTACCTTCTATTCTCTACCGCCCCTTCTCCTTTCTCCATTTACATTTACATAAGTAGATGTTTGACTCTGGTCTCAGCCCAATGCTCCTGCGGCACTTCGCTCCCCCTGGCAAAGTTAACAGCAGTTTAACATTTTATTGAGCTACGCTCTGTGAAGAGTTAAACAAATCAGTACTTCCATGTTTTAGGGATGCCTTGTCCTCTACAGAGGCTCTGTGGGACAGCCAGAGAGAGAGGTCTGAGTTTGTACATCGATAGGGCTGCCGCTTGTTTTTTAAGGTCAGAAACACTTGAAAATGTGCCACACTCTCTTCTGTCTCCCCCTCGTTCGTCTGGTTTTGTGTTTTAGTTGCAAACGTTAAAGACCTGAAGATGTTGTGTGAACCTTGTTGGACAGATCATGACCCCTCCTGCCAGGAGAAGTAGGCCAGAGGCCTGTTAGACATGGGGATCATGTACTCCCATGGCTTTATGGGTCAGTTGTGGGGAGAAAAGCAGAGCAGTGGAGGAAGGGAGGCATACTCACTGTGCAGAGCAGACAGCAGGAGGTGGAATAGCCACTGGCTATAAGAGGAGTGCTGGGATATGGGTTATCACCGCAGTCGGAATGAAACCTCTGTCACCTAGCTGTGTGATCCACAATACCTTAGTTTGAGCTCAAATGAGCACCTTAGGTAGAGCTACCGCTGCCTCTCCACCGCGTCTTCTGTTCTCATAAGCATTGGGCCTCTTTGGAGTAAGACGGTTGGTTCTCCAAGGTTATCTCTGGGGAGAGCTGGTATGAATATGGAAGTGAAATACTGGGAATGAAGGTTGATCAGAAATTCAAATAATTCCTGCCAGCACACTTTGGTTGATGTTGACCCCTTTGCATATACTTCTGTTCTCTAACCCCATCCCCATAAAGGAAATGCATGTACAGGAAATGCATGTACAGGAAATGCATTTTTAAAAATTCCCGTTTCACTTTTCATTTCCAATTTTTTTGTAGTCAAATGCTTCCATTTTGACTTGCATGTGAAGATTGTGACCTTGGAACGCCATTTGATGCATTCTGCAGTCTGTATCTGTCTGGCTGTATGTTTGATAGGATAAATAGGCAGGGCCAGTGAAATCAGCCTTTCTCTGTGTGTGGACCTCCATTCAGCCTGGTATTAGACTGAATCAGCAATGGGCTGAGTGGCCCTGATCATTTATATGCAATTTTTCACTCTCAACCCTCACAGAGCACTCTAAAGCTCTTATTACCAACTTAATTAGGGGCTTGAAATCAATGCACTATCACATTAAATAAAACACAAGCAGCAGAGACGGAGGTGACAGATTTCACCACAGAGTTAATTACAGAGTATATGTTACCAAAGGACTGTTTTATGTTGGCTTTTGGGTTTTTAGTGTGCCCATCTTAAACCGCTCGGCCCTCTCTCACTTGGCTTTTACAGACAGAATTACCACGTTGTCCGTGTGAACGATAAAAAGGCGTGTCTGCGTGTAAAAGAGGGAGCAAGATTGCAGTTTGATGGCCAGAGCTGAATCTTTACTGCTGGTTATTACCAATTCCATGTTGGTTTCATTAATTTATTTCCCCTTTTCTGAGGTGTGGTAAAAATGTCTAATGTTATTTAATAAATGTGTTTACCAGCAAAAACAGCTTCTTGTGATGTGGCCTAAACCAGGGTTCCCCAACTGGCGGCCAACGGGCCGATATGGCCCGCAGCTCATTTTATTTGGCCCACCAAGATTTCTGAGCAATATAAATATATATATATATATATATATATATAATCAGCTCCAAGTGATTTAAATTTTTATATCTGTTCCAAATTATTCCCTCGCATAATAGAGAGATATATGTGATCGTATATAAATGTAAGTAAGGCTTGAAATGATTATTTTTTACTCATATCTTATATATGTTTGGGCTTCTTTTCAATCTAAAATTATTTGTAATTATGTTCCGACTTCCTGACCATCGGCCCGCAGATATATCTAGTTAATGATCCCTGGCCTAAACTATCACTACGGTAAACTCCAAACAACCTGCAGGTTAGTGTTTTACGTCATGAATCTTGTTCTGGAGGCAGCCCTGCAGACTGGGCACTAGATGGCACAGCCCATCTAGCGGAAGTCGCTCAGTTCTGCATCCAGGGCAAGATTCATGACAATAAACATCAACCTGCAAACATCCTAAACCCAAAAGCCTCTTAAAATCTTCTGGCGCAGGCGTTCCGCTAGCGACCCACCTCAACAACATACGGTGAAATTGCAGAATTTGCCAAATTCAAAATACAGAAATAGTCATAATAAACGTTCATAAAAAATACAAGTGTTATACATCGGCTTAAAGGTGAACTTCTTGTTAATCCAGCCGCTTTGTGTGATTTCAAAAAGGCTTTACGGCAAAAACATACCATGAGATTATCTGAGGACAGCGCACCGCTTACAAACATTTTACAACCAAGTAAAGGAATTACAAAAGTCCGAAATAGCGCTAAAATTAATCACTTACCTTTGAAGATCTTCATATAGTTGCAGTCACAAGAGTCCCAGCTTCACAATAAATGTTTGTTTTGTTTGATAAAGTCCCTCCCTTTATATCTCAAAAACTCTGTTTTGTTGGTGCGTTTTGTTCAGTAATCCACTGGCTCAAAGTTGGTCAAAACATGCAGACGAATACATCCTAATAGTACCAGTAAAGTTTGTCAAAACATGTCAAACAATGTTTATAATTAATCCTCAGGTTGTCAGTTGTCTAAATAATCGATCATATTTAAACCGGACAATAGCGTATTCAGTAGAATGGGAAAAAAACGAAGGACACGCACCCAAACCAGCTCTGCATTCTTCCTCAGTACACTGACAGAAAGGTCTTATTCTTCTCAATTTTTCAGAAAACAAGCCTGAAACAATATCTAAAGACTGTTGACATCTAGTGGAAGCTATAGGAACTGCAATCTGGGTCCTAACCCATTAGATACTCTATAGGCATTCAATTGAAATACCCACATCAAAAAAATCCCACTTCCTGGATGGATTTTCCTCAGGTTTTCACCTGCCATATCAATTCTGTTATACTCACAGACATTATTTTAACAGTTTTGGAAACTTTAGTGTTTCTATCCAAATCCACCAATTATTTGCATATCCTAGCTTCTGGGCCTGAGTAGCAGGCAGTTTATTTTGGGCATGATTCTCATCCAGACGTCAAAATACTGCCCCCAAGCCATAAGAAGTTTTAAGGCTAAATTCATCGTTAGAAACTTCATAGGAGCTGTTACCCAAAGCCACCGTTATTAACGTTGCACCTGAATACGCTCGTAATCTAACACCTGCCTCAGACTACTCGTAGAACAGCTAAGTGCGTCATTAAATGTTCCCCCACCCCCGAGCCACTTTATAAACAGAAGATCTTTGCTAAAACATACAATCACATGATTTATTTGTCTCCCTATGACCTCTGATCACTTTAAAAGATGACTACAAACACAAAGTTGCCAATGTCTTTGCAAGTGATAAAAACAAGCAACGTATAAAAATATGATTCAGATGAAAACTGAGATGACTTCATTAAAATATAAACAGTAGGTTATATGCCTATTTAAATCATATTGAAATACATTTCATGTTCAATCAAGTGAGTTCCATTTTGCTACTTGTAGGCTACTGTCTATAATTTTTCTCAATACATTTCATGATGTGTAGCCTAACATCTGCGCAATGATGTGCCAAATCGGTGGTTTAGTGCATTTTTATTGGGTAGACATAGAATAAGCCACCTCAATATTTGCAGTCTTAGGTGGTAATATCTCTCTAGGAGCTGATCCAACATCAGTATTGTGAAATAATTCAAATTTTAAGGTACAGTTTTAATAGAGAAAGCAAACCTGAGGGCTGCACTCCCTTTCTTTCGATCCTATCAGTACTTACACATGCTCCAATGACGCACTTAGTGACCATTCTCTCTGCGTGGTATTTTGGGAAACACGTGTTACGTCTTTGGCCGTTGTAGGAAAGATGTATCATTAAAACACTCATAAGCCTCAATTCCATTGCTGTCCGGAAATCCAGGCCCAGGTCATCTACAATAGGTCTTCACATTGTGTGGAGCCAACGAGACACCGAGATAGTGTATAGTCTAGATTTCAGAGAGGTTGCAGGTGGATTGTCTTGCTTTAAAAGCAATAGCATGATAGCCGAGGTGAATGTAGAATGGCTTCAGAAACACTGTGGGAGCCAGACAGGTCGTATCAGACACGGCTGGGTTGATTCAATGGAGGCAGAATTAGTATGCCGGGCCACAGTCATGTCCCTGCTTGTGATGATATAATTTGTATTGCTCCCCGTTGAATGTCGCCCCATAGTTTACTTGTCCTTACAGCCAACCTGAGCCTCGGAGAAGAGCCTAGGAACAACGTTCAAATTTGATGACAAGTATTAAGCAATGAGCTCCGGTGACTATTAGATTAAGGGAAGCAATAATATCCTGTCCTACAGGTAGAGTTGTCCTATGGCCGCCAGCAGAGTTGCTGACACAGACCTCAGGCAGGTAGATAAACTAGACTACAGTGGTTGATGGCAGTGAACAAGAGAGAGCCATGAGAAAACAAGTGCTGCAAACATGTTGGCTCACCATTTAATAATAAGGTGGATAAGAAGCTAGAAAAGGAGAAATATTGGAGTGTTGGTGTAAAGGTGCCGCCAACTAGCACTAGCTAACATTAAAGATGCGCTAGTCCGGGATCTTAAGCATAACAAATTTGTAAAATATTGTAAGAATTGGATTTGTAACATATCATACAGATTGCACAAGATAAGAAAAAATGACACAACATTTCATGCAGGACGCAGATCATATAAAATCAGGGGTGAAAGTAGATTTCATTTCTTAACGGTAAGGGTATTTTCTTTATCGACTAGGGGTGTAATCATAGAATTACACTAACTTTCAAAAGTTTGCGTCACTTAGACATATCCTTGTTTTTGAAAGAAAAGCACAATTTTCATCCATTAAAATAAAATAAAATAGATCAAAAATACAGTGTAGACATTGCTAATGTTGTAAATGACTATTGTAGCTGGAAACGGCAGATTTGTAATGGAATATCTACAGGCTCAAAACGAAATAAAGAACTTGCTTCTGAAACTCGTCAGTCTATTCTTGTTCTGAGAAAGGCCCCGGTGCACAACTGAGCAAGAGGACAAGTTCATTAGAGTGTCTAGTTTGAGAAACAGATGCCTCACAAGTCCTCAACTGGCAGCTTCATTAAATAGTACCCGCAAAACACCTCGTCATTGTTGGTAATCAAGTCTACTGCTGTTGTGTCGTCTGCAAACTTGATGATTGAGTTGGAGACATGCGTGGCCACACACTCATGGGTGAACAGGGAGTACATGAGGGGGCTGAGCACATACCCTTGTGGGGCCCCAATGTTGAGGATCAGCGAAGTGGTGGTGTTGTTTCTTCCTTCACCACCTTGGGGCAGCCGGGCATGAAGTCCAGGACCCAGTTGTACAGGGTGGGGTTCAGACCCAGGGCCTCGAGCTTAATGATGAGCTTGGAGGGTACTATGGTGTTGAATGCTGAGCTATTGTCAATTAACAGCATTCTTACATAGGTATTCCTCTTGTCCAGATGGGATAGGGCAGTGTGCAGTGTGATGCCGATTGCATCATCTGTTGATCTAATGGGGTGGTAAGCAAATTGAAGTGGGTCTAGGGTGTCAAAGACAGACTTAAAGACAGATTGGAGTATTTTCATTGTCATCTCTTTACAGCAAGAGACATTTGCTTTCCAAACTGTTTTTCTGCGATTGTGTTTTTAAATATTGCAATATGCCTGGTCTCTCTGCTGTTCACTGACAGGCACAACTTATCAATCAACTAGACCTATTGGTATTTGCTTTGCACGCTGAAAAAATTGTAGCCCCTTCCATCTGTAGGCTATGAATTTAAAACAATCCACATCCTTTTTAAGAAGCTAATGATGCTCTGTGGCATCATGCTTTCTGGTGTAGCACCCTATTTTGAATGATTGTATTTATTTCTGTATAGAGGGGTGTAAGCTAATTAGGCTATATAATTTTGGCAATCTCCTAGCCTTATGGACCAGCTGCCTATGCCTTTTAATGTGGCCTAAACACAACCAGTCATGATGTTTTCATCTGATTGTCAAACAATCACATAACAAAGGTGCTGCTGTAGGCCACCCGTGTACATTCGTCAACTCACAAAATAAGTTCAGCATCCAAACCCCAACAGTGCACTATGCAACCGCAATTTGATGAATGGAAAGAGACACATGTTACAAAACACTTCCGTGTATTGTAATGAGATTCTGTGATTGTCATTAGGCCTACACTTGAAGCCTGAATTGATACATCCACTGTTGTCGGTCTTGGCCACTCATCTCCGCCTTGTCCACATGCGTCTTGACTACTCATCCCGCCTTGCCAAAATGTAAGTGCTCTCATCGAACCACAGTGCAGTTTGGAGCATATACCACCTGGTTCCCAGTCAATTCGCTAGTTTTTCATGCCGTTGACATGCAGTGATGTTACTATTTTATTAATATTAATCAAATGGCCAATGGACTATTTACATTGACCCCCTCCATTTGTTTTGTACACTGCTGCTACTCGCTGTTTGCACCAGACATAGCATTTTCCTTGATGGCCAAAAAGCTCAATTTTTCCTATTTTGTTGCATTACAACCTGTAATTTAACTTGATTTTTATTTGGATTTCATGTAATGGACATTCACAAAATAGTCCAAATTGGTGAAGTGAAACTAAGAAATAAAAACGTATTTAAGAAATTCTACAAAATAAAAAATGGAAAAGTGGTGCGTGCATATGTATTCAACCTCTTTGCTATGAAGCCCCTATGCATAGTCACTTCACCCCTACCTACATGTACAAATTACCTCAACTAATCTGTACCCCTGCACACTGACCCGGTACCCCTTTTATACAGTGCCTTGCAAAACTATTCATCCCCCTTGGCGTTTTTCCTATTTTGTTGCATTACAACCTGTAATTTAAATTGATTTTTATTTGGATTTCATGTAATGGACATACACAAGATAGTCCAAATTGGTGAAGTGAAACTAAGAAATAAAAACGTATTTAAGAAATTATACAAAATAAAAAATGGAAAAGTGGTGCGTGCATATGTATTCAACCTCTTTGCTATGAAGCCCCTAAATAAGATCTGGTGCAGCCAATTACCTTCAGAAGTCACATAATTAGTTAAATAAAACATATGGAAGAAGGTACTCTGGTCAGATGAGACTAAAATTGAGCTTTTTGGCCATCAAGGAAAACACTATGTCTGGTACAAACCCAACACCTCTCATCACCCCAAGAACACCATCCCCACAGTGAAGCATGGTGGTGGCAGCATCATGCTGGGGGAATGTTTTTCATCGGCAGGGACTTGGAAATCAGAATTGAAGGAATGATGGATGGCACTAAATACAGGGAAATTCTTGAGGGAAACCTGTTTCAGTCTTCCAAAGATTTGAGGTTCACCTTCCAACAGGACATTGACCTAAGCATACTGCTAAAGCAACACATGAGTGGTTTAAGGGGAAACATTTAAATGTCTTGGAATGGCCTAGACAAAACCCAGAACTCATTCCAATTGAGACTCTATGGTTTTACTTAAAGATTACTGTACACCAGTGGAACCCATCCAACTTGAAGGAGCTAGAGATGTTTTGCCTTGAAGAATTGGCATAAATTCCAGTGGCTAGATGTGCCAAGCTTATAGAGACATACCCCAAGAGACTTGCAGCTGTAATTGCTGCAAAATGTGGCTTTGAGCTGGTGAATAGTTAGTTATGCATGCTCAAGTTTTCATTTTTTTGTCTAATCTCTAATTTTGCATCTTCAAAGTGGTAGGCATGTTGTGTAAATTAAATGATACAACCCCCCCCAAAATACATTTTAATTCCAGGTTGTAAGGCAACAAAATAGGAAAAATGCCAAGGGGGTGAATACTTTCACAAGTGTCACGAGTTACTAGGAGTGGAAGGTAGGAGTCAGGCGCAGAGAGCAGAGGGTTCAATAATAGATATTTTATTTCTCCGGCACAAAAACAGACACGCCAAACACAGGCTGCAGAAACACTGACCAGCCCAAACACACAGGGCAAAACGATCCGGAGAACAAAATACATCCACAACCGACAGCGAACACAAAATAATCCTGCACAAACCTAAGCGAGCCTAACAGGCTTAAATAGACCAGAAGTCAAGAAACACAAAAGAAACAGGTGCAACTAATAAGACTAAACCAACAGAAAAGGAAAAGGGATCGGTGGCGGCTAGTAGACCAGCGACGACGACCGCCGAGCACCGCCCGAACAGGCAGGGGAGCCAACTTCGGCAAGAGTCGTGACAGCAAGCCACAGTATAGCCTCGTTATTCTTGTGTTATTGTGATATTTTTAATAATTTTTAACTTTAGTTTATTTGGTAAATATTTTCTTAACTCGCCTTTAACTGCAGTGTTGGTTAAGGTGTTGTAAGTAAGCATTTCACGGTAAGGTCTACTCTTGTTGTATTCGGCGCATGGGACAAAAGATTTGATTTGATAATGGTGTAGTAGCCTATATATTTTGGGGCATGTTGCATTAATTGTGATAGGCTCACGTTTTACTGATGCAGTGTATCCCTACTATTTATTTAGCCAGGACGCTGTACTGGACCGTTCGCCTGACTTTCACCCCTGTAAGAAATGGATGTCGTAGTACACAATTGGGAGACCCATTTTGGTACGTGAACACCACTTTCAAAACTATTGGTTGAAAAGTATTGGAGCATCACTTTAAGCACATAGCAAAAAAACGAAATAACATTTGTTTTGCGAATCGATACTTTAAGTCGTACAATCGATATAATATCGTCAAAATTGATTTTGTGATAATCCACCGTATACATTTTCCCCCTATCACTAATTGTGGCCAAGGATCAGGCAGGCGTAAATCATCGCTAACCATGATCCCTCATCACATGAACATCTTATAATGTCCTGTTGGAAGGTGAACCTTCGCCCCAGTCTGAGGTCCTGAGTGCTCTGGAGCAGGTTTTCATTAAGGCTCTCTCTGTACTTTGCTCCGTTCATCTTTCCCTCGATCCTGACTAGTCTCCCAGTCCCTGCCGCTGTAAAAAAAAACACTACAGCATGATGCTGTCTACACCATGCTTCAACGTGGGGATGGTGCCAGGTTTCCTCCAGACATGACACTTGGCATTCAGGCCAAAGAGTTCAATCTTGGTTTCATCAGACAAGAGAATCTTGTTTCTCATGGTCTGAGAGTCCCTTAGGTGTCTTTTGGCAAACTCCAAGCGGGCCGTCATGTGCCTTTTACTGAGGAGTGGCTCCCATCTGGCCACTCTACCATAAAGGCCTGATTGGTGGAGTGCTGCAGAGATGGTTGTCCTTCTGGAAGTTTCTCCCATCTCCACAGAGAAATTCTGGAGCTCTGTCAGAGTGACCATCGGGTTCTTGGTCACCTCCCTGGCACCCAGGTGGACTCCAATCAAGTTGTAGAAACATCTCAAGGATGATCAATGGAAACAGGATGCACCTGAGTTCAATTTTGAGTCCCATAGCAAAGGGTCTGAATACTTATGTATGTAAGCTATTTCTGTTTTGTACTTGTAATACATTTTCAAAAATGTCTAAAAACCTGTTTTTCGCATTGTTATTATGGGATATTGTGTGTAGATTGATGAGGGGAAAAAATATTTAATACGTTTTAGAATAAGGCTGTAACGTAACAACATGTGGAAAAAGTCAAGGGGTCTGATAAAAGTGGCCATTTTAGGACCTTTTTACACCTATACATGCCTCCTGTAAAACCTTATGAGCCGCGAACCGTACATGAAAAAGACAACATATTGATGTCATTATATTCCTACACATACGTTCCGAATGCGCAGTATGTCACATCTCATAAAACCATCATGTTGCAGTGTCTTTCAAGTGGCTTATGGAGACAGAATGTACTCTGTGTGTGTTGCCTGCTGGTCCCTTTGAGACTATAGGGTAATTCCAAGCCAGCAGGTGTGATGTTTTGGGGGAGTTATCTCAGATTGTTTTGGCAACTCGTATAGAAATTTCATTGAGAGGAAGGATGTTTGACATGACTTTTTACATTTTTACCTTTTAATCCGTTTAACATTCTCTGTGTCATAAAATGTATCATAACTTCAGAATTAGCAGAGAGCTCACACTGTACATTTGGATGTACTTGTAGAGTATATTGTCCAAACAATATGTCTTCAAATGAACAAAATCGAAAAGGTTCGTTTTGAGATATCCATATTAATATGTTTAATGTTTAATAAATGAATGTGAAAATGTGCATTTCAAAATCTAGACCAACTCCATGTGTTAGATCACACTATAAGGAGTATAATGACACCAATATGTTGTCTGTATCATGCACAGTTCACAGATCATAGGTTTTAACCGAGGCATGTATAGGTCTGAAAAGGGTCTAAAATGGCCACTTTCATCATGATTTCCATTTTTTTTTGTGATATTTGTTTTTTAAGCATGTTAAACATCCTTCCTCTCAGTTATGTAACGACTGTATGTGAGAATTTGCCAGAACAGTCTGAGAAACCCAAAATATTTTCTACACCCCATAGAGTGTGCAAGAATCCATGTTACAGTTTTTCTCAGTCGCTTTGGTGCATTTTTCACATCATCCCTAACATGTGCAAAATAATAAGTGCATTTCTCAGAACAATTTGTACAAACTGCAATATACAATAGATAGGTTTCTAAAGCTAGTCAGTCACTAAAAATCCTTAGTACATCTCTCAAAAGTAAATATTCATGCCAATGATCATGTCAGTGTCATCAGAATGATAAGTCATTGAGTCATTGTTCACGAACAAGGTCGTCAAAATGTTTAGGCAAGTTGTCAATGTAACTGTGTACTTTGACCGTATTTCCTGATGTAAACATAGGCTACAGTTTGGATGACAGTTACTGTATTGAAAATGCACAAGGCTGCACTTCTATGGCATATATCAATTTCAACAGTATTATTTACATATTACTGTATGTGGGTTATTGATTGAAAGAGACTGGACAACCCAAGGGGCACAAAGGAAAAAAAATGAAATTAGAAAGAAACACAGGAAACCACCCCTAAGGCACAACTTTCCCCGCAGCACTTTTGTGCTGTCTCTACACATCCAGACGTTCCTGTCTGTCGGCCCACATATTCTCATCCACATCACACCGGATATTTTCCCTTCCAATGCAATGTGGAAAGAATCTTTTGGAATGCCTTATCCATCCTCTGCAGGCGTCAACTGTGATGTCCTCACATGCTGCATCCATTGCAGCCAGCAGGGTCATCTGTGTATGTGGCTGACGATCGTACACCTTCCACCTCCATGCTGAAAAGAACTCCTCAATTGGGTTAAGGAATGGTGAATAAGGTGGGAGGAATTCTATGAGCATCCTCGGGTGGGTCACAAACCATTGCCTTATGATGTTTGATCAATGGAAACTCACATTATCACAAATGACCACATACTTTGGCAAATCCTCTCTAAACAGACCCCTCTCATCATTAGAGATGAGAGCCCTGTAGAGAGTCTCTAAAAAGTTGAGTAGATGTTGGGTGTTGTATGGCCCTATAAGGGGGATATGGGTGAGGACACCATGCTCCGAAATAGCAGCACACATGGTGATATTTCCTCCCCTTTGGCCTGGAAAATCTGTGACCGATGATATTCCTACCCCGCCTTCTACATATATACCACGTATACAAAGTTTTGAGAGGGTTCACTTGATTCCAACTCCATGTGACCGATGATATTCCTACCCCGCCTTCTACATATATACCACGTATACAAAGTTTTGAGAGGGTTCACTTGATTCCAACTCCATTATACGCTATATCCCAGAACACACAGTTGAATTTGTTTTGGTAAGGAAGAGTGACATAAAATGTACATATATTGCATGTTCCTTCCACAGCAATGGAAATGTGTGCAGTTTATGCTTACTGTACTATGTATCACTATAAAATGTTGCTGTAAAGTAGTTACATAGATATATGTTTTACCTGTACATACTGGTACCGTAGCCCCTTAACTCTGTCCTCATTCCATTGGAATGGTACACGGTACAGCTGTTTCATACTCATCTTGTTTCTATGCAGCACCCTGTCGATGGTTGAAATGCTAACCGTATGGATGTTTTCAAAGACATCGTTGTCTTCTATAATGGTCCTTTGTATTTCCCTGAGTCTCATGGCATTGTTTGCTCGGACCATGGTGCAAATAGCCTCCTCCTGTTGAGGTGTGAAAAGGCGTCCTCTGCCACTGGTTTGAGGTAATCTTGCAGTCAGTCCTATGTGGGGAAAAATGCAGTGATGCATCGCACACTTTCACATAGACAAAAACTATGCGAACACACATTTTACTGTAAAACATACAGGTGGGTGCATGTAAGGTGCAGTATGTATCTGTATAGAGTATATGTCTGTATGCTGTGAAATACAAGTGGACTACTGTAATATGAAGCATTATAGGAAGTATACAGTATGCTGCTTATATACAGTGCACTGTACATTGGTGGACATACCTGTTCTCTCTGAAACGTTTGAACTATTGAGGACACGGTTGATCTCCCAATATTCGGCTGCACCCTTCAACCCGCCTCAGCCATTGTAAGGCCATGATTGACAACATGGTCTACAATAGTGGCTCTTATGTCCTCTTCTGCCTCTTCCTCTGTTTTGCCTTCCACCACGCATCCTTGCTCCTCTTCTTCCTCCTCCTCCTCCTCCTCCTCCTCCTCCTCCTCCTCCTCCTCCTCTTGGCTGTTGACCCTATATGTTTCCTGGTCCATCCATTATTGGAAAATTGCAACTCTGTGTTGTTGTCTGTCTATATATGCGTGCCAATTGATTCTTCATGAGATGCACCTTTGAGCAATTTAGACAACTGGTTGATTGTTGGTTGAGCTAACACTTTACATTCCTTCATGAGTGAGGGTCAATTTCACCTGCACGATTCATCAATTCACATTTTTGTACAAAAGGTCTAATAGAAATGTGTAAAACTATGCTTGACAGTTTATGACAAATAGTTCAACAATTTTGCATGTAATGGCTTATGCAAGGAACTAATGCCTAGATGTTTCGAGGGGTAAGACTATTCAACAGAGAACCATCTACTATATTTTGATCAACATGACATGAGCAATTGATAATGTGGAAAAAAGCAGACACTTGTACATTATCAATTGCAATTTATTCAAAGGAATAAGAAAGTGCTTTAATGATGTGCACAAGTGACTAGATGATTTGGAATTTGTACAAGTAGTATCAAGAATTGCACTTTTGATCTAAGAAATGCACCAAAGCGACTGAGAAAAACTGTAAGCAATCCATATAGTTTTTTTCTTGGATATATGTAAGTACATGTTTAATATGCAAACCTAAATAATTCCAGGGTGTAGAATTAGAATTAAGACCTGCAGTTGACTTACAGTAGTCATTACTGGGAGTTGCAGTACCTCCTATAGTACTGTATCTCGATGACTGGTAGTAGTCAGAGGGATGAACCCAGTAAAAGGACTTCACTCTCCACTGTCCTGGCTCTCAGAATGGACTTTGATTAATGTCCACTGGCCACCCACACAGTGCCCGAGGGAGACAGACTCAAAGAGACTGGGTCATTGGTGTCACATTAAAGTGCTGTATATGCTGTGCATGGAGTTTGGATGCTCTTTTTTATTGTGTGTGTGTGTGTGTGCGTATGTGTGTGTTTGTGTTTGTGGACGGCAGAACAGTATATGCGTGTTTGTGCACGTGAGAGGGTGATGTGTGTATTTTTTTTCTGTTTGAACACACATACAGTTGTTCTGTGCATCAGTGGTCGAGCTTGTTGTATTTGTGAGTGTGTGTACTGTATGCTTACCAAAGATGCCTGTGTATCTCAGATAGGTACTATTGCATTTGTACACAACACTGACACATTGCTCACTGGAGGCTAAACGCTACACACTATAAACCACTTTCAAGCTGCCCTCTACAACACAGCTCATGGAAACTACCATGTGTGAAGAGAAAACTCTTTTGCTATTGATTTGTGTGCTACAGTCAAGTTTTGCATCGTATGCTAGGCTACTCTGGCTCCCTTCTAAAAGCAGCCAACCACAGAATCTATTAGGTTGCTGGTCAAGGTCAGGGCAGTAAGTTCCAACACTCAAGAGACTATGGGCTGTTGCAAAGAACATTTTCTCTAGGGTCAACTTTGTCATAAACAAACGTAACCAATCAATAGAATATGGGCACAAAAATAGGAAAAGGACAACAAGAGACAGACAACAATCCTGAATGGGTCATGAAGGACAAAAAGGATGACAGCTATGAACAATGTGTGGAGCTTTGCACTGGAGAGAGAAAACAATGTACCGTCTACCTTCGGAGGGGATTTAGGGCGAGTTAATGAAGTTGCTTTCCACTTCATTATTCAACTTAATTATTGAAGAGGAGCAGATTTGGCTTCACATTTGAACTTATGCTTGGTTATGTTGGATTGCTGTTGAATTTGTCATTGTATTGTGGTGTAGGTGTAGGTGGTGGGTAGATTTGATGGAAAATATTGAAAACATTTAGCTATAACTGCATCCTACGCTCCCTAGCCCTCTATAGTCCTATATAGTCCTCTAGTCAGATGGAGGCCTATTGTACTGTATGTAAATGGCCGTGCTCCAGTGATCACACAGGCCATGGGTAGGCAGAGCTCTGCCAGCCCCTTCAGGGTAAACTATGATTCAATAAAGGTTTTGCTGTGTCCAGACTTCTCACATCTCTAGCAGCAGCCTGCTGAATACCAATCCCTTGTTGTATTCAGATACTGGTGACTATGAAGGAGGAGACAGACAGACAGACAGACAGACAAGACAGAGAGACAGACAAGACAGACAGACAGACAGACAGACAGACAGACAGACAGACAGACAGACAGACAGACAGACAGACAGACAGACAGACAGACAGACAGACAGACAGACAGACAGACAAGACAAGACAAGACAAGACAAGACAAGACAAGACAAGACAAGACAAGACAAGACAAGACAAGACAAGACAAGACAAGACAAGACAAGACAAGACAAGACAAGACAAGACAAGACAAGACAAGACAAGACAAGACAAGACAGACAGACAGACAGACAGACAGACAGACAGACAGACAGACAGACAGACAGACAGACAGACAGACAGACAGACAGACAGACAGGGCACTGAGATGTCTGCTCCTGGTGATCCAGGAGTCCTGGAGGAGAGCCAGCAGCCAACAACATGATTAAGGTGCCTGGCCTTGTTAGCAGAAGAAAGGCAGGGCTGCCATACACTGTGTCATTAGTTCAAATCAGTGTGCACTGCTCCGTGTTTGCTTCGGAAAATGCAGAACGAAACATAATCTTATTAATGAAGGCATATAAATTGCATTTGGGGTGCCTCTAGTTTTTCTGTCAGGTGTCAAGTTATGAATTTCTAATGAGAGCTTAAAGAAATATCACTGGAGCATTCCAAATGGAGCCAAGTTGGTTTGTTTGTGTTTTTTCCTCCCTTCATCAAAGTGTGTGATAAATTACAGGTAGGCCAGTAAGGAACCAGGAAGTGCTCAGACAATAATGAGATTATTTACTCTTGCTCGTTACACATTCCCCATATCACTCCGAATCCAGACCCATTGTACGGTTTAGGAAGTGTCTCGTTTTTTTTTGTGCGCAAGTGTGTTCCCAGATGATAGTAGCAGGGGATTTACATTTTTAAAGGTAGTTCTTGGCAGATCATCCACATTCTCACGCAGCCGAGGCTCCGCTTGGAATAGAAATAAAGGGGACATTTGGAAGCATATTCAGTGCAACATATGTGTATTTTCAGACGTTGAATGGTTGATCATGGCATTCGTGCAAAACTTCCAACATTGTTGTCTGATTATCTGAATCCTGGACGTAAAGTGGTGACCTCAAGTGTCTTTGTCGGTGAGATGGGAATAATAACAGCGCTGGCAGATTTCTTCAAGGACAAGAGGACACAATGGTTAGCATGAATTGCCATCTTCAACCGAGATGATATTGATCAAACTGTTATTTGTGAAATGGCAGTTTACATCACATATGCATTGTTGTTGAATTGCAATGAGAGGAGTTTGTGGACCTTCACAAATGTTGAAGAGTCAAAGCACGGAGCATGACTAACTTGAAGGCTTGAGAACTAACACCCAGATGCAGGCGGAGCCGCAAGCAAACAGACAATCCCAGCTGCTTCGGAGTTATGACTAATCATAGGAGAGAGGGCAGGTTCACTGATTTCACAGCTTCTCATAACAACCTACCTTGTGCAACATACTGTAACAGCTTTAGAGTCAGGCTCCCAACACTGGGACCACTAGGCTAATTGTAGCATCTAACAATATTGCTGTACTTCCATTTATACTGAACAAAAATATAAACGCAACATGTAAAGTATTGGTCCCATGTTTCATTAGCTGAAGTAAAATATCCCAGAAATGTTCTATCTGCACAAAAAGCTTATTTCTCTCAATTTTGCGTCCGAAATGTGCTTACATACCTGTTAGTGAGCATTTCTCTTTTGCCAAAATAATCCATCCACCTGACAGGTGTGGCACATCAAGAAGCTGATTAAAAAATAGCATGAGCATTGTGAGGTACAATAAAAGGCCACACTAAAATAGTCTGTTTTGTCACACAACACAATGCCACAGATGTTTTGAGGGAGTGTGCAATTGGCATGCTGACTGCAGGAATGTCTAACAGGCCTGGCTCCTATGGCCTTCCAGACCCACCCATGGCTGTGCCCCTGCCCAGTCATGTGACATCCATACATTAGGGCCTAATGGATTGAATTCAATTAACTGATTTCCTTATATAGATTGTTAGTCCGTAAAATTGTTGAAATTGAAATGTTGCATTTATATTTTTGTACAGTATAGAAGGAAATGTGTTGTTGGGCTGTTTATTGATATTTACCCATTTATATTATTTAGACAGAAATGTTCCTCTCAGTCTGCTGATGTTGTTTATTGATTAATATGCAACTCCAATCCTCTGGTGCACAATGCCAGAAGTAGGGTCACGACATCACCCACCTTGTAACAAAGGTCAGATAAGTCAGAAGTGTTCCAGTCCTCCTGGGTGTTTGAAAGAGAAATAGAGAGAGCGAGATTGAGAGAGACAGAGGATTCTTAGGAGCTCTGAGACAGGAGGAGTTTAAAGTAATGTTAGCACATACTGTAGCGCTCAGCTTAAATCAGATTACCTCGATACAGGATGGGACAGTTAAAAAACACTCCTCTTCTGAGGAACTCACGGATCTCTGGCTCTCACTTCAAAGAGCCTCATTATGCTACAGATCCTCTGTCACTGCCTTTACAGGAAGTGGGTATTTCTTGCATTAATCTGAGAAAATCAGTCATTAGCGGTTGCCAGCGTTTGATATCCTTCACTGAAGTTTTTGGGGTATTTGAAACCAGTCCAGCACGATATGAATGGATTATAACTCCCTGCCAGTTTTGTGACAAGCCATAGTCCTTCATACAGTACCATAATTCTGAATTCACGACACATCATATATGTAAATAGAGCTGCCAGAAAATGTGTGGCGAGACAGCATTGGTCCCAGCTTTCTCCACACCACTTTCAAAGCAGCAGCACCAAACGCGTTTACCAGACATATTGATTAGTTCACATCATAGAAAAACTAAGAAAACATGTCTTGCAATGGAATAGAAAGCAGGCATTTCTTATTGGACAAGTTGACATAGTACCTCCCCCAATTTGATTTCCCCCCCCCATTTTGTCTAGTGAATACAACCCTGTCCCTGTGATTTGACGTGGTAACCCCCCACGCTTGCTGCGAGAGATGGAATCACTTGTCAGTTACAGTGGTTTCCTAGTTACAGTCTACAGAGCCTCATCAACCAAGCCTCTCAACAATTATGTTTGGTTGCACCAGAACCTCGTTGTTTGACTCTACAATCTGCACTTGGTTTCTTTCTTTCTTCGCTCACGCTCCTCTCCTGCCTGTCTGGTTGCCTGCCTCGTGAGAGAGCGAGCACACATTTTCATGGAAGGTATATGTTAATAAAAGCAGTTATCCACTACAACTAACTATAATGATCAAATCTATAGCTATCTATCAAAACTACTAACGTTAATTTTAATAGCCTAGCTAGATAGCTTTAGCTAGCTAGGTTGATGCAACCATGCAGCCAGCAGCTAACGTTAATCATTTAGACTCACAGAATAAATGTGTTTGGCACAAGCATAAAGAAGATGACATTATCTGTTGCTGCTACCCAGTGCCAAGGAATACTGATGTTTGGTTAGGTTAGTAAGCCAGTTTGTTAGTCCAGTAATGTTGGCATATCATTTCATTTCCACTGCTGCTGATTAGTCACAAATGTTTGTGGTACATATTACACTGTCTTAAAAGTAAAAAAACCTACACATGCCACCACAGTGCAGTACACACAGACAATATGAACATTGTCCAACCATAGCAGATGGATAGCAGATAGCAGATGTCTCACAAATACAGAGACAGGCAGCCATCATTGCTTCAGTCTTTTTTGACGAGCTAGTGCATAGTGACACCTACTGATACGAGCTGGTAATGCAGGTTTGGTTAGAATATAGTGCAATAGAATGAGTGACATTCAATAACATCTACTTCATGGAAAGGGGGATGTTCCTTTCAATGAAAATGTTGAAAGTAGTTGATTTAATGATTGAATATATCGATTTGAAAGGCAAATCTGTTCCTACGGTGAGTGCCAGGGAACCAACCTCTGGTAGGCCAGATGGAGACCAGGATAACGGTTAGCGGTTTTATGACTTACAAATAAAAACATTGTTACAAAGTCTACTGTGTATGTTGTTAGATTTAACCCTGCCTTGTTACATATTTGACTGTGTATAGTGTTATAGGTAACCCTGCCTTACAGGATTAATAATTGCAGAAGAGCATTAATCAGATGATCAAATAATGGATTTTATGACATGACAAGTCCACTGCTTAACACTGAGTGTGTATAGAGTGAAATTATTTCTGAAATACATTGTAACCATTCTTTGCGGTACGCTCAGCCCTGCTATAGTAGTTCACTAAACTACAGAGTATGTTGTCCATTGAAGTTGTTGTCTCTGGCTCTTAATATCAGATTGAGAGTGAATAATAAGAAGGTTTGTGGTAGTTTGAAGGGGTTTGATCAACATAAGGCCAGGAGTGTTTCGAATTCACATGACCCGACTAGAAAAACCCCAGCCCTAAAGTTATAGCACAGATGAAAAGGGAAGCTATCTATAATAATAATATTTTGTTATAGCCTACGAATAGGACCAAGAGTTTTACCTAATCAGGGTCATGAGATCAGAAAAAACTCAAGGCCCCAGAAAAGACACGTACACAATTTGGCACACCACATCTGAATCTGTGGTGCCACCTCTGTCTGTAAAAGTCAGAGTTGATATTGTCCAATCTCAAATCCTCCAGGCAGATGTAGCTGCATTCTGTCTCTACTTGAAATACAGTAATTGCATAGGATATGAAGTTTGCCATGGGGTTGCATGTGTAAGACAATGTTGTTGTTCAATCATTAACATAATGGCCCTATTAGAATTCAATCTTCCGAACACGGTCAGTACAGTGGACCAATGTTCCCCTCTGCTAAACCATGAGAGGGAATGGTCAAAGCACCATTGAACAAGGAATAGGTGCACCATTAATATTCAAAAACAGGTTTTATCCCAAAGAAGGCGACAAAAAAACAGAAGAAAAGTCGTTGTCAAGGACAAAGAGATTGGTTTCCATACAGAGGCGAAGTGTATTAGATTACCCAGTGAGAAGTCTCACCCTGACATCTGAAATGAGGCCCGAACTGTTGAAATCCATATTTCGCTGGAGGGACCTCCACGGCTCCCCGAATCCCACTTTAATCCCACTTCATTATTTGTTGTCAGAGAGGGGCATTGAGATGAAGCCAGGGGAAGAGGGATGCCAGAGCGGGCATAGGGCGATGCACAGGAGGTGCACCTCAGAATGCACTCAAAAGATAATAGGGGGGCTGAGGGAGCAGGACTCCATACAGAGAAATGAATAAATCCTAATACCTTTCCGTTGTGTTGGCTCTATAAACTCTGAGGAGGTGGAGAAGAAGTATGCCAGTAAACAGTATTTTTTTCAGGCTTCATATTGTGGATTAATACTCCTTAGTCTAGGGCCAATGAATGTGACTGTACTGTATGTATTTGGATGTGTTTGTATAGAGTGAAGCGGACAGAGCATGAGTATGTGTGTTTGTAGAAAAAGAGGTTAGACATGATAGACAAGAGCACATTAGACAAGACAAGAGCACATTCTCTTTCTAGGAGTGGAAAAACGGCAGAAAATTACAACTTTGTGGGGTGAGGTGGAGTGATGCTTCTCCCACTGATATGAAACTGGCCGATTGGACGTGTACCATAGGAGGGGTGATGGATGCATCCATGTCTGTTTGAACAGTAGGTGCTCTGACGTAATGGAAACTGACACCACACGGAGGGGTCCTAGGAAGGGTCAGGATGGTCTCCTTAATTCTCCCACTGCAGGTAAAAATAATCTGGGTCCAGCTGAGTCCCAATCTGAAACGAACAGTCGAGAGGCATGAATGGACATGCAGGGAGAGGAGGGCCCAGGGAACTGTGGTGGATGAGGGACCAGGCAGCCTACATAACCACTGGAGCTGTTGGTGAGTCCAGGCAGCCCCCTGATAAAAATGCGTTGAGTTTGGCCCTCTTACGGGATGAACGCTCCCACCCAGTGAACGGAATAGGAGCTGAGACAGACAGCCGCGGGAGGGGCTTTAAAAAGGGAGCCTCCTTTAAAGCAGACCTGCTACTATTGCTGATGAATGAATGTCTTCCCACCTCAATGTATTGGCTTAGAAGGTGTAAATGGCACTGATCCCGTTGCTTATTTATTCCCACTCTGACAGTAATTGACAGCACTGCTCGTTGGCTATGTGTTATAAACCAGGACCTGAATCATTTATGCATAGTACGAGCAGTTTGAACGGTCCTACCAGTTTCTACCGGCTCTCCGAATGGAACTGGGAGCCCCTTTACTGACTATTAGTGCAATACAGACAATGACGGCCAAGAAGAGAAAAATAACAGCAGAATGTGAAGTTCGCTCCATTTTGAACCATTTGTCTATGATACTGTAGGAAGGAATGTCCCTACCAGCTCTTCCATGCTTTATGTTATTAACGGCTGATTCACGCACACGCACACACACACACACACACACACGCACGCACGCACGCACGCACGCACGCACGCACGCACACACACACACACACACACACACACACACACACACACACACACATGCAGACACACACACAAAAAAAATGTAACTCACACTACACATTGGGACATTTTTACAAGCTTGATTTACACCATTACAGTGTCACTGGAGAGAGGGGTAATGATCATGAATCAGGTTTGGGATTTGTCGTTGTTATTGTCAGTGATGTAGTTAAAGACTGAAGAATGAAAAGGCTTTTGAATACAGAACAAGATCCCTCTAAGGTTTGGGGGAGTTTTTTTCCCAACATGTGCATAATGCCATCTAAGCATGGCAGGAGAAGACACAAAGAGAAAATTGACAGATATCTCTTTAGCTCCATTGTGCAAGGTTTTTCCCATACAAACATTCATGTTGTTTGTCGGATGAAAAGGACTGGATTTCACAAATAAAACATTGTTTCCTGTAAGCGTTTCATCCCCATAATAACATATCAGAGAGAGGTGTGGAGGAATGAACTTGAATGAGCTTTTACAAATGATCCGATTTCAGATGTTTTTGAATGGTTTAACCACACACCAACATACAGTTTAGATGATTGATAGCCATACACGCTGCTGCAACTCTGTTTATCATATATCCTGATGCGTAGTCACCTTATCCCTATACATATCTACAATGCATTGCAAAAGTATTCACCCCCTTTGCATTTTTCAGATTTTGTTGCATTACAACCTAGAATTTAAATGGATTCTTATTTGGATTTCATGTAATGGACATACACAAAAATAGTCCAAATTGGTTAAGTGAAATGAAAAAAATAACGTATTAAAAAAATTCTAAAGAATACAAACCGGAAAATGGGTTCGTGTCTATGTATTCAACCCCTCTGCTATGAAGGCCCTAAATATGATCTGGTGTAACCAATTACCTTCAGAAGTCAAGTAATTAGTTAAATAAAGTCCACCTGTGTGCAAGTGTCACATGATCTGTCACATGATCTTAGTATATATACACCTGTTCTGGGCCCCAAAGTCTGCAACACCACTAAGCAAGGGGCACCACCAAGCAAGCAGCGCCATGAAGATCAAGGAGCTGTCCAAACAAGTCAGTGACAAAGTTGGGAGAAGCACAGATCAGGGTTGGGTTATAAAAAAGATCTGAAACTTTGAACATCCCACAGAGCACCATTAAATCCATTATTAAAAAATGGAAAGAATATGGCACCACAACAAACCTGCCAAGAGAGGGCAGCCCACCAAAACTCACAGACCAGGCAAGGAGGGCATTAATCAGAGAGGCAACAAAGAGACCAAAGATAACCCTGAAGGAGCTGCATAGATTGGAGTATCTGTCCATAGGACCTCTTTAAGCCGCACACTCCACAGAGCTGGGCTTTACGTAAGAGTGGCCAGAAAAAATCCATGGCTTAATGAAAAAAATAAGCAAACACATTTGGTGTTCGCTAAAAGGCATGTGGGAACCTCCCCAAACAAATGGATGAAGGTACTCTGGTTAGATGAGACTAAAATGTTGCTTTTTGGTCGTCAAGGAAAATGTTATGTCTGGCGCAAACCCAACACCTCACATCACCCCGAGAACAGCATCCCCACAGTGAAGCATGGTGATGGCTGCATCATGCTGTGGGTATGTTTTTCATCGGCAGGGACAGGGAAACTTGGTCAGAATTGAAGGAATTATGGATGGAGCTAAATACAAGGAAATTCTTGAGTTTCAGTCTTCAAGAGATTTGAGACTGGGATGGAGGTTTGCCTTCCAACAGGACAATGACTCTAAGCATACAGATAAAGCAACACTTGAGTGGTTTAAGGGGAAACATTTCAATAAGTATCTGTGGTATGACTTAAAGATTGCTGTATACCAGAGGAACCCATCCTATTTAAAGGAGCTAGAGCAGTTTTGCCTTGAAGAATTGGCAAAAATCCCAGTGGCTAGATGTGCCAAGCTCATAGTAACCTACCCTAAGAGACTTGCAACTGTAATTGCTGCAAAAGGTGGCTCTACAAAGTATTGTTTTTGGAGGCGGGGTGAATAGTTATGCACGCTCAAGTTTTCTTTTTTTTTGTGTGTCATATTTCTTGTTTGTTTCACAATTAAAAAATATTTTGCATATTCAAAGTGGTCGGCATGTTGTGTAAATGAAATTATACAAACCCCCACAAATCTATTTTAATTCCAGGTTATAAGGCAACAAAATATGAAAAATGCCAAGTGGGTGAATACTTTCGCAAGCCACTGTACCTCTAATGATCCAGTATCCCTGCACATTGTATATATGGTACTGGAACTGACTGTCACGTCCTGACCTTAGTTCCTTTTTTATGTCCCTATTTTAGTTTGGTCAGGGCGTGAGTTGGGGTGGGCATTCTATGTTTTTGTTCTATGTGTTATAGTTCTATGTGTTTGGCCTGGTGTGGTTCCCAATCAGAGGCAGCTGTCAATCGTTGTCTCTGATTGAGAACCATACTTAGGCAGCCTGTTTCCCACTAAGGTTAGTGGGTAGATGTTTTCTGTTTTGTGTATTGCACCTTGCAGAACTGTTCGTTAGTCGGTTTGTTGTTCAAGTATTCATATTGATTAAAAGGTACTATGAATACCACGCTGCAACTTGGTCTTCTCCTTCTCCCGACAGCGGCCGTTACACTGACCCTGTATATAGTATGCTTACTTACTTTAGCATGTTCTTCTTATTTTTATATCTCATGTATTTTTGTTCTACATTGTTATTTTTGCTATTGCATTGTTATTTATCACTGCATTATTGGGATTAGAACTTGAAACTTAAGATGAACAACCTTGTAGCCTAATGTAGATCAACAGCACTTCAAACTGCAATTCTTTCTGTATGTGGTTTAGAGCCTCTCAAGGACTTCTTTGCATTTACAAAGCCTCTGCTGTACAAGAAGTCCATGTTGATCAGCCATTTGAGTCAGATGTGGTAGTGCGTGGGTAACCATAGTAGTGAATGTATTGAGCATATCAACACGACTACCATCACCTTTGAAAGGGCACTTTGCTGCATTCTATTCCATTCATGCATGCTGCTTTTACCAAAACATAAATCGTTTTTCAGGCAAAAATGTGTTATTTCCATTTGCCACGTCTTGGATACGGAATGTTATGCTTTTTCTCAATTCTAAGAAATGTACTATAAGAGGGTCTGTAGATATTTTTTGCACATTAGCAACTATTTCTTTCTTATTTTGATGGGCTGCACACTCCGAATGACTCGCACTGGTCCATCATAGTAGGGCTGTTGTTTGTTGGTCATTGTGTAATCTTAACACCACGTTCCTGTATCTATCATGGCATCCTTTTTATTTGATTCTACATATATATACAGTACCAGTCAAATATTTGGACACACCTACTCATTCCAGAGTTTTTCTTTATTTTTACTATTTTCTACATTGTAGAATAATAGTGAAGACATAAAAATGATGAAATAACACATATGGAATCATGTAGTAACCCAAAAAGTGTTAAACAAATCTAAATATATTTCTTTAAAGTAGCCACCCTTTGCCTTGATGACAGCTTTACACACTCTTGTCACTCTGGCAGAGCTCCAGAGTTCCTCTGTGGAGATGGAAGAACCTTCCAGAAGGACAACCATCTCTGCAGCACTCCACCAATTAGGCTTTTATGGTAGACTGGCCAGACAGAAGCCACTCCTCAGTAAAAGGCATGTGACAAGCCCACTTGGAGTTTGCCAAAAGGCACCAAGATTCTCTGGTCTGATGAAACCAAGATTGAACTCTTTGGCCTGAATGCCAAGTGTCACATCTGGAGGATATCTGGCACCATCCCTACGGTGAAGCATGGTGGTGGCAGCATCATTCTGTGGGGATGTTTTTCAGTGGCAGGGACTGAGAAACTAGTCAGGATCGAGGGAAAGATGAATTGAGCAAAGTACAGAGAGGTCTTGATGAAAACCTACTCCAGAGCACACAGCCAAGACAATGCAGGAGTGGCTTCGGGTCCACTCTCTGAATGTCCTTGAGTGACACAGCCGGAGCCCGGACTTGAACCAGATCCAATATCTCTGGAGAGCTGAAAATAGCTGTGCAGCTACACTCCCCATCCAACCTGACAGAGCTTGAAAGGATATGCAGAGAAGAATAGGATAAACTCCCCAAGTACAGGTGTGCCAAGCTTGTAGTGTCATACCCAAGAATAATCAATGCTGTAATCACTGCCAATGGTGCTTCAACAAAGTACCGAATAAAGGTTCTGAATACTTATGTAAATGTTGTATTTCAGTTTATCATTTGTTTTAAATACATTTTGCTAGATTTTCTAAAAGCCTGTTTATCTTTGTCATTTTAGCTTTGTGATCAGATTGATGAGGAAAAAAAACAATTGAATACATTTCAGAATAAGGCTATAACGTAACAAAATGTGGGGTCTGAGTACTTTCCAAATGCGCTGTATATAAAGACAATTATATATATTTTTCATTCTTCCTCTATGTTCTTTAAAAGTATTTTTTTCCTCTTCAATATCCTTCTAAAGCAATTTAGGGGTAAATGAAACCTTTGTCCTGGAACATGATGGGAAAAAACTAAACAAATCATATGCTTTACTAGAAGCTGCAGTTGGCTTGCCCTTTTCTACTCCGCACATCTGGGTCTTGCGGCTTGTGCTCACGGCTCAATGATCAGGCAGGCTAGGCTAGTGCTCGGCCACAGACAGATAGACAGAGAGCTTCTTCCTTGTATCTGAACATACAAATGCACAAACGTCCCACAACTGCCTTATGTAACATTTTGTAAAATATGTCATGTGAAATATGTCACTTTTTTGTTTGAGTGTCATAATCGTTCAGGCATCCTGCACCTTCATCACCGGCGCAAATCCGTTGTTGACAGGTGGCGCAGCGCAGAGCAGAGATGGCTGGTGGGAATGACTTTATCTCGTTGTTGCGCATACCGTGGCTCTCACCCTGAGAATTAGGCCAGCCACACATCATATGTAAATAGGGCAGAAAGACACGTCCTCTGACTCGCAGATACATCGGAATTCTAATCCCGTTCACCGTGGGATTTTAGCTTTTGCATTATTTAGTGGAGGAAGGCCATTAAACGAGGCTCTGTTGAGGTTTAACTGCTGACACGACATAGCCTGTCATTTGTGACCATCAAATACGACAGTCTAAGTGGAAAAAGTCATGAGAACATTGAGATGTAAGGCTATATGTGAATGTTTTGTTAAGAAGAGGGGAAATTAAATAGAATTGTCACACTAACGTTCTGAAATGACTTCTGGTGAATTGTCATCACATTGGATTTCCAGGAATAGAGGTCTTTTATAAGTACAAACTCCTTTTCTTTTATATTGACCTCATAAGCCAGACACCTTTTAAATATACCTGCACACATACAGAATAGTCCTTTGATTAAGAAAAGTTTGACAATACATTGTAGTATTTCTATAAGCCTCTGACGGTTTAGAACCATTTCTTTTCCTTTTTCAATTTGGCATTATGTCTACAAATGGTGACCTTAAATGCCCAGTGCAGTCAAAAATGTGATTTCCCTGTGGTTTATTCCATACTATGAGGTTGGGAATAATACTGTGAAATTATGAAAATTATGATAATGCCATTTTAGTGTTAGAGCTGTTTGAAAAGACCACCTTAAATTTCAGCTTGTTTTGTTGGTAGTGAATTTTGGCCTGCCTGGTGACGTCAGTAGTAAGAGTTCCAAACCTCTCTGCCAATAACAGTTCGTTTTCAGTTTTCCCCACCCTACACAGACCACTCCCAGACAGTCCTAGCTACATTTTTACTTGAGAAATTGCTATCTTACTAAGAAGCTTTTCTTGTCTATTTTTGACAATTTTATTTGAAAACAATCACAGTAAACAACTTAATTGTTAACGAGAAATTATTTGATATTGGAACTTTAAAAGTCTGAGATCATGGGTCATATTATAAAAAATACCCGGAACTTTAGCTTTGCATTCTAGTCTCTATAGTCTCCTATATTTAGAGAGAATTGTTCATTTCCGATTAGTGAAGATCTTGACAGAATATTTAAGCAATTATACCTGAGAGGCCATGTGTTATGGCATTTTTATCATGGCTGTAATGTGGCATAGACCGCCACAGCCATGATAAAAATGTAATAACACATGGACTCAAGTGTATTATTGCTTTTATCCAATGGATTACCAGCATTAAAAATCGAGATTATTTTCCAAACCATATATTTTTCAACAGAACTTGATGCTATATTCACTAACACTGGTTGTCAAGTGGCATTTTAGGCGTTCTCTGGCGGTTATTATTTTCGATTTAACTGCCATTTAAAGCGAAACTACCCAAGCGCTGGCTGATAGTTCCTGAACCTTGGTTTTCAGGGACACAGTCTGTCAGGTATGCGTAAGTGGCTGCAAGGAAGTCAGGCGCAGGAGAGCAGGTATTTGATAGCACAAGGAGCCTTTTATTCAGGCGAACCAAAAGCACACGGCACAATGAATACGAAATACAAAACGGGTATACATAACCCAGCGCAACCAGACTAACGTGCGCATATGTCAAAACAGATAAACAATACCACACAAAGACATGGGGGAATCAGAGGGTTAAATACACAACACATAATGAGGGACAATGAGAACCGGGTGTGTGGAAAAACGAGACAAAAAAAATGGAAAATAAAAAATGGCTAGGCGATGGCTAGAAGGCCGGTAACGTTGACCGCCGAACACCGCCCAAACAAGGAGAGGCATCGACTTCGGCCGAAATCGTGACACAGTCCATGGATCTGAAAGCAGCACTGAAACATTGTAGCAAAGACACTGATACAGCAGATCAGAATAGAAACCACAATGACACATTTTTTCGGATGGTCACAGCATCGACAGCTATTTATTTATAATACTGAATTGCATATTTCTACGGGGCAGAGCTCGTTCCCCATAGGTTCTCTTTTGAAACAGTTGCCAGATAGATGTTTATCCCCTTTTCTGACAGCCATTCCAGAAGCCATTCCATAAAGCACTTCACTGCCCAGTCGGTTTGTCTTGATGTAGCTAGCTTCTTAATTTATCTCCTTTTCTATGTCATCTATATCAGCGCTAACATGAATGATTTCTGCATGTCTAATGTTAGGCTCAGGTTGCAGGTCCACTTGCTCTTCTTCTTGTTTCATTTCTTGAATATCTTTCTCCTCCTCTTCTTGTTGGCACCATTAATGAACACGTTTGTGGATCAAACAAATCAAAAGCAGCTTTAAAATCATCGATGACGAGTTACAGGCGCATGGGCAGGAGAGGCTCTAACAATGGAAATTCCAAACCACCCGTTGTATAATTAAGCAATAATACATGAGAGGTCATGTGTTATGACCTTTTCTCATGTCTGTGATGTGGTCATAGCCACGAGGCGAAGCTGCTTTTATGAAATGGGTTACCAGCATTAAAAATCAAGATTATTTCCCAATAAGGCCCGAGGAGGTGTGGTATATGGCCAATATACCACTTCTTATGCTCAACGCAACGCAGCCCGTAGCGCTGGTATACTGGCCATATATCACAATTCCCAGAGGTGCCTTATTGCTGTTATAAACTGGTTACCTACGTAATTAGAGCAGTAAATTGTTTTTGTCATACCCATGGTATATGGTCTGAATTACCACGGCTGTCAGCCAATCAGCATTCAGGACTCGACCCTCCATGTTTATAATTAGATTTTCATCATGGCAAGCTAGGACTGATGGTTTGGTTTGCGAAACTAGCAAGTCTGTTTGTTTGGTTACCACGGTAACTACTGTAGCTATCTAGTAAACTTGCTAGCTACTTCAGTTGATGTTGAACACAGTCCTACCGGCAAATTAACACATTTCCAGTGGCAAACGTGTTCAGTTATAGCCATGTTATAAAAGCGATAATCAACGCAGGGCTCTATGCGTTCTCTGAGAAATAAGCGCAAAGCTCCTCGTTGATTATCCCTTACATATTTCATCCACACAGATGCCACCTTGCATACTGTAATAATGTATTGGCCACGAACAGCCTCATCTTGTGCATGCTGGTTCTCTATGCTACAATAATGCAAACATAGATGTCAGCATGATTTAGTCAGCATGATTTAAGAGCAGATTATATACTCTTATCATTGGTATTTGGAAATTGGTGCTCAGATAATTCTCCTAAAAGGAGCTGCAATATGTTTATTTAAAGTGGAGGAATATTCATGTTCATGTATGAGCGCAGCATTCTTAATCGTTAATGTAGTCCATGTGTAAAATACCTTGTGGAGTTACAGTGACATAATAAATAATGCAGGGATGATGAATGAAATTGTCTGGCCCAAGCTATGCAAGTAAGATAAACACACAGCATATGTGTAATGGCACCGCTGTTGCCACAATGTGCTTTGTAAAGTCCATTCCCCTGACAGAACATATGTATCAGTGAGACACGCAAGCACGGATACACACACACACACACACACACACACACACACACACACACACACACACACACACACACACACACACACACACACACACACACACACACACACACACACACACACACACACACACACACACACACACACACACACACACACACACACACACACACACACACACACTACCTGAATTCACGATGATCCGGCTCAGTTTAATACGCCAGTATTCTACAATATTGTGTTTCTCACCTTGGTTTATGACCTGTATCTGCAGTAGATGAGGGCGGTGTACGTAATCAACAAACGTGTCTCTTTCAGGTCTTTAGTGAAGGTCGGCCGAGGTAGGAAGGGAGTCCATATTAATTACCTTCAGAATGGAGGGTATTCAGCTCTTCAATCTTCTTTTTCAGATTTAATCAGGCTCTGGAAGGACTGGCTGAGATTTACTAAGAACGAGCAGGAAGGAGAGAGGAGGAGGGAGAGAGGAGGAAGGAGAGAGGAGGAGGGAGAGTAGGAGGGGGAATGTTGAAAAAGAAGGCTTTCTCTGAGAATCACTATGAGGCCGTTTTTACATTCATTATGGCTTTTTAATTTCTATAAGTAATTGTGTCTTTTCACAGTGGGCTTTATTTTACAGTGCAGCTCACACGGCCTATGGTTACAGCCCATAGAGCTGCTTGTCGGCTGCTGTATTGCTCCACCGTGGCTGCCAATGCGAGCATAGCAGGCTCTCCCTGAACTGTAATGGAATGATGAATTAACGATCACACATTCAGTACTGGCACACGAATGCCAGCATTAGCGGACAGGCACGCACGCGCACGCACGCACGCACGCACGCACGCACACACACACACACACACACACACACACACACACACACACACACACACAGCTGTGTCCTTCAGAGACAGCTGTTCCATCACAGGTCTCCATTCTCTTATGCAGTGGTTACAGGAAAAGCCACTCTATCTGCTAGTCATGCACTTTTTCCCCACACTCTACACCATAGCCCTGGACCACTCTGCATAATGGTGTGCTTGGCCCTCGCTTATCGATTTTTCCACTGTTTTCACCTGACTCCTGGATTAGGGTTCATTCTCTGATCCAGCAGCATTCTCAGCATTTAAAGGCCATGGCGTATCCACGGCGATGGCAGACAGCAGTCTGTTCTTCATAAAGGTGTGACAATTCAGGACCCCCTTTTCTTCACCCACCTCTCTCTCCATTTCCACACCCTTGAATCCTGAGGTGTGATATTTCTTTGTCAACAGTCACCCCTCATTTTCAAATTATTACAGTGCAATGTGACACTTCTGGGTCAATGAATACTGGAGATATTGATTTAAAAAATACACTCTGCTTGACTTTTGTGTTATATGTGTATATGAACACTATATATAGTAGTCAAATATCCCTCAAGTAGAGTTATTATATGAGGCCCCCCTCTTTATATGAACTACTACCTCCAGGCAATAAAAAACGTATTGGGTGCTGGAAGAGAGGTGAGACCTAATGGGGAAAAAAACACAATTTCATATTATTCTCCCGCAGTATCTGAAGGATGAACTTTTTTTGAGCAGTCAGTGGTACTTGTGACGTAATTCGTAATGTGGTGTTAATTCTCCATTATGAAGGAATCAAACAAGATGAAGCTACATTGCCGACATAGATACCTGTAAGTGATACAACAGTGTGTTGGTAAAAGCTTTTTACAGTTTTGAGAGACGTCACATTCTTCCCATGCCACAACCACTTACATCAATGAAGAACTTGACATCTAATAAAAAAAGACAGACTTCCCTTTACATTTGAAATGATGAAGAGTGGAATATGTAAGGTATCTATCACATTTCACAACACATACTGGAATTTTTGCCTAAAAGGCACTATTTGACCAGGGCAAAAATCAATTTAGGTCCATTTCACACTTTCAGGTTTTTCTATCTCTCTGGTGTTATTTTATTCACTCAGTTTAAACAGATTATGCTGCTTGGAGGAACTCAGAGTTCTTTGGGGTTGACAAATTGAGCAGTTCCTTTCTCAAGGTTTCCCTTTATTTGCTAAGGAAGACTAAGGCAGACAGGGAGGATGAGTAGGAAGACGAGGGGGGACTGAGAGTTCTTGGCTGATAACTTCTTCCTCTGTTGTCAAAAACTAAGTTAGAGATATTTTTTTACAGAAAAAGAAGATGGAAAGTCCAGGCTTCATAACGCAGCCTGATCAAGCTGGTGTCCTGTGTGTTTTGGCATACAAATTAGGAAAATGCGCCGAGCAAAGACAGTTTACCTCTGCCCCACAAGGACACTGACTGTAATCTCAATGTCAGACAATTTTCTGGGGGGGGGGGGTGTTGTGCAGAATTCTGAAAGAGCCATATCTGCTTGACCTTGCATCCAATAAGAAACAGTAGTCTTGCCTTGTTTCCCCATGCATTTTGGCCAGTACTTTATTTATCAATTTAAGCTCTCTACTAGCACATTGGTTTATCACCAGATCCACAATGCAGACACATCCTGCTAAGTTTAGCAGCACAGTGAGCCCAGCTTAATGGTCAGCCTCATTGGTAAGTGGAAATGGAAGGTCAAGAAGCTAATATGTCCTCGACTGTCCCAGATAAAATAAAATGGTCTCGGATAAAATCTCTCTAAATTAATTTCCTTTATTTACTTATTCTAGACACTGTCTGAGACTCTTTTGATCCGGGGGATGAGATCACCACTAAACCAGGCTTCTGTATATCATAATCATTTCCCTACAATTAACCTCACTTTTATTTATCTGATAGATAGATTCAGAGGTTTGCCCTTGCCCCTTGCTTCACAGACACTTCTGTCATCTCTTGTGGGCACAGAAATACTCCCAGGAACATTATGTAAGTATCTCTAAGACCATGCCTCTGTCAGTTAGGACATCACAGAGTAGAAGAGCTGGCTGGCTGGTTCAGCACCTTGGAGAGCTCAAGACAGAGTAGTGCTCGGTTTCCCGATAGTGATGGAACTTTGGTTTATTAGTGTTTTAACAATGCAACTTTACTACAATGGCCGAAGATATAACATTTGTTTCCCAAAATGCCACGCAGAGAGAACAGTCGCTAAGTGCGTCATTGGAGCATGTGTCGATGCTGATAGGATCGAAAGAAAGGTACTGTAGCACTGCTCTCGGATCAGCTTTCTCAATTCTAATCTTTAACATTATAATTATTTCACAATACTGACGACAGATCAGCTCCTAGAGACATATTGCCACCTACGGCTGCACATATTGAGGCGGCTTATTCTAATGCTTACCCAATAATAATGCAGGAAATCACAGATTTGGCACATCATCACATGTTGATTTAACTAGGCAAGTGAGTACAAATTCTCATTTTCAATGAAGGTCTACCCTGGCCAAACCCAGAAGATGCTGAGCTAATTGTGCACCGCCCAATGGAACTCCTGATCATGGCCGGATGTGATGTAGCCTGGATTCGAACCAGGGACTGCAGTGACACCTCTTGCACTGAGATGCAGTGCCTTAGACCACTGCGCCTTTCGGGAGATATGTTAGGCAACACATCATTAAATATATTGAGACTAATTACAGAAAGTAGCCTACAAGTTGCAAAGTAGTGAAAAGGAAAGCTGTATATTTCAATGCGTTGGAAGTAGGCCTCTATCTTACTGTATTTATATTTAATGCAGTCGTCTCGGTTTCATTTGAAGCATCTTTTTATAAGTCACTTGTTTGTATCAATTGTAAAGACATTGTCAACTTTGTATTTGTAGTCAACTTTGTTCTGAAGTTATCGGCAGTCACAGAGAGACAGCTAAACCATGAGATTCTATGTTTAGCGGAGAAGATCTCTGTATAAATTGATACGGTAAGGCAAAAAAAGGATCTAAAGACGCACTTAGCCGTTCTATGACTGGTCTGAGGCAGGCATTAGATTACGAGTGTTTTCGAGTGTAACATTAATTATGACTGTTTTTGGAAACAGCTTGCAGATTTACCGATGCTCCAACGAAGGTTCTAATGTTGAACTTAGCCTTAAGATGCTTTGGGGAAACTGGGCCAAGGTCTGAGGAGGGCTGGAGGCTAGTGGCTTCCTGTCCCATCCAGTGGCAATCTGTTTTGCCAGTAGTGGGCCGTAGCAGTCACACTGACCCCGTGGCACAGTATAAACAAGATTTAGTGGGCAGTCAATATGTTCCAGACAGCTCCAGCCCCTTTCCTCGGCCTGATGTAATTGGAAAGAGCTCTCAGATATGGTGGATCCACACTCTCCCAGCTTCTCACTCAGTGACAAAAGGAGAGATCCTGCACGACCAATGAATCCCATTTTACTCTAACTGATGTTGTTAGACACAGACAAACTCCTTTATGACAGAATGAGGGGACAAACTCCTTATATGTGATTGTGAAATCTTAGCTGATAGCTTTGATTGCAGTTAAACTCTGCATTGTAAAAATTTCTGGTTGAATATTTTCGGCATCATATCCAGACAGTATATTAGGCCGACAACGACCATTGTTGCTTCCTTGTTGTCTTTCTCATTTAATTTCACTCTCGCCTCTCCCCCCTTACAGATTCATTACAGTTTGATGATATCAGATGATTGCTCTCACTCCTGGAACAATAGGCTGCTGGTCCCCCTGGCATGAGATCTAAATTTGACGGGCTTTTCACTCAGACATCAATGAGTCACTTTGCCAGAACATGTCTGCCTCTAACCATATCCTACAAGACATGAAGGGAGAAAGAAATTCAATAGTATGACTTGAATGCCAAATAAGTGTGAATGGGATTCTGGTACCAACATTTTTGGGGTTTACATATATACTGTACAGTAGAGCAGGCGGCATATTGTCAGAACGTTATGTTGCTGACATTCTATTGATATATGGCACAGCAGAACTCATCATTGCCTCAAGAGTTTTGCTACAGTAGCCTTCCAAATGCAGCTCAGTAGTAAATGTTGCAGATCCTCTCATACTATGGTTTTCTTATTTAAATATGGCTAAAGACGTTCTTTGTTTACGACATATAACATGGCAGTTGTAATTTCATTTGAAAACAATCATGCAAAGTGATTTACTTCGTATTTCAGAATGGAATGAGAAGCACTATTAGAGCAGCCAGCGAGGACACAAACCACACTGTCATTACGGAATACCTGTGGAACAGATCGTGGCTGACAGCTCTCTCTGACACACGGGAAAAGCAATCACAAATGGAAGCATTTTCATTTCCATTAATTTAGTTATGGATTAAAACCTGACCCATTTACTAATCGCGGCAGTGGCACGCTTTTGTCAGCGCCCGTGCTGGGGTCCTGGTTGTTAGACAGATTACACCATTAGACTATCATCCCTGCTCTGTATCCAGGACCACCTGAAGGCAGGTGGTGGGTGGGGCTTTAAATCAATCACAATATTTAGAGATAAAGAGACCTACTTTGCTATCCTTTGCAACCACACAGTACATGGAGGATTGGCAGGCAGTTGAGTAGCGGTATATACAGTATGTGATGATGGTGGGGCATGGGTTATTTTTAGATTGGTGCTCTTTTCAGATTTTGTATCTCTTGCTGGAAGGGAAATCAGTGGGTGAGGAACAGGAGGGGGAGATAGAGGAGGTAGAAGAGGAGAGGAGAAGATGGTGGGAGGAGAAGTATGAGGAGGAGGAGGAGATGGAGGAGGAGGTGGGGGAGAAGGAGGTGAAAGAGATGGGGGAGAAGGCGGAGGGAAGAGAAGTTGGAGGAGGAGGAGCGAGAGGAGGAGGAGAGTGGGTCAGAGGAGATGGGGGTTTGCCACAGAGACAGGCAGCTCCTCGGAGTCAGGAATAGGCAGGCCGATCCTCCAAGTCTGCCTGAGGGGGGCCTGGTTATTACACCAGCGTCTGCTTGGCACCGTGCTCTCCTCTCTCCACTTGGGGCGATGAAGCCATGTGGTGCTGTACCCAGCCTCTCCTTCCACTGTCTCTCCCTTGCCTCTCCCCTGCCTTTTTGTGTATCCCCTAACAGCTGTCCACACGCTTGTTCCACATTGTGCATAGAAAACGACCTATAGGTCTCTGCATGAGAATGATACACCTCAGAATGATGGCCCAGGCTGACTTATGGAAAAGCTGGCGGTGCTTCATATGGTTCTAGAGAGGACCTCTCCAGCATGGTGAATGACCAACGTGTGAGTAAATTTCAAGTGTCTCCCAATAGCCACTCCATCTCGGAGATCATCTTGTTGGACATGACATAAATTATAGACAGGATAGATGCTGTTGTAGTACTGAGCATGAGTCATATGGAGGACACGTACTTCACTCAGGCATTGAGGAGTGAACATGGATCCACAGAGGAGAAACGTGTCGGTGTAATTGACATTGTTTGTGGTTCTTTACAGATATTAGAATCCACAGTCCTTAACCAGAGTATCCACTGGCAAAAAGCAGCTTTTAAATTCTGTGGGTGGAATGAATCATGGCTGAAGTCAGGGCAGCGTTTCACTGCTAATGGCCGAAGTGCATTAATGTGAAAAGTGCATTAAAACTTTCAATGGTTTATCCGGTAGTCTGTAGTAAAAACGGAGAATGTCAATTAAAATATGCAATATTAATGAAATGATATTAGGCTCAACGATACTGTACAAGGAAGACCCAGTTAGCTGGAGGCAATTTTTTGGGGAAACAGGCTGTTATCCAGTCCTTTCAGTGACAGCAACAAGCAGCCACAGCATGTGGGTAGCCAGCCCAGTAGTGGCCTTTTGTGACCAGACACCAGTCTTCAAGGATAGCAATACACCCTCTTGTGGCAAACAGAATCCATATCACAGTGGATTTCCAATATAGACCTCTTTGGCAAAAGTGGTTGCTAAGTTTCCCCTTATTCTTAGAAAGCAATTCCCTTTTCCCATTTGCCATATCAACAGTAGCAGCTGAGTTGCTTGCTACAGTATCTGTCACTGCAGTTATCACAATCGAAAGTTCTGTTCTAGTGCTTATTGAGGGGATGTTCGGTTGAACATCAGTCTCTTGTTCCCCAGTAATCTGATGACCGTCAACAAAAGGACAGTCCGCTTCAAGATATCACAGACATTATTTTGCTCTATTACTGTACCTCTGTAGTAATTCTGAAATTACTACAGCCACAACATTGTACGATGCTCTGTCTTAACACATGTTATTAAAGGTCAACATAGGGCAAAAACACAAAAATAACGTATTTAAACTGTAGTACTGATCAATGTACCATCATACCAGGTCATTTAATGTTAAAAATAAAATACAAACGGATGAGTAAGATATTTGGCTACAGAAGTGCCGTTTCGTACCGATCTCTTCATCTTCTGTCCACCCAAAAAATCCTATGAAATGAAGTCAACACACACTAGAGGGGTTTGTTTGCTGGCTTGTTAAAGTGGCTAGTTAAGCCAATGAACTAGCTGCGTCGGTCGCGGCGCGCATGACCACAATGACACATTGACGAACTACCAAAGGCACACTCCATTTCTGTTTGAAAATTGAGAAAGCCGAGGAGTTGAACCTTTTTTTCGTGCACAACGTCTAGCTTTAATACAATGTTGTTATTAGTGTTATTACAGCATTTCTACACATTTTTAAGAGCAATTCAATGTAAATTGAGATTCTTATTTTGTGACTATGTCTACACAATAGAATCACCACTGAAAATCACTTTGTAGTGTAGAAATCTATTAGACCTAGCCTTTTCTGCCCTGTGATTGGCCCACATGCGTTTAATCTTATAAATAGGGTTCATTTGTAATGGTTGTTTCCTCCCTCTTTCTTAAAATCCCAATGTAGCTGTTTTTATATCAATATCAAATCATTTCTGGGTAACAATTCATTCTTAAGTATCTCACTGTAATAGATATCCATTATAATAGTAAAAGTAGCTTTATAGCAAAAACTATTTCTCAAGCAATAATTTAGCTAGGACTGTCTGGGAGTGCTCTGAATAGGCAGGGGGAAACTGACAACTAGCTGTAACTTTACATAGAGGTTTGGAACTCTCTTTGTTAATGGTCTATTAACCAATTTACTACCTCATGGTGATGTCACCATGGAAAGCCAAAAACTCCTGCCCATGCAAACCTGCTGATTAAAAGGTCATGTGTAGATTGTATTTTCATCCAACAACTACCAGGAAAAAACACTGACACATTTTCATTTAGTTTCATTAGCTGTTGTACAATATGACAATAAACTAATTTTGACTGCCCTTGGCCTCTAACATGGAAGTCCTGTCTGTGGTGCTGAAAATATCCTTTAGGTTAAATTATATGTAGTGGCAGTCCCACAATTCTTGTAGCAAGCAGAGCAATAATCTTAGCATTCTCCATGTGTAGGGTGCTCACTCACTCTGCCCAGACTACAGCTCAGCTTTCAATACCATAGTGCCCGCACAGCTCACCACGAAGCTCAAGGCCCTGGGACTGAACTCCTCCCTATGCAACTGAGTACTGGACTTCCTTACAGGCCACCTCCAGGTGTTGAAGGTAGGCAACATTACCTCCTCCACACTGGTTCTCAACACGGGGCCCCACAAGAGTGCATCCCCAGTCCCCTCCTGTACTGCGTGTCCTCACACAGTTCCAAGTCCATCATCAAGTTTGTAGACAACCTGACAGTAGTAGGTCTGATTACCAACAGCGACAAGACGGCCTACAGGGAGGATATTCGCACTCTGATGGCGTGGTGCAAGGTAAACAACCTCTCCCCGAATGTCAGCAAAACAAAGGAGCTGATTGTGGACTTCAGGAGGAACCAAGCTGGGCACGCCCCCATCCTCATCAACCGGGCTCCCATGGAGATGGTCAAAATCTTCAAGTTCCTAGGTGTACATATCTCAGAGGAGCTAAAATGGTCAAACCACACATACACAGTGGTGAAGAAGGCACAACAGCTACTCTTCAACTCAGGATCCTCAAGAAATATGGCTTGTCCCCCGAACCATGGCTTGTTTTCCCCGTTTCTATCACTCAGACGTGGGCAGTATAGGAGCATCATGGCACAAATTGTAAAACTGGCCAATAGTGTCTACCCCCCAGACCATCAGGCTGCTGAATAGCCACCACTAGTCAGCTACCTGCTCACCATGTGCATTGTTTAATTTCACTTTGTCCTGTATTGTTTGAGCCCCGGTAGCTAAATCATTTCACTGTACACTGTAATTACATCTGCAACCCTGTACATGTGACTATTCAACTCTTTAATCTAATCAACATTTCACTTTCTTATGTTTTAAATACATTTTAACAAGACAGATATAATTTGTCATGTTCTGAATCATTCAGCGGGGTCTTTCTCTAACATATCATAAACATTAGAGTGCTGTGAAAAAGTATTTTGCCCCCTTTCTAATTTTGGTCAAAATATATATGTACTTCAAGTATCAATGGTAAAGTGCTTGCAGAACAATAGCTCCATATGGAGCCTAAGTCCCATTCATGGTTGAAATAAATATCGCTCTCCTGGGGATGATATGCCACTGAGAGGTACTCATACTATTCTAGAAAAACAATCATGCAAACAATTGTAGTCAACAAGTAACTGTGAATGTGATGCAACAGCAGCAAGCCATTCATTGTGGGAAATGCCCACACCGGATGTGTGCAATACAATAAGTAGCCTACAATAGGGTAGAGTAAAATCGTGACTTGATATGGGGAAGTTTATTTGCAGACATTTAGGGGGAAAATAATATTCCTTGTCGCTTTAAAAATATGAATCCCCTTTATTGAAGTTCCTTCCAGGGCCACTAGATGTATCTCTGTTCCATTTTTCGATCAGCGCATCCTCTCGCCAACAGGGACGAGAGGAGACCTCGGCATTTTGTCAAGCAAGTGCACCCTGAATCGTGAGCGAAGAAAATATATTTAAGTTATTTATTTTTCGTGTCGTTAAGATAAAGAGGTGTGCGCAAGAGCCGGAGCAAATGGTCGTCTCTGGCGAAGGAAGCCGTTTTTGGATTAAAAACACTTTATTCCGGCAGAGGGGGATCCTTTAGTTTTTCTCTTCTGCAAAATTGTTGGACGGAATTATGACGGAGTATGAAAAGGCGAGTTTATAACCTTTGAAGTGAAGTATTTTTCTTTGCCAAAGCTTGTGCCTCAGATTTTTGGGGAGATGATTCTAAAGAGCTTTGCACTCTGAAATAACGGGACATGGCACTGAGGGAAATTGTCTGAGGTGACGAGTGGTGGAGATCAAGCCTCATGGTAAATATACAATATTGGAATATGACTGTTCAAACATACTATTCGGTCACAGCCCTTGTCTACTTTTATCAAATGGCGATTTTAAATGCGAGCTTTGAGTCGAGGTCAATTGTAAGATATGGGAAAAACTAGTTCTAGACTACCTACCCTACATGTATTTATTGTGATGCATAATGTGTATATTAGCCTATATAGCCTATATAAATATCCTAGAGTTACGATGAATTTGAAATTGGGATGCTGGCATGGTGGCTACATTCAACGACAGAGCATATTTTGCTATGTTTGGCACATATGCTCCTGTCCAGCTCTCTGTTGAAGTCTCTGTCTTTTGGAAGCTCACACACTCACGTGCTTTCATGTTTAATATGAAAATGTGATTAAACTACTTTCATAATGGTCGGTTGTGCTGATGCCAGTTGCCCAGGTGCTTAGGTCCAAATCACCATCCATTTTAATACCACCTGCAGCCCTGTGAAGAGACCTAACCCTATTTATTAAGTGCAATAAAGAACCAGTAATGCATTTCTCTGTGAATTGTAATACAACATAATCATCACTGATGAAGGAAAATTAATTTCCACCCGTCTAAATTCACTTGAAATGTTAATTGATATTCATTTAGCCATAAGGGTAAATACCTAACGCTGAGTCGGGAATGTTTTAGCCTTCATTCATTCATTAATTTCAATGACTATGTTCGGAAATGACTCTCAGATGGTGGATAAGCATCGCTATGCTATGAAGAACTGAATTAGATGGTAAATCGAGTAGGTGACGTTTGAATGGGAAAGTTCAACACTATTGGCTATAGGTACAGGGCACCAGAAAACTGGATAAATGCAGTATTTGTATGTGCTCAATTTATAGCCCAAAGGCAGAAATAGTCATGGCAGTAAAAAGCTGACTGGATTAGTTTATTTGGCTTTGGCAAATAGTCGCTAATGACATTATCAACAATATGGATGTTTTATGCATGTTTGATATGGGGGATAAACTCACCAATTATCATTACGTGATCTTCGAGCTATTAGTCATTGACTTCCATTGCTATATGCATACGTGGCCATTTTCCTACAGTGAGCTCTGTTGTGGTCCTGTTAATTACAGTTTGTATAGACGTGAACACTGCATGCTGTGTCGTTATAGCCACCTTGGATTTTACTCTTGTAAAAGCTCATAAAATGAGGTACCCAATCAAATCTTACACAATATTAGATTCAAGGACAAAGTTGAATGTGCTTTGAGATAGAGAGAGACATATGATTGTCCTCTATTGTGATGCAGGGACAAAAAAAGTATATATTACACACATTCATTTGTGACATCGCTCTCAACGCAACTATCCCAGAAGGCAACACCTGGTTGAAAAGACGTCATTATGATGTCTTATTTATATATAGCCTACATCTTTTTACTGACAAGAATATGATGTATGTTTCTGACCACCATATAACCAGTTGATCATAATTGTGGCCTATATCTGACCAGTTGGTCATAGTTCTGACCACTACTGATTCATAAGGGTTGGGTTAAATGCGGAAGACACATTTCAGTTGAATGCATTTATATTATGTGCTATATTATGTACTGGTCTTAATTAAGACCTCATCATAACCTGGCAATGACACCTGACTACAGCACTACAGTATTGCAGGGGACAAAGTTGGATATTGAAAAGATTGTTCATTACATTTCTATTTGTTTCCATAGGCACCAATTAAAGTTCAAATCTGCAACATTCATACATTTAAAATAGATCAAGCAATGGCTAAAAAAAATCTACATCACATTTTTTTGCACATGTGCATACAGTTATTGTTTCATAATTCCCCCACAGACATTACATGCCTAGAAAGACTGGGACACAATGTATATAGGCATATTGTTTTGTTTTATTAATGATTAATAAGAGTGGTGTGATTGGGTAGATACTCATCAAGGACTTCTGAGCATAGAATGCTATGTGGAGTGTAGTGGCTTTCCTGACGAGTGGTGTGATTGGTCCGATCTGCAACGAAGATAATCAGCGTATTACAACTTTATACATTTCAGATTTGAAAAGAACTAGAGAAGGACATTCCTGAAGGAACTTTGTGGATCTCCATGGTACTAGTTGAACAAGTTTGTGGCAGTATAGCTTAGAGGTAGATGTCTTCCAAAAAGAGCAACTTGCTCATATACAGTGCTTTCGGGAAGTATTCAGAGCCATTGACTTTTTCCACATTTTGTTACATTACAGCCTTATTCTAAAATTAATTAAATCGTCTTTTCCCCCTAAGCAATATACACACAATACCCCATAATAACAAAGCAAACACAGGTGTTTAGAAGTGTTTGCCAATGTATTAAATACAAAAAAAACCTGAAATATCGCATTTCAATAATTATTCAGACCCTTTACCCAGTTCTTTGATGAAGCACCTTTGGCAGTGATTACAGCCTCAAATCTTGAGTTTGATTTTACAGGCTTGGTACACCAGTACTTGGGGAGTTTCTCCCATCCCCCTCTGCAGATCCTCTCAAGCTCTGTCAAGTTGCATGGGGAGCGTCGCTGCACAGTCATTTTCAGGTCTCTCCAGAAATGTTCGATCAGGTTCAATTCCGGGCTCTGGCTGGGCCAGTCAAGGACATTCAGAGACTTATCCCTAACCACTCCTGCGTTGTCTTGGCTGTGTGCTTAGGGTTGTTGTCCTGTTGGAAGGTGAACCTTCACCCCAGTCTGAGGTCCTGAGGGCTCTGGAAAACGCTTTCATCAAGGATCTCTCTGTATTTTGCTCCGTTCATCATTGTCTCGATCCTTACTAGTCTCCCAGTCCCTGCTGCTGAAAAACATCCCCACAGCATGCTACCACCATGCTTCACCATAGGGATGGTGCCAGGTTTCCTCCAGATGTGACGCTTGGCATTCAGGCCAAGGAGTTCAATCTTGGTTTCATCAGACCTGAGAATCTTGTTTCTCATGGTCTGAGAGTCTTCAGGTGCCTTTTGGCAAACTCCAAGCGGGCTGTCATGTGCCTTTTACTGAGGAGTGGCTTCCATCTGACCACTCTACCATGAAGGCCTGATTTGTGTAGAGATTAAATGGTTGTCCATCTGGAATAATCTCCCATCTCTACAGAAGAACTCTAGAGCTCTGTCAGAGTGACCATTGGGTTCTTGGTCACCTCCCTGACCAAGGCCCTTATCCCCAGATTGCTCAGTTTGGCCGGGCGGGCAGCTCTAGGAAGAGTCTTGGTGGTTCCAAACGTTGTCCATTTAGGAATGATGGAGGCCACTGTGTTCTTGGGGACATTCATGGCTGCAGACATTTTTCTTTACCTTTCCCCAGATCTGTGCCTCAACACAATCTTGTCTTGGAGCTCTACAGACAATTCCTTCGACCTCATGGCTTGGTTTTTGCTCTGACATGCACTGTCAGCTGTGGGACCTTATATAGACAGGTGTGTGCCTTTCCTAATCATGTCCAATCAATTGAATTTACCACAGGTGGACTCCAATCAAGTTGTAGCAACATCTCAAGGATGATCAATGGAAACAAGATACACCTGAACTCAATTTCGAGTCTCATAGGAAAGGGTCTGAATACTTATGTAAATAAGTTATTTTAGTTTTTTATGGGGTATTGTGGGTAGATTATGAAAACAATTAGATTTAATACATTTTAAAATAAGGCTGTAACATAACAAAATGTGGAAAAAGTCAAGAGGTCTGAATACTTTCTGACGGCACTGTACTTTACATCCTCCTTCACCATTGCGGTTCGGGCCATGTTTAAGAACTTTCCAGAGGGCCTGCAACACATTCACCTCCTGAGTTTTATGGCTTTTCATGACACTTACTATAAGTATAAAAAGATAATAAAATACATTAACATTTGGCATAATGTGGGCATGCATGATACGACAGAACAGTAACACACAGTAAAATAAAAACTGTCAGAATCTACAAAAAAATGATCTTTGTCTTTGTCAATGTCTCAACTGCTCACTTACTTCCTACTTAACTACAATGGAGCACACACGAGTGGTGGCAAAGGCAATCTGAAACATTTTAAGAGGATATCAAAATTCAACAGTAGTTGAATAATGACCATTTTGAACTCATCTCTAAATGGTAAAGTTTTGCTTAATCTAAATTGCAATGTTCAAACAACTTTTTATAAACCACACCGCTCCATAATCCTTAAGACAAGGTTCCCCAATTGATGACAGCTTTGGCAGTCTTGAAAAAATCAAAGGTGAATGCAACAATTAAAGTATAAAATAAAATAATAACGAGACAATAAAATATGATCTTTTTCAAAAGTTGTGTCTTTCATATCATTCCTGCACCAAACGTAGTTAGAAATGGGTGTAATTGGCAAATCTCTTCCTCTTCTCTGCAATTGTGCACATTCGTGTGTTTGAGTGAGGGCCAAGGAGAATGAGCAAGAGAGAAATGGGATAAACTTTACATGACTCACTTGAGGGAGGTGTCTGTTGAATCTGGACACAAGAATTTTGCACCTGAAAAAAAGGCGAGTTAAAATAGGATTTTATTTGCTTTACAAATGTATATTATTAGAGTGGTGCTATTTCAATTGGATCTACTAACACTAAGATCAGGCAAGCATGGGCAGCTGAATAGCATGTCTCTTGGGGAATCCAGTCTCACCTGATGCAGAGTATAAACTTTAATGATCATCAGCATAGCTATTACAAACCTAGCTCTTACACAAGTGGCTAGTATGAATCAATAAACATTAAAGATCAGAGTATCTTTTTGCACACAAAACTAACTGTCAATGATTATAGATTTAAGAAGGGGTGGTTCTGCGCTCTCATTTCCCTGGGATGTGGCAGAATAGGTCAATGGTAAGTGAATGGGTGGCCAAACACTGCTGTAGAGGCCATGCATTTGGTCATTGACATGTTTCAACTGTAAAGGCAGAGTCAAATCATGATGAACCATTAGTTAAGGCAGGGATGGGCAACATTGATGGGGGTGGGGGCTACAGAAGAACGGAACTCATAATAAGGGGCCGCGGTGGCCCCACCTTGCGAGCAAAACATTTTAGCAGTCCGCCTCGTGACAGCGAAGATAAAAATTTAAAAAAGTTTTAAAAGTTAATTTCTACACATTTTGCCATGTGGCGGAGAGAATATTTGGCAATTTTACAACTAATTTCATGCACATTTACTCATTTAGCCCTTTATTATGATAACTGGTGATCAATCGGCCCCACCCAGGTCATTAATTCAACCATGCTTACGACAAGTTTAGATAACTGGCTGCTAGAATAACTTACCAATAATTTAAAAAAGAATAATGCTGAAATGGGCTCATTAAGTGACTGCTGATGCACAACCAAATTTTGTGTATTCTATTATTCTAACTCTTAACAGTAAGTTGAGACCCCGACTGAGTCCCCCCCCCCAAGAAATATAGCTTAAAATGTCTCACACACACAATAAATGTTTCCTATATGTAAATTCATCAACCATCTCTCTCTCTCTCTCTCTCTCTCTCTCTCTCTCTCTCTCTCTCTCGCACGCACATACTGTCATTAACTAAACAGATATCAAAATATCAAAACGTTTGCTAGTTAGCTACAACCAATGGCTACAACAGGTAAAAATGAAAAGTTACCATGTCCTTGGAGGATTAACCATAGAGCTAACATTAGCTAGCTAAAATTACCCAGCTAAGCAAATCTTTCCTTGACATTTTTCTCTCCAACAAACTGCCGCTTTACTTACAAAAATTAAAATAACAATGCAGGAGAACAGGGACTACCACTTAACAGTAAAAACGTTTAGATTTTTTGTGTGTCAATTTTAAGAAATTTTGTTTTTCAGCTGTGTTGTTGTGGAGCCTACTGGGCGCTCTGTCCCAACGGCCTTATGGAATAATGACAAGTTTTAGCTTGAACTGAAGTTTTAGCAACTGAAATGTAATTACTACATGCATTATGTTAATTGCTTAAAAACTTTAAGGGAAAACATAATAGTCATATTGTCATGGTCAAATTCAGGAGCTTAAATGTTTGACTAATTATTGATGGGAATAAATAAAAATTGGGTTTTGTAAATCCTGGTGGATTGTAGTAGGATATTGAAATGAAATACATACTGTAGGTCTACGTGTTATGTATTAAACATCAAAACAGCGTTCATTGGGACAGAAGAAAATGTACAGCACAATAAACAGTGCAATTATCTAAAACAGACAACAGGTTACCATTAGAACCCAACATACACAGCAAGCTATCACATACAGCATCCGTAATTAAGCTAAGATTATGTACTGCTGTTTTACTGCATTTTAATGGTAGTGAATTTTTGTTAGGGTGTCCTGTATTATTGTGCATGTTTATCTTACATGCTGGTAGCCTATAACAAATATTATGGAAGTGAATGTTCACTTTTGAATTGTGTGGAGTGCAACTACAAAAACCACTGCTATAGCCTGTTGTTTGTCAAATGTGCTCAGCTGAATCATGCAAACTCTGCTGAAAAAGAACATTACTCCAATTGTAATAATTGTAATTGTTCTAGTGTGGGTCCATGGCCCAAAAACTCTATACATGTTTCTAAAGATTGCTGTCTATTAATTGAGTAGCATTTAGATAACTGGTCAGTAGTTATATCAGATTTCAACCAAAATTCAGATAAAGTAAGACTAAAAAAAGTAAGACTTACTATATATCATGAAAAATACCACTTAATCCCAACCAGATTTCAAACAGAAAAAGATGTCTTTATAACGTCGTATGCCCACTGGGTAAAGATATGATCATGACTCACTCAACTCACATCAATGAAGGGTTGTATAGTAGGCCAAGCCTGTGCCTCATAGCCAAATGTATATGAAACAAAGGGATATTTTTTTGAATATTGCCAAGGCTACTGTGAATGTGTTTTGGTGTGTTTTTTTCCGTGTGGCATCTAAAAGTGCAGAAGTTCGTACAACAATTTTCTAAGTCCATTGATTTAGTGTCACGTCAGTAGCCTGAAAGGTTAGAGCTCCTTACAATAGGCTGCCTCCTCTCCTTAAACTCCTGGCAGCATCCAACTCAGCTACCCACTCTGTACATAGGAGGGAGCTAGTTCATAAATAATGGAAGTGTTGACTCTTTTGTGTTCCTGTTGTTTCAGGTGCGTTCTTTTTTGGTAACAAACTTATTATTTATACTTTTTTAAACTTTTTTTTTCTCCAAGGGGGTCGGGGGGTCACAGGGGGGGTGGGGGGGACGACAAAACAATCAAAGACCTGCATACAAAGATAACCCCTAGCCCATTCCCCTGTTCAGATAGGAAAACTGTCATTGGGATTATTCTATTTTCTTTTACAGTATTGTCAGAGAGCTTCCAACTGTTATATGTCGTCGTACAGAATTTATTTTCCGTCTGGGCGTTTTTCCTTTTATACTACTATTTCTGATTATTCGTTTTTTTTAATGAGGGAACTATTTTCCTTTACAACTTGCCCAGACAATATTTACACATAATCACAGTCAGACAGCGTGACTTTTAATTTGAAAGGATAATTCCACAAGCTATGCATGTAGGAGGCACACCTGTAATGGATTGTGTATTACCATACTACAACACTATAGAGACCCAGAGAGGAATTCTGTGAAGAAATGAAGGGATGGTTTGTGAGTACAGTATACAGAAACACTACACTGTAAAAAAAAAAAAATTGTTTTTACAGTAACTTACTTGCAGCCTATTACCTGTAAGTTACTGTAAAAAAGATAGAGTATATATTATATATATATTCCAAAAAACTTTGCTTAACAGTACATTACTCTAAAGTGTATGGTAATGTACTGTTAAACCAAAGTTAATGTAAAAACAACATTTTTATTTTTTTATAGTGTTTCTTTTGCTATGGGATGGAGACTATGGCAGCTATCTGCCACCCTTTCCTCATGAAATTATTGCTGGGAAGGTTTCTGTAACAAGTTCTAAAATGGCAGACAGTGTTGCTTAATTTGGGGCCATTTCGGAACTGTCTGCATCTTTTTCAGATTTTCTAGCATAGGCTCCAAATGGCCCTTATGGAAGAGGGCTTTGTGTGTGCCTGTGGCATGTATAGTGTTAGGGATTTGCCACGGAAGGTGGTTTTTCATGTAACCCAGTCATTTCAGGCCATTTGCTGGTTATTTAGCCCCCACAGTGTTTCTTCAGCTCAAGTGGACTGATGCACTCCTCTTGTCAACATGAGAGCTTTAGTGGCCATTTGCTGCGTTTTCGGTCAGTTCATTGTGTCTTGACTGATCTGAGGTGGGAAATGGGGTGCAACGAGAGCCTCAGCCCTGAAATGGGGCATTAATAAGGTCTGAAGAGTGTGTGTGTGTGTCTGTGTGTGTGTGTGTGTGTGTGTGTGTGTGTGTGTGTGTGTGTGTGTGTGTGTGTGTGTGTGTGTGTGTGTGTGTGTGTGTGTGTGTGTGTGTGTGTGTGTGTGTACCCAGTGGAGAGACGTTGGAGCGCCCCATCTAATGAGTATACTGAGTCACAGAGCTCTCCTGTGGCACCTGACCAACCCTCTGGTATGATGACTCAGGTTCTCACCTCAGAGGGCACCCAGGCCTTTCACACTTTTTCTGTCCATTTCCTGGGGAAACAAAAACAAAACACATGAAAAGTGGAGCACACAGTACGTGCCAGAAAAAGCAAGACAAAGCTAAACAGCCGTAACGGACTTGTTCCTGTGATGAGTGTAGTTTGTGCTTGCTGCTCACCCCCTCCCATCTAGGGTTGTGTGGCAGCGCCGCGGTCAAAACTCCACTTCCCACCTCTCCACATCTGCTGGAGTGAAAGGACCTCTCAGTCAATCGATCAGAGTCCTGCTGCTCTAAAGGTGAGAGAGAGCTGGGCCATAGAAGCGCTCACACATTCCAATTCAGCCCACTTAGGCTCTGTGTTTGCACATAGACACCTGTCCTTCCTCTCAGGAGGGTGACGTTTAAAGCCAGAGCAAAGTGAAAAAATAGTGGATTAATATTCTGTCGAGAATAAACTGCTCAAACGACCCACTGAAAAGATTGGCGTTGAAATGTATAGCGGCCGTTGTACGGGGCTCTCTGACCAACTCTGCTATTTTGTGTGTTTTTTTGCGCTGATCTTAATTTTTCTGGTACATAACGTTTCCGCCATTGTTTCCTAGGATCTAAAATAGCTTTTGGACATCGGAACAGCAATCACTAACCTCGATTTCAATGTAAATGTCTACCTCAGTGAGTCAGATGCGCAGGACATACTGCTCAACACGGACCAGGCCCTTATCCTCGAAACTCGGAAGAGAAAGAGACAGCAATTTAGAGACCGACACGCGGGCACCCTGATGAAACTACAGTGGCAAGGAAGTAAACCGCCTCTACCCTCTTTTGTATTGGCGAATGTACAATTACATGAGAACAAACTGTATGAGCTCCGTTCGAGAATGGAACCTGAACAACTGTAATATCCTATGTTTGTCGGAAACTTGGCTAAACAAGGACATGGATAATATTCTAGCTGGTTTTTCTATGCATTGGCAGGACAAAATGGGAAAGTCGGGTAAGCTCAAGGAGGGTGGTGTTTCTCTCTTTCTTAATAACTGTCATGTTCTGACCTTAGTTCCTTTTTTTATGTCTCTATTTTAGGTTGGTCAGGGCGTGAGTTGGGGTGGGAATTCTATGTTTTGTTCTATGTTTTGTATTTCTGGTTTTGGCCTGGTATGGTTCCCAATCAGAGACAGCTGTCAATCGAACCATACTTAGGCTGTTTTCCCACTATGGGTTGTGGGTAGTTGTTTTCTGTATATGTATTAGTTACCCGACGGAACTGTTTCGGTTGTTCTTTTTGTTTACTTTGTATTGTAGTGTTCAGTTTAATAAAATGACGAACACTTACCACGCTGCATATTGGTCCGATCCTTCCTACTCCTCCTCAGAAGAGGAGAAAAAATGTTACAATAACAGCTGATGCGCTCTAATATTCATTTGTTGGATGGATTTGCTGTTTCTTGGGTTGTGTTTCAGATTACTTTGTGCTCAATAGAAATGACAAGAGGCGTTTAATAAATGTAAATGAATTTGGATGCTACCATGATTACGGATAATCCTACATTAATTGTGAATAATGATGAGTGAGAAAGTTACAGACTCACAAATATCAGTATCTACTATTCATTCAGGATTGTCCGTAATCATGGTAGCAACCACATTAATGTAGAAGTGTTGAGAAACATATTCTATTCTTATTTACAATAAAAGTGACTACAAAATGACACAATGCATTATTTACCTTTAATTTCTACAGGGCATAAAATAATCTGAAACACAAGTTTGTAGAGTCACAAGCTTGATGTAGCCACTGCGTGCTATAAATATGGGACCAAATACTAAACTTTTTACTACTTAAATGTACATAAGGGAATTTGTCCCAATACTTTGGCCCCCTAAAACGGAAGGACTATGTACAAAAAGTGCCGTCCTTTCTAAACGGTTCACCCGATATGGATGAAAATACCCCCAAATTAAAGCTGACAGTCGTCATGTTCATTGCATCAATTTAAATTCCAAAGTTATCGTTACTCATTGTGTATCTATTACGTGTTTCCTTTTCCATCATTTCTCTATTTTCTTTCTCTCTGCATTGTTGGGAAGGGCCCTTAAGTAAGCATTTCACTGTTAGTCTACACCTGTTTACGAAGCTAGCACAGACTGGAATATGTTCCAGGACTCATCCAATGGCATTGAGGAGTTTATCCACATCAGTCACCAACGTCGTCCCCACAGTGACAGTACGTTTTGACCACAGTGAAGTGGTTTTGACCACTTGGACAAAAGGAACACTTACATGATAATGCTGTTCAACACCATAGTGCCCTCCAAGCTCATCACTAAGCTAAGGACCCTGGGACTGAACTTGCTTTGCAACCGGATCCTGGACTTCCTGACGGGACATCCCAGGTGATGAGGGTAGGCAACAACACCCGTCACGCTGACCCTCAACACAGGGGCCCCTCAGGAGGGCTTTTGTCCTTTCCTGTACTCCCTGTTCACCCACAACCGCGCACAACTCCAACACCATCATTACATTTGTTGATGACACAACAGCGGCAGGCCTGATCACAGATGCCGATGAGCCTATAGGGAGGAGGTCAGAGACCTGACAGTGTGGTGCCAGACCAACATTCTCTCCCTCAATGTTAACAAGACAAAGGAACTGATCGTGGACTCCAGGAAATGGAGGGCCGAGTACTCTGCCATTCACATCAACAGGGCTATAATGGATCGGGTCAAGAGCTTCCAGTTCCTCTGTGTCCACCTCAGTAAGGATATATCATTGTCCAAACACACCAACACAGTCGTGAAGGGGGCACAACAATGCCTTTTCCCTCTCAGGAGGCTGAAAAGATTTGGCATGGCTGGAGTGGTGTAAAGCTCACTGGCCCCTTAGTTCCAGTGAAGGGAAATCTTCACGCTAACTTTGTGGCGACAGTTTGGGGGAAGGCCCTTTCCTGTTTCAGCATGGCAATGACCCCATGCACAAAGCAAGGTCCAAACATAAATCGATCAGTGTGGAATAACTTGACTGGCCTCCACAGAGAGCCCTGACCTCAACCCAATCAAACACCTTTGGGGATTAATTGGAACTCCGACTGCGAGCCAGGCCTAATCACCCAACATCAGTGCCCGACCTCACTAATGCTCTTGTGGTTGAATGGAAGCAAGTCTCCACAGCAATGTTTCAACATCTAGTGGAATGCTTCCCAGAAGAGTGGAGGCTTTTATTTCAGCAAACAGGGGACCAACTCCATATTAATGCCCATGATTGTGGAATGAGATGTTCGACAAGCATAATTTTGGTAATGTATTGTAGTTAGTTAAATAGCTACCTGGACTATCTGCATTGACCCTTTTTGCACAAACTTCTTTGACTCATCACATATGCTGCTGCTATTGTTTATCATCTGTCACTTTAATCCTAGTTGTACATACAGTGAACTCCAAAAGTATTGGGACAGTAACACATTTATGGCAGAGGGGGAGTGTACATCACTGGGGCTGAGCTTCCTGCCATCCAGGACCACCAACAACAAAAGTCACTCTCCCAATACTTTTGGAGCTTACTGTATCTACCTCAAGTACCTTTTACCCCTGCACATCGACTCGGCACGGGTCCCCCTTGTATATAGCCAAGTTATTGTTACTCAAAGTGTATCTATTATTACGTGTTTTCCATAACTTCGCTATTTTCTTTCTCTCTGGAAGTAAACATTTCACTGTTAGTCCACACCTGCTTTTTTTTACGAAGCACGTGACTAATACATTTTGATTTCATATGATCTGACTGAAGTTTTGCCTCGTTTATATCTCTTAAAGAAAGTTTCGCCCTCTATTTTTGCCCATTAAGAAACCAAACCCAAGTTTGAGTCCCACCAGGGGAAACTAGTAGAGAGCAGGTTCTGTGTTTACTCTCCCCAGCTCACAGGCTTGGCCCTTGAGGGCATCCAAGTCCCCCATGAGATCTGCGGTAAGTAACGAATTATTGCTTTTGATGTAAACCAATTTGAGGAGGACCCCTGGATCCTAGGGGTGGGCTAAAGTGGAGCCGTAAGATCTGTGTACCCCAGGAGAGCAGAGCTGGAGAGAGCCCGCTCCATTTGCATTACGGTAAAATATAATCTAATAGTGGAGTTTATCATTTTTCTAAATGTATGATAATGACTTTCCCAAATACACTCCTGATCAGGCCTGGTCTCTATGCCCTGAAGTGAGAGAGTGGGAGGTAGTGTTTCTCACTGAGCACAGGGACTCTCGGAGAGCAGCCAGGAAGCTTTTCCATTTTAATTTTTTCACGCCAAACTGGTGCTTCAGCTGTGACCCCTGGCAAGAAGACACAAAGATGGCAGCCAGGTGAACCAAGTGGAGGGGAAAAACAGATGCCCTCCCACACAGCCATTCAGCCACAGCCATTTAGAAAGCTAAATACAGTCAGGCTCTAACAAGGGCTGTGATCAGCATCACAATGCTGATCACAGCCCCTGCCAATGCCACCCCTACTCGCATCCTGCCCGTGTCTTTCTCAATTGATTGTGTTATCAACTTGTATTCCCTTTTCTTGCATTGTTTTGTTTGGCTGTTCTTGCAATATTTAGTGAACACACATGAAATGCACTTAACAAATAAACTTGATTTGATTTGAGAGAATTGACCTGATAAGCTAAGTAGAAGCACACATGGAGCTGTCCAGTTATGATGCTCTTCAGCCTCCTGGTAAACAGTGTAACGTGGGGATGTGAGACCAGAGGAGGAGGTTTCCTTGAGGGGGCCAATGAAGGGTAAGGGGGTAGTGTATGTAGGCTGCAGTGTGCAGTGTGATGCAGGACTTGGCTGGGGCAGCTGCAGACGCTGGGAGTAGAGCAGGATGAATAATGCACAGCCACGTCACCCCTGTCGTCATGCACCTCAGTGCTCCGCCACAGGCTACAGACATGTGCTGGGCACTGCACGTCATGTGTATATGTGTGTGCGTGTAGTTTTTGTGCAGTGTGTCTGTGTGTGTGTGTTCAGAGTGAAGCGCTCATAGCTTGCTGTTACATTTGAACTCCTCCATGTTCCCAGCTCCAGAGCACTGAGAGTTGATGTGACATGACAGCACGCGAGAACCTGCTAGAGTCAGAGGGACTTAAGCAGTAAATTGGAATTTGTTAACTGTCATTAGCCATAATTTAGATGGTTGCAGTGGTCAAAAACCCAAATGGTGGATACTACTACTAATACAATACTACTGCTACCGCTGCTACCATTTGTAATGGATGATAGCATTGGTGAGAGCATTCTATCATTTTTTTTTAGTAGCACAAATATTGTTGCCGGTAATTTGTACTATGATCAGAATTGTTTCTTCATCATAATTTCCTTCTGCATTTAGATTGCAGATTTCTTCTTATTCATGCGTGAATACCAGACTTATTCGATTGCCAGCAGCATACCATCCTGCATACCACTGCTGGCTTGCTTCTGAAGCTAAGCAGGGTTGGTCCTGGTCAGTCCCTAGATGAGAGACCAGGTGCTGCTGGAAGTGGTGTTGGAGGGCCAGTATGAGGCACTCTTTCCTCTAGTCTAAAAAATATCACAATGCCCCAGGGCAGTGATTGGGGACGGTGCTGTCTTTCGGATGGGATGTTAAATGGGTGTCCTGACTCTCTGAGGTCGTTAAAGATCCCATGGCACTTGTTGTAAGAGTAGGGGTGTTAACCCCAGTTTCCTGACTAAATTCCCAATCTGGCCCTCAAACAGTCACCTATTAATCCCCAGTTTACAATAGGCTCATTCATCCCCCTCCTCTCCCCTGTAACTATTCCCCAGGTTGTTGCTGTAAATGAGAACGTGTTCTCAGTCAACTTACCTGGTAAAATAATGGATATAAAAAATCAAAAAAATCATCAGTCTTTAATAACCCAAGCCTTGGGATTTCCCCCAGCTTGTGGATACAGGCCTCAGTAGAGCTGCTGCAGTCAAGTCTAGTTACCATTTATCTCACAATGTGACTGACACATTTTACTAAAGGTTGGTGATACAATGGGCATTGTCTCAAACAGCGCTCGATTTTTTTGATGAGTGCCAAGGAGAATTCCGACTTGTGTTCTTTAAATCACAGCAACGTCCCACTGTCACACCACAAATTCCACAAATCACAGCAGGCGGGCCTGCTGGCTAATCATATCCACTGAAATAGTCATAAGCAGCTGACTACAAATTCCCCAAAAGCCTTCCTGGAGGTGAAATGAGATCATTAATGTCAGCGGTAGCTCGCATGGAAGTAAACCACACAGTGATGGAAGGTTTAGTCTGTTGACTGACTGCCGGCATAACTCTACTTTGTGCCCATATGTTCTCTACTTTTGACAGCTTGGGCTGAAATAATAGGCCGTTTGTTTTCCAGAGTACACCTCTATATAATCGGGGACCTTCCAATGGCTCCTATTTGGGAAATGTGCTGAACCTCATTAAATCCTCTTCCGCTACCATCGTCTCTCAGTCTATGTATATCCATGCCTCATCTGTGGTATTTTGCCACCCTGTAGACCCATCAGTAAATTAATACGGTAATAAATACTGTGGTGATGCCGTATTGTGATGGATCAGGTACATATTGTCTATAACTGAAGAAAAAAAAGCGTAGTTCTGCAATGTATTAAGTCATAACATTGCTTCCCATTGCAATGCTTCCTATTTCAGCATTGGAACTTGGCTGCAGGGTCCCTGAGTGGGTTAGTGACTTGACTCACACTGGGACAAGTCCCCGCGGGGGATCTGCATGACGGATGCCTTGCCATAAACTCTGGGAAAGAAACAGCAAATAAACATGGAAAAAACTTAGTTGGAAAAACAGGATGATTAATGAGTGACTCCACATGCAAAATAAATGGCAAGGCTGATTTCATAGATCACCTCTTTTTGCTTGATCAGCTGAGCTTATCATGGTCGGGTTCTTAAGCAGGGGATTTTCAAAGGATTTGTGAAATAGATATCCTTGGCCACGTGTGAAATTTGTTCTCAACACCTGGAAGAGTTTAATCACATACAGAAAGCATTGCAATTGGAGGCAAAGTTGCAACCATTTTCTGTCCCCATTTTTAGGATAAGGTAGGACAATGGATTGAGAATGAGTTGTCTCGAAGGAAAACATGCAAGTACAGTATAGTATTGGATTGTGTTTTTGTTTCACTTGATTGAAATTGCATCATGGTGACACTTCTGTTATGCTGTAGGTATGAGAAAGATATTACAGGGTGTTAAGGTAGCTACCGTAGGGTTTTACCTAGTGGTATGTGTATGTTACCACCCCTGAGAGATTTAGCTTTGGGAGAGACCTCACTAAACTCCTCTCAGCATAGGCCTGTTTGAGTTAGATTGTTGTAAAGATTAAAGGCCACAATCAAATCTCATCCTCTGCGCACACTCATTCACTTAATCTCCCTCACACCACTCACACCGTGCAGCACAATAATGTTACCAAATTCTGTTTTGCTCCGACAAGCCAGCAATCATCGCTCGAGCCAAACCTAGCCCCTCCTGGACTGAAAAAAAGAGTTCAGATTAGAGCCAACACCTTGGATTTCATTTGCCTGTCTGCAGTCTAAATATTTGGCTGGTGTGTCAGAGATGACAAGGCTTGTGGCGAGGCTCATGTGCAGTTTTTCTTAGCCGCCCCATTGTAAAAACCTCACAGTAGTTTTATAGTCTCATTAACAATACAGTACACAATCAATGCTGGAGGTTTTTCATTTAATTCTGTTTATCTGTTTGCCTAATTATTCCAGAACGCAGAGTGCTTTGCATTTGTTTGCATGCATATCATTTGTACGCCTCTGTCAATAGATGTGATTTGTTTTAAAAGATGGTTTTGTTGCGAGGGTTAAAGTGAGAGTGATGCCAATAATTCATATGTTTGGCTATAGACAAAATAGAAATTACTGCAAATATTACCATTGGGCACACAAGGACATCTAATCTGCAGTGACTGGGATGGTTTGAAACTCAGAGGACTGCCAAACTCCTTCAACGCAGAGCTTTTAATTTATATTTAGTATGAGATATATATAGCTCTGTCCCAAACCCTGTATTCTTGTATATTCACACACACACACACACACACACACACACACACACACACACACACACACACACACACACACACACACACACACACACACACACACACACACACACACACACACACACACACACACACACACACACACACACACACACACACACACACACACACACACACACTAGTTTACTTAGGTCTATAGGAGGACCAATAAACCATTGGGTCTGCTTAAGCAACCTAAGTGCTTCTTTCAACATGCCCACAGCTACAGCTGCTATACAAAAATGCATGTGCTTAGTGTCTTAGGATTGTTGGTTGTTAGTATCACTTCATCTCCTCGTGGTGTCAAGCTTACTTCACCCCTGTGCCACTCATTTAAAAGTCACATAGTACAGGATTACTACATGACACTGTATAGTCTCCACTCCGGATGCTGATGTCTCTATGTCTTGGTCTGTCTCTCAATGATGTGCCTGTTCTGCTTCTGTCTGTGACTCTGTGAATCTGTGTCTGTGGGTCTGTGTGTGGCGGACCCGGTACAGTAATATTGAGGACAAGCGTCCCATTGTGGGAGGACATAAACCTGCTTTGTGTTGCGCTGGGAGATCTGGCGCTGGGTTCATGTGCTGGACCAAATGAATGGCTGATCTGAATCCGCTTTACACTGGCTTCACTGGGAGAAAGAAAGAGATAGAGAGAGAGAGAGACAGTCTCTTCTAGTTATAAACCAATTTCCCATTCCTCCTTGTTTTCTATAGAGGAGGATAAATATATAGCTACAGTTGAAGTCGGAAGTTTGCATATACCTTAGCCAAATATATTTAAACTATTTTTCACAATTACTGACATTTAATCCTAGTAAATATTCCCTGTCTTAGGTCAGTTAGGATCACCACTTTATTATAAGAATGTGAAATGTCAGAATAATAGTAGATCGAATGATTAATTTCATCATTTATTTATTTCATCACATACATTTACATTTTACATTTAAGTCATTTAGCAGACGCTCTTATCCAGAGCGACTTACAAATTGGTGCATCCAGTGGGTCAGAAGTTTACTCAATTAGTATTTAATAGCATTCCCTTTAAGTTGTTTAACTTGGGTTAAACATTTCGGCTAGCCTTCCACAGGCTTCCCACAATAGGTTGGGTGAATTTTGGCCCATTTCTCCTGACAGAGCTGGTGTAACTGAGTCAGGTTTGTAGGCCTCCTTGCTCAAACACACATTTTCAGTTCTGCCCACAAATTTTCTATTGGATTGAGGTCAGTGCTTTGTAATGGCCACTCCAATACCTTGACTTTGTTGTCCTTAAGCCATTTTGCCACAACTTTGGAAGTATGCTTGGGGTCATTGTCCATTTGGAAGACCCATTTGCGACCAAGCTTTAACTTCCTGACTGATGTCTTGAGATGTTGCTTCAATATATCCACATAATTTTCCTACCTCATGATGCCATCTATTTTGTGAAGTGCACCGGTCCCTCCTGCAGCAAAGCACCCCCACAACATGATGCTGCCACCCCGTGCTTCACGGTTGGGATGGTGTTCTTCGGCTTGCAAGCCTCCCCTTTTTTCTCCAAACATAACGATGGTTATTATGGCCAAACAGTTCTATTTTTGTTTTATCAGACCAGAAGACATTTCTCCAAAAAGTATGTGCAGTTGCAAACCGTAGACTGGCTTTCTATGGCGGTTTTGGAGGGGATGCTTTTTCCTTGCTGAGCGGCCTTTTAGGTTATGTCGATATAGGACTCGTTTTAACTGTGGATATAGATAGTTTTGTACCTGTTTCCTCCAGCATCTTCACAAGGTCCTTTGCTGTAGTTCTGGGATTGATTTGCACTTCTCGCACCAAAGTACTTCATCTCTAGGAGACAGAACGCGTCTCCTTCCTGAGCGGTATGACGGCTGCGTGGTCCCATGGTGTTTATACTTGCGTTCCATTGTTGGTACAGGTCTACAATTTTTCTTCTGAGGTCTTGGCTGATTTATGTTGATTTTCCCATGATGTCAAGCAAAGATGCTCTGAGTTTGAAGGTAGGCCTTGAAATACATCCAAAGGTACACCTCCAATTGATTCAAATGATGTCATTTAGCCTATCAGAAGCTTCTAAAGCCATGATATCATTTTCTGGAATTTTCCAAGCTGTTTAAAAGCACAGTCAACTTAGTGTATGTAAACTTCTAACCCACTGGAATTGTGATACAGTGAATTATAAGTGAAATGATCTGTCTGTAAACAATTGTTGGAAAAATGACTTGTGTCATGCACAAAGTAGATGTCCTAGCCGACGTGCCAAAACTATAGTTTTTTAACAAGAAATTTGAGTGGTTGAAAACTAGTTTTAATGACTCCAACCTAAGTGTATGTAAACTTCCGACTTCAACTGTATATGTTTTATGTATCGTACTGTATGGTTGAAAAGTCTCTCCTCAATCAATTTGGAAGTAGTCAGTTCAAGGGGCAATCTGCAGTTGCCACATCAATTTTTGGACTTATAAATTAATTATAAATACCCATTGAATCTTGTAGCATATCACTTATAACAGCCTCACATG